>NC_067488.1:42774014-43121514 GCF_947179515.1 Apodemus sylvaticus | reverse complement strand
AATTACCCAAAGCAACTAATTGTTTAGTCCTGTGTAAGAAACTATTAACTACCAGTGAGGATGCAGAGAGACAGTTTTCCCTGGTGCAGGCTGTGATTCGGGCCCAGGACAAACCAGCGTTAGACACCATAGAGTTCCCCGAGAATTTGGAATGCCTCCCTCCAGACAGGACTTCTAGAAAGAGACATCAGCATTGTTGCCTTCTGCTCCTTTCAGTGAGGCTGATTCTCCATCCTGGATCCCAGAAAGCCACCCTCTCAGAGCAAGACTATGGCCCCAAGAGAAGAGGGTGACAGAGCCTGGATGCCAGCAGCTTACAGGAAGAAAGTCTGTCATGGAAAGAAAACAGAACACAATACCATCTCAGAGTACGGATACCGTGAAGGCAGCCTACGCATACGTGGGGCATAGGAAGGGAACAGGTTTGGAATCTTTCTAATTGGGGAGACTGAGGCCCAGAGAGGTGACGTAACTTTTTCAGAGCTATGTAACCTCCTTCACAGCCTTCACACTAAGCCTCTACTTGATGTGCCCTTGGATGCATGGCATGCTGGGGTGACAACCAAGGTGGCTTCCAGGACATCCAGCACTCCTCTGAGGTCTCCCTTAGGACTAGGGGTAAAGTAACTGTGCTGTTCAGATCTCACCTTTTGCCTGTCATGTGACATCACAGTTCCTTTCAGGGAGGGGATGGGATGAGCTTGGTGACCAGCTCACACCGTACAATAGGTTGGTCACCTCTGCCATCTTGCCACCCAGCTAAGGAAATGTGCCCCTCATCCACTGAGAAAAACTCTTACTCAAAGAGCTTAGTGAAGATGTGGCGGTTAATTTGTGGGATAAACGGGGCCAGAAGCACGCACCTCCCCAAGCCCTCTGCTTATTAAATTGTTGGAGAACTAATAAATGACAGTATGACATGCCGTTCCAGAGAGCTTTAATATCCGTGCTGACATTTGGAAAGAGGCAGCTGCCCCTGGCAACCAGGACTCCAGAGCCACAGTGTCACAGAAACTGGGGGTCACCACGCAGCTGACCCCTCTTCTGTTTGCAGGTGGGAAGGTCTTGCCAGGACCATGGCTTACACGGGAACACACTGAATGTGCACACGTCCAACACCCAGCAAAATGTGTCCCACCAGGAGACAGAATAACACACATTTTTAACTAAAGTTAAACATCCTCCATCCAGAGCAGGTGGGGCTGTTTGGAGAATCCACTGAGTAGCTAGGAACACCAGAGCACCACTAAGGGCAGAGCACTATAGGAGGACTAGAGCACTCTAGGAGGGAGAGCACTATAGGAGCCAGGCTGCTGCAGGGAGAAGGGGCCAGCCTGAGGCTTTCTGGCTCAGGACTTTACTGATCCCTGGGATCCTGGCAGGTTACATGCAACAGTTAGTTAGCAGGAGTGAGCTGACCTCTGGATAATTGGATCTGAAGTGGAGGAAGAGGCTTAGATGGGGATGAACAATGCGCACGGCCGAGTCAGAGGTTGGCCTTGTCCTGTCCTGCCCCTGCCCCCTGCATACACTCCCACAGCAGTGGACCAGTCCTGACTTGCCAGCATTCCTCCTGGAAGCCCCCACGCTGAGACCTTGATAATTAGGTCAGAAATCATGAAGTAGGAAGAGTTCGGATTCAGCATCCCCAAAACCTGGGCTCCAGGAATACAGGCAAGTACCCATCTGTTATGCCATCATGCTCACTGTGAGAGCTCCGTGCCCAGGACACATCAAATCAGAGGACAGTACTGGTGACAGTACTGACTTAGGCTCCAGAGACACGGCAGAGCAGACACAGCCTGCCTTGCCTTGCAAACAAGAGTTTCCAGGCAACTGGGTCATAGCTGCATTCGGTCTGCATGCGTGTGCAGGCATGTTTACAAATTCACATGATACACGTATACAGGTATGTGTCAGCACACTCAAGTTATGGTGTCGGGATCTAGGACAAGGTCAGGGTTCCATGCCCTGGCCAGCCTGTCCACCATCAGAAGTGATCCACATGGTTTCTGGACTATGGGTTGAGCTAGCTTTCCTGAGTCACTTTATTACCATTTTGGCTATGGGGTCCTCTCCAGATGATCTCAATGTCTCAAGGCATCCCTAGTCCCTTGGGAAGGTAACTAGACTCTAAGGGGTCTGAGGAAGCTTCCAAGTGCTGTTGTCGCATCTCTGAGCTCACACACTCCCTAAATGGTTCGGGGCCTCAAAGAGTCATGAGGATTTCACAAAATAGCAGTCTCCAGAGCTACCTGCAGAACCCCCAGTGTCATTCAGGAAAGACACCCCCCCCCATTCTTCCCTGGAGGCTGGCGGGAGGAGGGGCAGTGCTGGAACCGTCTCCATGGAAACGCCTGGACTGGAAGAATCGAGCATTTCCTTTCCATTCTATGTAGTTATAGGGTGACTTCCAGGGTCCCCCGCTATGCATGAAGCCCCTTTAGGGTGCTGTGGTGAGTGGTAGACGGGGTGAGAGGAATCTTCTCTCCACCCTGAAAGAGCTCCTCACCTTTAGAGCACCACAGATGTTTCAGAAATTTGGGACCTGGCCTCTGAGACCTATATACAGCAGATTCTCAACGGGTGCTCGCTGCACTGGTGAAAATGGGTATATGTATGACATTGACACATTGATCCATCAGTACATTAGTAGGACACAACTCCTCCTCCCCATGGGCAGCCCCACTATTTGGGGAGGGCCAGCCAAGCCAAAAGCTTAGCACCAGAACCAGTGATCATGCCTGTGATCTTAAGAAGGATCTTTTCTAGAACCATCCAGACCATCTTGTATAAAGAGACAGGCATAGAAATAAAACAGCTGCCGGGGTACGGCAGGAGTGGAGGAGGGGACAGGGCCAGACCTGGGATGCAGGCCAGCCTCACCTGGTCTCTGTTTCCTTCTTGTGTTAACCCCTTAGCCTTTCTGAGCCGCTGACTACCTGGCCTAGGAAGCGCCGTTTGCTGTTCATCATGCTTCTGCTTTCTGTTCACTATCTTCTCTTCCAGTTCTGCCAGAGCTAAGACACCCGAAAGCCACCAAGAGAAGAGAAACCTCACGGGCTATCTGCTGCCCACCCCTACATCTGCACCTGCTGGGTGCCAAGTGCAGTTCTAGGCTGGGCTATCCCAGGGTAGTATAGAACTTCCCACCCTGAAGAATACCTGCCCTCAGCTGCATGCAGCACAGGCTGTGCAGGGGAGGAGTCTGTCCAGCGGAAGGATGTAGGGAGCCAATGGTGGCCAGAAGACCTTGTGTGGGGCCGTAGACCCTAAGCAGGAGCTGTAGAGGATAGTTGGATCCAACGGCTCCCTTAGTCAGGGCTTTGGTGGAAGGTCCTAGGAGCAGAAGGCTGGTGGTGGGTCCAGCCCCAGGGATGGATGGCAGAAAGATAACCCCTAGGACCTAAAAATATGCATAGGTCTATATGGAAGGAGAGGATAGCCAAAGCCATAGATAGCCCATGAGAAGGAATCTGAGGAACATGCAGCCTGATGTGTATGCAGATGAAATCCATAGCTTGCTACACAACAGTCAGACCCTGAGCCACTGGACACGGGATAACTGAAGCATGCCTGAGGGTTGGGGGTGGAAGAGATAGAAGCCAAAATCACCTGGGAACATCTTAACTTGCTGGACCAGCAAGAAGTCTTCAGTGGGAAGCTGGCCTCCTCTAGGGCCTTAACAGATATGCGATTGCTCCTTCCAGAACCTTTTCAGGGACTGAGGGTCAAACCTGGGTAAATAAATGACCATCAGGACTCTAGGAATTGGGCAGTTCTCTGGGTGGATCTGACAACACACCTCAACCAGGGGACCCATGATGACAGGCCAGGGTCCTATGGAATCAGGACAGTGAGGCTTTCTCTGCCAGGGACTATTCCTCAGGACATGTGAGCACCCAGTCCTCAGTCAAGGGTGGCTTTTCTGATGGGATCGACCCCTAACAAGATTCACAGCACCCTTAAGGTCCAGCCACCTCACTGATGGGGTCCTAGGAGACTGAAGATGCCTGGGATACTGGAGCAGCTGGTCCTCACTGCCGCCCCAAGTCAGCCTGCCAGAGCAGAGCAGTGAGTGTCATGTAGGATGTGACTATGCTCCTGAAAGACACACTAAAAGCAATGAGCAGTAGTTAGCAGAATGGGGTGGAGAGAAGGGCTGGGGGTGTGTTCCAGCACACGCTACGTGGTCGTTCCTGGGAAAGGTACCTTTTTGTTGTGTCTATGGAGACAAGCTGGGACTCACCATGAGGTCAAAGTTTTCCAGGACTGTCAAATGGCAGAACAAGGCTCCTGACTCAGAGGGCCAGAGAGGATTGGGATGGTTACAGCATAGGAACCTGGGACCTCGCTCAAGCCGCTGTTGCTCCCGGCCAGCTCTCACCATTCAGTGTCCTATCTTCTCCAGGACTCACAATCACAGAGTGCCCTGTGCTATCAGGAAGATGGCATCCTTGGCATGTGCAGGCACCTCAGTGAGCAGCCAGCTCTGATTCTGGAATCTGTTATCTAGGTCCCCTTAGAGCCAGCTGTTGTTGCACATGAATCTTGGGCCCAGCGCTCCCTTGTGTTGGCCCTGAACAGACAGGTCATAGTCAAGAGCTCCTCCTCTCACACACATGCAGGATCCTTCCTACCCACAGTATCCCTGCCCTCGAGTATAGTCTCTGCTCTGGAGACCAGTGGGCAGGGTTAGCCTATGGTGCAGAGGACAGATATAGCATTGGAGACCACTTACGCACAGCATCCAAAGGCCATGGTGCAACAAGTCAGAGTTGTTCTTTGGTTCCTAGACCCCAGAGCCATGGGGAAGAAAGAATGTCAGCGAGTTCCCTAACTTCTCAGAGCACAGATATATGCACATGATGTCAGTCAGGTCCTAAGATGGCGCTCCAGCCACCCTCCCCAGAAGGGATGCCACTCACGGAGAGACAGAAGCCAAAGGACAGACATGGAAAAGCCAGAACCAGGCCTTGAGGGAGCGCTTCTAGTATGCCTGGCCCAGGGATTTTCCCTACAAATGTGATCAGAAGTCCTGTGTGGATAAAGATCAGAGTTGCAGCCTTGGCTTTGGCTTCTGGGGTGCTCCACACACCAGCCGTTACTCTTGTGGGCTGGGTCTCAAGGGCTGCATGGCCATACAGAGATCACGTCCAGCCTCTTTCCTTGATCTCACAGAGACTGTGGGAAGAGGGACAGGAAGGAAGGGGTCTCCAAGGCTTTCTCCTCAGGACCCCAGCCCCACTGGGTCCTGGCTGGTGGATAAGACAGTCGCCTTCCCTCTCCCTTAGTCACTAGACATATTCATGATCCATTGTGAGAGGCCCAGGCAGCCTCACACTGCCCTGGTGGGTTTGCGTTATTGGTGAGAATGTGGAAGACATTTCTTGTGAGATATTGTGTGGTGGTTAACAGTATGCAGCTGTGGGGAGTGTGGGAGACAGCACACCTGACTTAACAGGCTTCAACCTGCCCCAGGCACCCCTCTGGGGACACAGACCCTGTTCTTCATAGTTCTTCTGGCCAAGCCTGGCAGCCTATTGACACCTGGCAATGGTGATACCTAGTCTTGCTTGGGACTCTTCCCTGCCTGGCTTGCTATCCCCTCACTGTTAAGTCCCTCCTGATTGTCCCTGTCCTCAGTCTACTGTCACCAGGTGTGCCAGCCATCTGCTGTCTACAGAACCCTATACCTATCCCACCCACATTCTCCACCTGTAAGACTTGGCTAGGTCAGCCCTAGGTCCTCTAAGGAATCATCATGACTGCCATGGGCTCACTTCCAGCTAGCTCCATTTCAACTTACTTGGTTTTATGCTCCTTCATGCCTGCCACATTCCGGACCACAGGGCCTTTGCACAGACTTTTCCTATTCTCCATGTTGTGTGTCGCTCCTTTGCTACGTAAGTTTATGGCTCTTTCTGTGGGTTTTTGGGATATCCTCTGTCACTCTTCCACAAAACCCTAAGGCTGACTTAATGTATGTTTTTTTCTCTCAAGACACTCCCCCCAGGTCACCTCTGGCTCAAGTTCTGTAGAAATGCATTCTCTGGCTGCACAGGTGACAGGAGACGCTCCCCTGGCCTTATCAGAGACTGTCACTGTGCCAGGTGGCACAATTCAGAGACAGGCCTGCGATCATGCTCCTGAGGGTGCTGTCTCCGCTCATAGAGGCTGACCCCAGCAGACCTCACATCCTCTGTCTCAGACATGAGACAGCCCATCCCTGTGACAGTGCCGACTGCCTATGTCTGAGGGACCCTGGTTCTAGTTCTGGTCTGGTGGATCCCACATCATGGACACAGGTTTCTTGGCTCTGTGCCTGCCCTGGGCCCCATGTGAAGAAGCAGCGGGGACATAGGACACAGTGAGGACCCACGGCGCAGCCAGTCCCTTGCTCTTGAGCTCTCCAGAGCTCTGTGCACGGAGCGTGACGCCAAGGTCTCGTTTTCCAAACACGTGTGCAGCTTCCCAGGGCTCCCGAAGACCCCACAACATCTGGGGAAGGCAGAGGCAGGGGGGAGGAGGCATCCAAGGCACAATCAGTGCCTTATTAACATTTTGATTGCAGCTCGGCTCCCCTGGCGCCTTGGCCTGGACACACACATTCAATCTGGAAAGGAAGATTGAGCTAGAGAGAGGAGCAAAGCAGACTTATTTTAATAAGACTAAAAATAGCCGTGTCAATATCCCCTCTGTGTGGGGAGTCGTGCTGGTTCTCAGGGCGCCTCCCTGGCTTGGCTGTCCAGGACAAGGTAAGCACCCAAGAGAACAAGCTTGCCCGGGCCACCCATGGGCTCCTGGCTGAGCCAACGACTGCACCGCACCAGGTCCTGTGCCTGTGACTCAGTCAGCTTCTATGAATATCCAGCTCCTGGGAAGCCCTGAGCCTGGGGAGTGGGGGGTGGGAGAGTGGGGCGGGGCAGGATGAGGCCTTGCTAGAGCAGCCCAAGATGGCCAAAGCTGAGTGAAGGGCTCCGTCCTGGGCCAGGGGTGCTCCAGTCGGACCTGAGCCAGCAGGGCTGGAGCGCAGACTCTGAACAACCACGGATGAGCACTTCTGAGCAGACAAGGTCGCTCGTCCACTGGGGTAGCTGACCCGCCTGTGCAGCGGGCTTGTCAGTTCTGAGCGGGTGGCGATCTCCTCACATCTGCCTTTCGGCACCATCCCTGCACGGACCATACAATGACCTTAGAGCTTCCAGTTGTCCCCACACCCCACCATGTGGCATGAGCCTGGCCTCTCTCCACCCAGATGACAGATGACTTTCTCCAGGCCACGCGCTGGCTCCTACCAGATCCCTGGCTCCTTTTCAGGCAGCTCCTCAGACCTCCCTGACGTGCGACTATCCACGAACACTTCCTGGACATGTGCCCTGTCAATGACATACTGTGTCAATATTCTAGTCCAAGCCTAGCTCTTAGGCTGGTGACAGGGAGTGCTGGAGTCTAAATCCTTAGACTCGGCACATGTGACACTGGCTTCCAGACCGTGTAATGGATCGTGTGGTCTGACAGAATTGCATCAACTGCTCACCATGCCAAGGGACTACTTCTTCCACCCCACAACCATCACCATCATCACCACCAGCACCACAACAGTCCATCATGTGACAACACCATCCCCATTATCACCACCACACCATCAGCACCATCACTCCATCATGCTCATGGCCATCATCAGCACTATCATCTCCACCATCACTATCATCACTATCATTCCGTCACTACCATCAGCATCATCTTCATCGTCACTGTAAGCACCATTGCTCCACCGCCACCACCGCCACCGTCATCATCATCGCCAATACCTTCACCATTATCATCATCACCTGCTGCAGTAGCATTTCCTCTCTGGCCTTCCAAGATCCTTGTAGATGAGAGCACATAGATGTCACCATTGTCTCCCAGAAACTCAACCTGGCCCAGAGCAAACGCTTATGGATGTCAGATGATTAAGTAGCTGGGTAGGTAGGCCCAGGTATAAGTGTGTAAAGGGACAGGTGGATAGCTAAATGAATGAGTCTCTGGCTCTGTGTGCGTGCGTGCGTGTGTGTGTGTGTGTGTGTGTGTGTGTGTGTGTGTGTGTGTGTGTGTAGGGAGGAATGGATGAATGAGTCAGTGAATGAGTGAGTGTGCTGTGTAAGGAAGGGCAGATGGACGGGTGAGTCGGTTCCTCCCACGCCCACACTGCAGATGTCGGGCCGCTTAGCAACCGCAGACTCCACAGCGTCCCCATGGAGCCATGATATTAAAGTCCCTGAGTGCTGTGCTATCAATTTCCGGGGGAGACTATCTCCAGAACCAGCAGCAGCAGGAAGGAGCCTCCCAGGCTCAGTCCTCCGCCCTGCGGGAACAGCGACTCCTCCTTTCCTCAGCTCTCGCTGGCACCAACCAACCCCGACCCAGCAGGACCAACTCCAATGGGCTAGCAGATTCCAGCAGACTGGGCTGGGTGAGCCAGGGGAGGCCCGGAGTGTACGGGGCTCAGGGCCATGCGCACCCTCCTCGCATTCTGTACTGCCTCTCCTCACTGCCTGCCACAGCCCCACCCAGCATACTTGGACAGGAGCAGCTCCTTGCTTCTCCACAGGCCACGCCTACCACCCAGCAGACCCCACCACTGAGCCACCCAGAACTCCAGCCCCACTAAGAAATATCCATTCATACACTTCCGGGGGGAACTAACTCACCAAAGGGGACCCAGCAACTCACAGCCAAAGCAACTGCAGGGCTTGAGCCCCAGTGCCCATGACTCTGAGATGGAAACCTATAGTACACATCACAGACAGCAGCACACACATACACACACACACACTCACAGAGCGAGAGAGAGAGAGAGAGAGAGAGAGAGAGAGAGATACACACTCACAGAGAGGGAGAGAGAGACAGAGAGAGAGACACACACACATGCTCACAGAGAGACATATACACTCACACTGAGAAAAACAGGTACACACACACACTCACAGAGAGACATACACACACTCACACAGAGACACACACACACTCTCACACTCACAGAGAGAGAGAGACATATACAGAGAGATATACACACACACTCACAGAGATATAAAGACAGACACACACACACACTTATGATGCAATGCTAACAGTAACAGAAATGGAATCAAAAACATTTTAAAAGACTTTAAAAAAAACTGGTTCTATCATGTTAACCCGTGAACTACATTTAAACACACACACACACACACACACACACACACTGCTTTCTAAAACTAAAACACAAAAGAAAGGCAGCTGAGCTGGCATAGAACACAAGAATCCCTCCCGCTCACTCTTACCGCTGCCCCCTCCCTTCTGCTGTGTGTCTCTTCGCTTGCTCTTGAAGAATACCCAAGCCCTGCAGGTTCTGAGGGGTCTTGAGACCCCTGCAGTCTGAGAACCTCTGGTTTAGACAAAGAAGAGCTTGCTTACAATCTTTCTCGGAAAAATGGCCTCAGGTCCAGCCCCAGCCATTATTGGAAGGTGGTGGAAAGGAGGGTGCTGAACCCAGTGTTCAGGGCCATCTCCTTTTTCTAAAGAGTCTGCTCATCCCTGTAAGTACGCACTGAGGACAAGACAACACGGTGTATACTTTTTCTTTCTGATCATGCCTGGTTCCTGAGATGAGTGCAGAAGGACCACAACACTAACGCTGCTCTGTGTTTCCCCACACCCCATGCACCGGCAAGGTCCACACCTGTCCCCTCCATGCAGGCTTCCAAGATTGCCTCCCTGTCTTCCTCCTGCGCTTGACTGAACACGGCCTCCTCTGCTGACCCACAAGAGACAGGTCTGAGTTCTGCCTACCTAAACCTGCCCTTGGTGCTTCAGTAGGAAGCCCGACTCTGGACTTGAGCAGCCTGAATTCTGTGATTTCCCCGAAACTTGGTAGATTTGTCTGTCTCGTGGGTATACGAGGATCTCTATTGACAAGTCAAAAGTAAGCTCCCCTCTTTCCCCAATGCAAGCTCCAGGCCAGCAGCCAGGGAAGAGGAGCTGCCTTCCAAAGTAATTACCCTCTTACCCACAGTGAACACATGACTGAGTGGCCAGTTTCCCCACTTCATGGAGTCCATCAAATCAGAAAGGCAGATAGGGAGAGTCAACAGCTAGCCAGGAGTGCAGAGGTGAGAATCCGAAGGCCTCGGGACTGGGCTTGGACATCTGCAAGTCCAGAGGCCCCAGGAAGAGGGAGGACCAGAGAGAGCTCAGGGATGCTTTCTCATTGGCCTGAAGTAGTAGGCAAGCCCTACACCAAAGGGCTGAGAAATGGTTAGATTGAGTTCCAAGAGGAGCTGAAGGTAGGGTGGGGGATACAGGAGAGGTGGGGTTTAAGGGTTAGTCAAGTGTAAGCCACAGCGTGCTTGAGAGAAGGGAGACGGTGTCTGAGGCCCGTACTGTGAGCTGTCAGTCAGGACGTTCTTTGCTGAGAGCCCAGCGCACACAGACACAGGCCAGGGCACTCCAGACACATATGGAAGGAGTAAATGAGGCACAGTGGCCCTGGCTATTGTCAGTGTTGAGCAGATGTGCTTGGTGGTCCCTACTGAATAAAGAGAGAATCGCACCATCCTTTACAGGGAGATGCGCTTGGGCTGGCAGTTACCAGGACTATCTCAGACCCGACAAGACACAACTGGTCCCCAGGCCATGTCTCTGAAGAGCCTGTCCCTTGTGCCTGGTCCTGTGGCCAAGCCTCTGCCCCTGAGCCACAAACAACCGTTGTCACTCTGTGTGCACAAGGCTTTTCACTGTGGGAGGCCTGAGTTCTTGCCACTTTTCTGTGACTAAGACAAAACACCTGAGACAAAGAGCCAAGAGGAAGAAGAGTTTTGCCTCACAGTTTCAGAGACTCCAACCCGTGGTCACCAGGCCCTGTTGCTTTGGGTCTATGGCAGCAGAGTGTCTCGTGGTAGCAGAGAAAGCCTGTTCACCTCTTAAGAGCAGAGAAGCTGAGAGAAGGGGTAGATTCCCCATACTTTCTTCAAGGGGGCACCAATGACTCAACTTCCTTCTACCAAGCCCCACCTCCTAAAGGTTCCAGCCTTCGATGTCACTGGCTGTGACTAAGTATATGGGCCTCTGGGGAACATGCCAGACACACAACTGTTGCACATGGGTTTACTGAGAAGGGGTAGAGCCCTGGGGTGCAGACAGCTCTGTCCTATGCAGGCTGGAGGGATGAAGAGGGACCAGCCCCTGCAGGCTTGCTTACGAACGTGTCTGTGTGGATGCATCGGTCTGTTTGTCTGCACCCCTAAGTGTGCCTGTGTGAAGGAGGAGGCCACACAGGCAAGTGGTGACCCTAAGACAATGACATAGACTCAGCCCATTCTGAGGCAGTAATTTCCTGGAGTTCACATGCAGGTGAAACGGCTTCAGGGCCTTCCCACCACAGGGCTGGGACAACTTTGTCTGCCTCTGAAATCACATCATTTTTTCAGGGAAGACTCAAATTCAGACCCATTTAGTTCCAGGCCTAAGGCCAGCCAGCCAAGAGTCTGAAGAGATGGCTGGAACCTTGGCCTCCTCTTCTTCTGTCTCTTCTTCTGTCCTTTGGCCATATTGGCTTGGCCATCCCTTCAGGTCTTTTGCCCCAGCCATGGCCTTCACAGAAGACCAACAAGATATTTTCCCCTCAAAAAACTCTATAACCACAATTCCTTTAAGGTCAGTACAGAAATTTCTATGTAGCTCCCCAGAAAGAGCTGTCCATTTCTTTAGCAGGTGTACTGTGATCCTGTAGTTAGCAAACAGATACTGAACATCAACTCAACACCTGCTTCGCTCCAGGCCAGTAGCCTCAGACGCAACTGGGGACCAGGCCCCGAAGGACTCTAGTACATCTCCTCCCCTTGTTTCTACTTGGCCTTGTTCGTGTGCACACTGCTCCACAGTGACAGCTTGTGGTCCTCACCCTTACTCTGAGGCAAGCAGAAAGAGCCCTATGCCAAGCTAGTGTGTACCCCAGCCTGGCACATGGTAAGTACTCAACAAAGGAAGGTAGAGAGGTGGGCAGGGGAAAGGAAGGCAGAGGGAAGAGAGAGGTCTCCAGTGGTTTTCTGGGAAGCAGCCTTCCCCCTCTCTTCCCTCTGCCCCCACCCCCGGTTGGCTGGGCTCCCTTGTCCTGAGTCAGCATGGCTGTGCGTGCGCCCGTGTGGCCGTGGGTGGTTGCAGTGGGCTGGGACATTCTCATGCCAAGCAGGCGCTGCGCGCTGTCCTCGCCGCCTGCACAGTTCTCGCTGCTGCTGCGTCTGAAAATGTCAACTTCTTATCTCGCCAGAATTTTTCCTGACTTGGAGAATTCAATAAAGCAGCTGAGTAACACTTAAAATAATAATGAAGCCCCGGTGTTTCTGCAACTCCCGGCTGGCTCTGCGGCCAGGCTGCCTTTCCACCATGATCAATCTTCATTTTCACACCGGGCCAGACAGCTCTGCAGGGTGGGGCTGGATGGAAGCCCTGGGGAATTGGCAGGCCACCAGGAAGCCCAGGCACTCACCTGCTAACTCTGAGCAGTGTGAGAAAGACTCCCAGGCCACACTAAACCTAAACTCCCTCATGCATCAAGCCACTTCGCAACCAAGCACCCCATCATTTACGACACCTGTTTCCCTGTGCCTGGTCCCTTGCTCTTCCGCCCACTGAGTGCTAGCATCAAGGAAACTCCTATCTACTCCTCAAAACCCAGCTCAGGGCTCAGACAGGCCTCACTAATTCTGTAGCCTTTGGAAAGAGCAGTGCACTCAGAGGGGTTTGTGGGTTGGAACCCCTCAGCTGCCTTCTCTGGTTTGTGTTAACAAGCTGCAATAGGTATACGGGGACAAGAGGCTCACCCAGGATCCAGGGATGCAGCAGCTGAATCCAGAAATAGCTGGGACTGTCTGCTAATACCCAGAAGCCCTTTCAGTCTGAGGGTACCTAGCTGATGGATGAAGAGACTGGAAACCAGAAGAGAGAGGCGGGCCTGGGTCCTGACAAGGGCAGCCCTAAACTGGAAGGCCCAGATATCTCTATGGGGATGAGACAAGTGAGCTCTGGGTCCCGGCTGCCCTGCCCTTACTTGGTAGCGTTCACTGACGCTGGAGGAGATTCACCGTGTTCATCTGTGAGATCAGACCATAGTTGTCCAATCAGCAGGGCGTATGGTCTGAGGGGGCAAAGGCAGGTCCATGCCCACAATGGAGGCCTATGGGAGATCCAATCAACCATGAGCTACGGCTTGTCGCTCGCTGCTCTCCAGCCCTTACTCAGTCCCTCAAGGGCCTAGCTGTTTGGTTTGAATCTACTCCAATTTGTCAACAGTTTTCTTTACAGGGGCTCTTACCGAATGTCTGCAAATTGACTCCTAGGCTAATGAGAACCAATTAATTTTCTCTCCTCCCTCCACCCCTGGCCAGCATCAGCATAGCCCATCTCTCACTGCTCTATTCTCTAGGCACAGGGCAAAAAGATTCATCCTAGAGCAGCCACAGACCTGGAGTGGGTGAGAGGTCTGTGGGAGACCCTAGAACCCCAACCATATCAGCATCTGCCATCCCAAGAAGGAAAGCAAGCTCCAGCTGATACCTCAAATATTCTTGGATGCTTGTATGGGTGCTGGAAAATCTTTTTGTGGAGGTAAGAGTGCCTTGGAGATGGTCTAAATGAGAGGATGGCCTGCCTATATGGCGGGAGGGGAGCCCATGGAGAATACAGGGAAGCAGCTAAAAATGTCTCAGCTCGGTGTTTGGTTAGCATTTGCAAAGCACTGGGTTTGATCCTCAACACCCAGAGAGGAAAATCATTCTGGGTGGGTCAGCACAGCCAGGGCCATCCCACCAATCAGAGGCTCCCAGGATATTGGGCCATGCTGGCTGTCTCCACTCCACCAGATAAGGATTCGGCCTGCCGCAGGATCTGCAGCTAACTGGCCTCTGTGTGGCAGGGTGGTGACTCCATCCATCCAAGCCTGAACATTGGGGACAGTATCCTCCCATTTCCCCAGGATCATGGTTGTACTCAGTCCTTTCTGCTTACAGAGTTCTAGGCCTCCTAGGGCTAAATCCTGGGCCTTGTGTCTGGGCAGGGTAAATCTTATTGAGTTACATCTCAGACAAGGTTCCAGCTTCTCCTGAATTGGATGTCCGATCAAAAGGATGAATAATGTTAAAGCAAGCTGTGAAGAACAAGGAAGCCATACGAGGCATCTAGATTCCTCTCCCCAGCTTAGGAGCAAAGGCGGATATTAGGGTTCTGACTCAGCCCAGTTCACTACAAGTACGTGGAGTTTCAGAGAAATCCTAGGAGGAATTGGGGATTCAAAGGCTGCCCTTACAGTCCCAGAGAGACCATACAAGAAGCCAGGAGAAATGGGAATGACAGGTAAGGAGAGAAGTATTGCTGGTAATCAGGGCCTGCGGGACCCAGTCTCCAGTCAGCCCGCACCAGGTACCAGTGTAGAGAATAGAAGACAGTCAGACCCTCAGCCTCAGGAGGTTCAGGTTCATGATGGGGGTTGGGCATTGGTCACCTGACCCTACTAGGCATGTGAATACAGGTAAGAAGTGACTAGGTGTCGGCGATGGTAGAAGGTGAAGGATGGACCGTAGTCCTGGCCTGCAGGATCCTGGGTATGTCTTACCTGATAAAAAGAGAAGGCCAAAATGGATGCCAAGCACTGACTTGGAGTGCCAATGAGTCAGGAGGGTCAGAGTGCTTGGCCCAAAGTTGAGACACAAAAACCCAGTGCAGGGAAAGGAACAAGAAGGCTAAGGAATACAGATATAGGCCTGTGGGCTGTGGGCCACATGGATCTGGGCCACCATGACCCAGACAGACCTGACCTGTGGAATGATGAGCACATGCCTGCCTAGATTCTTGGGGAGACCCCATGGTTCCTCATGTAGAAGCTTGGGTGACAGAGATGGAGTCAAAGGATATTTTGGATTATTCTTTCCAGCCAACCAAGCATCACTAACAAAAGGCATGACTCAGAAGCCACGGTGCCAGTGCCACTAGAGGCTGGTATCTGACTCACCGGTGGCCCCCCAAAGGCCTGAAATAGAGAGCTGTGCACCCCTCCTCCTCTCTCCATATCCTGACCTGTCCCATCATCGAGCTTTTTATCTCCAAGTGATATTACCAACGATTACGTGTGTGACGGTCATAGACACCAGTTATCGCTTCCTAATTGGGTCATAATTTTGACAAATGTGTCATTCTGGAGATCCTGACTGCAGAAGGATCCAGTAGCCTCAAGGGAGAACAGCCTCCCCCTTACACGCCTGGTCTTTCCCTCTGGTTCCTCTGCCTTCATTGCCATCTTCCAGGTAGAAGTCTCTGGTTTCTTGCTATCCATGGGACCCACCAACCTGCCCTGTTAGGGATGCTGGAGATACTTGATCAGTGACTTTGTGGAGATGAGGGACTGAGACCAGACAGGAAAAGGGACTCAGAACTCTCTTTGTGATGAGTACAGGGCCTCAGCAGCAGTTTGGTGGGAAGAGAAGGGTTCCCATCGTGAGCCTTCCAGGCCTTCTGCATGTACAAGTCACCCCTTATGTAGTTAAAGAATGACAGATCCAGGCAACAGCCTGTCATGCTCCAGTCCTCCAGTCTGGGCACAGATGAAGTGATTGCCTAAGAGGAGGGTCAGAGAAGAGGACAACCATGAGGAACCACTTCCCCCTGACCTCCCAGTCCACAGAACCCCTGTTGGGTTCCTGTGGGCCACCTGAGCTGCCTTATTACCACCAAGGAAGACAAGGTGACATCAATCTCAGTCACTTTATAATACACAGTGAGCTCTCCAGGAGTCTCACATAATGGACCACACAGTGACATCATTGCTGCCTAGTGACATCATCTCAGTTATTGTTACCTCTGCTGATGTCATTGGGATGGAATCTGGGAAAGCTCTGCACAGAAGAAACGTTATCCAGACAAAAGAAAAGTAGGAGCTGGGCCTTTATGGCACAGAAAGATCTCAACTTCAAGGCTATTGTGGGGGTGGAGGTGGCACAGGCATTTAATCCCAGCACTTGGGAGGCAGAGTCAGGCGGTTTTCTGAGTTCGAGGCCAGCTTGGTCTACAGAGTGAGTTCCAGGACAGCAGAGAAACCCTGTCTCGAAAAATCCAAAAACAAACAAACAAACAAAAAATAACAACTACCCCCCAAAAAATCCACATATAGACAACTATTTAGGAAAGAGACTTATGGGACTTGTGGGGAGGGGGGAATCAAGGAAAGGGGAAATCACTTGAAATGTAAAGAAAGAATGTATCAAATAAAAAAGAAAGAAAAAAGGCTATTGTGGAAAACAGTGAAACTCTGTCTCAAAATAAATGTAAAGAGCTTGGCTTGTATCTTGGTGTAGGTATTTGCACTTGTCTATCAGGTGCCAGGGTGTATGTTCCACATCCACTGCTGCCAATAAATAATTAACATACATACATACATACATACATACATACATACATACATACCCAATGTCTTGGCAGAGGACTCCAGTGTACCAAAGCCCGGGTAGACCCCAAAGATAGGCACTTTTCAAACACCTTTGATACTATTCTGTAGTCACGGACAAGGGGCCTCCATCAACGTCTTTGACACCCTGCCCCGGGGTCTTGAAAAGCTACACAGCCCTGAACATCTTGGCCAGCACCGTCTCCTTTTACCAAAGGTTATGCTGGCTTCAGGGCAGCAGGCTGTGTCCATAGAGACAATAGATACTACATGTTCAGGAGTTGAGGCTCTCTGGATCTATGGATTGGGCTGTGCAGTTAAACACTCTTGGGCTACATACTGACCCTACTGTCATGGCAAGGAGCCCTCTATATTTATGTGTCCCTGGTAGAGTGGGATTAGGCACTCTGAGTGCCTGGGAGCATGCAGTGGGTGGTGGTGCGTCAAGGAAGCCTGGTTGTCCACACACCTCGTTCCTACAACGAGAAACAGAGGGAAAGTTGTTCTAAAAATACCGCTGTTTCGCAGGCTGTGTGGGTAGGTGGCTGCCTCCATTGTCTGCATTTAAGGCTGGCTCTGCTCCAGGGGGGCCCAGAGGGCTGTCAGAGGAGAGAAGGTTCAGTGGATATATTGTCAGTACATGCTCCCCAACTACAGCAATGTCAGGGCCTGCTCAGTCTGAGCCCACCATGGCTAAGGTTAACCTCCTCAGGCCAAGGTCCAAGCCCTGAGAGCAACCTGTGCAGTCTGCTAACAGACACTTGTTGAAGTGGCAGGAAAACACAACCCCAAGTCGATGGGAAAGGCTTGGGGATATGGCCACCATGATGGGCTGAGGACAGGGAGGGCTAAAGAAGATTCCTGGGGAATAAAAGGACACCCTAGGCTGCCCAGGAGTCAGGAGCCAGGGGCCAGTCTCTTGGGCAGGAAGGAGAATGCTCCTAAGAAAAGACAGGTAGGTCTCCTGAACACCACTGCCCCAGGCTCACTCTGGTTGACCTAAAGGTCAACTTCATGGCTATACCAAGCCCCAGCCCAGATCACCTTCCCCTCTAACGGCACAGCATCCACTGAGTGGTCCAACCACACCTTGGAGCCCAGAATTCTTTTGCTTTCTGAAAAATGAACGGCTATAAGTGCCGTTCTACAGTGCCAACGGGTGGCCCATCCTCGCCAGCCTCAGAAGGTGACAAGGCCTGGTGGGCCAGTGATAAGGAGATGCTGATATGTCTCTGGACTCCGAGATCATGTTCTAGGTGAGATTTCGTAAGAGGACCAGGAAGAATAAATTCTGTTACAGGATTCTATTTCGCAGTTTCCCCTGAGTTGAATAGCAACTGCCGACGTGGGGCTGGTGTTATAAATAGAAGAGCTATCAGGGCTGGGAGGCTGGGGACTGCCTGCCACCCCCTCGCTTTGCAGGTGGATTTCCTTTGTCACCCTGGGCTGCTGCCACATGGGGCTGAGAGGGAGGCAGAGCAGAAATGCCTGTCCCTAAAACCAGTGGCACCTAGCTACAGGGTGCTGCCAGTGTGAGGAAGCCCTGCCTCAGAAGAACACCCCCTAAATGCAACCCTCCTTTCTTTTGCAAATGCTGAAGAAATTGTGAGAATATGGCAGGGAATATGAGGGTGGCAGGGGGAGAGAGAGGAGGGAGGGAGGGGCATAACAAAAGGAGATGGGTTGGAGGAAGGGAGGGAAGGAAGAAGGGAGGAAGAGAGGGATGAAGGGAGAGATGGGGGAGTAGGGGAAGGGAAGGAGGGAGGGAGGGGAGGAAGGAAGAGAGAGATGAAGGGAGAGAGAGAGGGAGGGAAGGAGGGAGGGAGGAACAGAAGGAGGGGACTTTACAGCTAAGGATGTTCGCATGGTTCTGGATCCTATGATGTAGGTCTGGAGTAGCTGGAATTAGGCAGGGTGCAAGCCCTCTTGCGATGTCAGGACAGAGGTCCTAGAGAGCCAGAGGACAGAGCCAGCAATGGCTCTTGGTTATAAGAGCTCCTGGAGGAGCAGAGGATCCACCACAAAGGCAAGGGGTGGAAGATCACAGGGGACTTGCTTGCCCAATCCAAGGGACTCAGAGCAGCGTTCAGAGTCCTGTTTGGGTGTAAACAATGCCACAGAGACATTTTAGAAGCACGGTGTAGGCTCTCTGGGAAGTAGAAGAAAGTGGCAAGCTGAGACATAGGAGCAAATCAGAAATAGCCTTAAACTATCATCTGCCAGTAACAGAAGCAGAAATGGCCCCTGGTTTTGCAGGGGAAATACACATGGCCTGGCATGTGGGAGGCTGTTTCCCTTTAGTTTAGGTCATTGCTTTGCGCTGCCTCTGGAGGCTCACAAGGACACACGGATCCTGCACGAGCGGATGTGGTCCTAGAGCAGGGCCCACGTAGACATCAAAGCGGTGTCTGGATCTCTGGTTCTTTCCAGCATTACTTTGTTAGGTGCAAAGCCTCAAGATGGGATTCAGAACCTGTGAAGGTCCCACCTGCACCCAGTGGACCGTCGACACTGTGACTAGACAGCCGTCTCTGGCCCAGTGAGGAGCCCAGGCTGAGGGCTAGCTCTGCCTTGGAACCTCGGATGGATCAAGACCTTGTGCTCCAGGGTCTGCCTTCTGCAACAGCCCCGTGGCTGCTCTTCCATCACGCATCAGCTCCTTTTCCTCCTTTGCTGAGGAATCCAGTGGCCACCATCCTGCCCCATGATGGTGTCTTCCCCAGAGCCAGGCTCATTATTGCCTAGAGCGATTGCACTTTTCCTGACCCCATCTTCTCCTAAACCCCAGCACTGCAGGCAGCATACCTACCTGCCCTAGTCTGCATAAGGAGGTGGCCTTGAAGCCCTGTCCTTCCTGCCCTGTAAAGAAAGAATCCTGACAGAAGAGTGTGGCATGTGTGTCACAGTGGGCACAGCCATGCCCAGCAAGCCTGTCCCTGTGAAAGAGAATCTAGCAGATGATCTGAGGATGAATCTCCTCTATTCCAATAGCTTGACAAGAACTGGGAGACATGAGTCTAAGGTGACACGTCTCAGAGGTTCCAGTGGCCCTCAGAGGCCTGGGCAGAAAGGCCATGGCTATAGACAGAAAGGGCTCTCATTCCAGAGAGAAGGCAGGTACGCCCATTACTGCCTCTCTGCCCTAACTGGACTCTGGAGGCGGGTCCTCGGGGCTGGAGCAAGCTTCCTGAAGTCCTGACAGTGATCTGGGTTCATTCTCCACATGCAGGACAAGGTGGTCTGTGAAAGGGCAGGCTGTGGGGAGGGAGGTCACAGCAACCAGTCTTTCCTTGTCAAGTATGGGTGCTCAGAATTCCCCCTCAGGATTCTGTGGGTGCATAAGAGTCTCGATATCATGAGATAGGTACTGGGCAGAGGGGTTTGCATGAAGGAGACTGGACCACTAGACAGTTTCATTTTTGCCTCCAGCTTGCTCTATCATTCCCTGAAGCCCCAGGCTAGCCTGCCTCTGATGCTGTCCAGCGCCCATACCCATCAGCTGTGCTCTCTCTCTGTCTCTCTCTGTCTCCTACCTCCCACACCTTTCTTCCTCTTCTCCCCCTCCTTTTCAGTTCCCCTACCTGCAGTGACAAGGAAAGAATGAGCCCTCAGAGTCTCCCTGGACAGGTATGTGCCCTGGTAAAAATGGGGTTTCCAGCCCTGACTTGACCATACTCAATACTCATCCCCTCCCCCCAAGCCTGGAGCAGAAACTGACCATGAGACCAACCAGCACCAAGGTCTCTATGAAACCTAGAGCCTGAAGATGGCCCTCTCCACGCCTGTCTAGGACATTCCCTCCTGCTGTCTTCCCTTGCATGAGGGGCACCTGCAGGGTTGGAAACCTGAGAGCGATACATAGAGAACTCACAGATGCTTAAGGCCCAGCCAGTGTGACTAAAGGGTCCTTCTTAGAAGGGTTGCCTCTCCTGAGCCAAGAGAGCCTTCCTTTAAAAGCAAGCCACTCCATACCACCTCACGGCAGCCTGCACATCTGCCTGGAGGCCCGGCCAAGCCCCAATGGCTCCTGACTATGGAAGTGACAGTGACAACTGAGTATGGCCCTGAGTGGCATTTCTCCTGCTCCTCAGCCTCCGATGCCCTCTCCTTCTGTGCACGTGACTCTGCTACCTTCCCAGCCTCCCTAGGTGGCCACACCACCTGGTTCACTCTCTGAGTGTAGAAGGCCACCGAGCCTGCTGCCCCCATGCCTGGCTGTGGGAACCTTCCACACAGGCATAACTGGACGGAGCTGTGACACTCGAGGCTGCAGGCTGCAGCAGCCCAATCTCTCCAGAGATGTCAACAGCAGGGCACAGTTGCTCGCTGAAAACATTTGTCCCAAGCAAGTGGCACACAGGATTGTGGGACCAGCAGGTCTGAGATCTTCTAGGCAAGTCAGGCAGAAGGGTGCTGATACTGCAGTAGGAAGACATAATCCTCAGAGGAACCCATCCTGCTCCCACGGCCTTCCATTAACTGAACGAGACCCACCAACCACCCACAAGCAAGAACAATCTCCTTAGCTTCCAGTTAGCTGGTCCTGAACATGAAATATACTCCTAAGACATGGTGGCTACATCATCACTCAAGTTTGATCCAGTAGCTGAGGGTGACACAGACCTGAGTTAACACAGAAAGGAGCATTTCCAATGGAGATAACCCAGCTGCCTGGATCATCGTGTGGAACAAGAAGTCCAGAGAACTGCTGTGAGTATCTTATTACCTAGAGACGAGTTTTCATTGCAGATCAGCAACCAGCCTGCTACAGTCGAAGCAGGATCCTCTCTGGATGTCTCTGTCCAACACACATATATATATATATGTATGTATATATATGTGTATATATATATGTATATGTATATATATATATATATATATATATATATATATATATATATATGCCTCCAGGAACTTTCTGTTTCACTCAAAGCTCAGCTGATGTTTAAAAAGCACTTCTGATCCTTCATGAGCCAGGATGCAGAGACAATAAAACTTCTATGCTTGCTAGACCGTAGGTCTGCCCATGGTCCCAGTCTTCACTCTGGAGCCCTAGACGCATGTCAGCCTCAGCAGGCCCTCACTGGGCCATGGCAATGATGCCTCCACCTCAGGGTGAGGGCAAGCCCCGGAAACCCCTACACTTGAAGCAGGCAGCTAAGTCCCACAATACGAACATAGAGTGCTCACTGTGGATGGGGACCATCTGAAGGGGTCAAGGCTGAGCTGTGGCTATTCCATCTACATAGCTTTCTCCTTGAAAGGATACTAGGACACACCTTATACAAAGACCCACAGGCAACAAAGGAATACTGAATGGGAGTGCTCTTCCCCAGAGAAGAGTTGCTTATATAATACCAAATGGCCATCCCTAAAAACACACATACAAGTAACATTAGAGTCTACAACTGTGTATGCTAGGCAGGTTGTATTTATGTAGTTAGGAATATATATATATATATATATATATATATATATATATATATGCAGTTATATATGCATATGCATACTTATGCATGTAACAATTACTGGGATAAGAAACCATGAATTCGAAAGGAAAAAAAAGTGAGGAGAGGGTAAGAGGAAAAGGAGGGGGGAATGATGCAATTAAATTTTAATTTCAAAAAAATAAAAGAAATAATTTTTTTAAAAAAGTATAAGAAAAGGGGGCTGGAGAGATGGCCCAGTAGTCAAAAGCACTGGCTGTTCTTCCAGAGGACCTGAGTTCAAATCCCAGCAACCACATGGTGGCTCACGACCTTGGGGATCTGATACCCTCTTCTGGCATGCAAGTGTACATGAAGACAGAGCACTCATAACATTAATATATACAATAAAATGTTATATATATATATATATATATATATATATATATATATATATATGAAAATATGCTAGGAATTAATAGGAGAAGGAAGCCAAGTCAGGTGGCTTCCTGCCCCAGAAAACAGACCCAGAGGTGAGGTGGGCAGCTGCTCTCTGTCCCCTGGGAAGGGGCCCTGATTTCAGTATGAGTGAGGTGCTCCCCTGAAGCTTTTGTGCCTTGGGATCCCTGATATCCACTCTAACTTCAGGATCCCCATGACTGCTCAGGGTGTTGGGGCTGTGATCCCATTTGATAGTGGAACATTAAAGGCTCAACATGCGGATTGCGTGTCTAAGGCCCCTCAGCTACTACATCGCAGGCAGGAATGAGCCTCGCTTAAGGCTTCTGAAACTTTGATGTGGCGTTTGATCTCCACATGGGAAGGGCAGGAATGACCACTAGTGCATGGGCTTAAAGCTAGCCAAGTGCTGAGGGACTCCCAGGCTCCTGTGCCTGTCACCACACTATTTAGACTCACCCTGGAGGGAAAGGCGGGAAACCACCGCATCCTGCTCAGTATAGATGACCACAGCTTCCCTAAGATGTGTCCAGGCCACAGTTCACCATTTCAATTAGAGAACCTGCCCCACAGTGGACTAACTAAACAAAGCAGGTGACTTTCTGCAGAAGATCCAATTATAGGTAGGAAGATCCCACATAAGGACTTGGGGTCATAGCAAGAGCACAATTACGGACAAAGGTGAGGGGAAAGGGGGATTTCCTGGTCCAGAATCAGAGGTGACTCATGAAGGTTTGAATCTGAAATTCCCACATAGGCTCACATGTTAACAGCCAATGGGACTTTGATGGTGATTGGATTTAGATTGTGGAGTTCTGACCTCAAAGTTTTAACCTCTTGGTGACTACATTTTTGGGGTGACATTATTGAGAAAGAGGTGGCAGCAACTATCAGATGAGGTCTGGTTGACAGTTGTAGCTCACTGGGGTATGGCCTGGAGTAGTGTCGTGTTCCTCCTGGGCCCCTGTTCTCTCACCCTCTCCTTCATAGCCAGCATAAAGTGAACAGCTTTCCTTAAATATACTCTGCCTTGACCATGACACTCCATCTTACCACAGAACAACCATACCTGTTGACTATTGACTGAAACCATGAGCCCAAATAAGTCCCCCTTCAGGGTGATATTGTCTCAGAGGGAAAAAAAACCAGTCAACATACCAGCCCCATCTAACTAGCTACCCCATCATCCTCCAACCATTGGCAGTTGGGAGCCAGCAATGTAGCCATATCCAGCCAGCTCAGAAGGGTTGGTTGGGTTTGATCAAGCAGCAGAAGCCATGCTCCTGCCCAAGCTGTGTGCCTAAGGTTGCTTTCAAGAACTTAGCTTCGAGCAGACCATAAGCCACATATACAGATGAGTGACCTTAGGTGTGACCATTCTGAGGAAACTTGGCATGCCCCATGACCTCCTGATGGCCTTTGAATTGTTCAAGAAGTCCACAACAGCCCATGATTCCCCTAGTAGCCATGGGTCCTTCCTAAATCCTGACTACCAAGCGGAAGATCCAGGCACTCCTGAGGCCAGCCACCATGGAGCATGTGAACACTCCTGCAGAGGGCAGGAAGGAAAGGGAAACCCTGTGGCTTCTCACCCAAACCAGGACACGACCAGTAATTAATCTGGGACCAGAGGCACAAAGGGGGACATCTAACGACCCTGCATATGTGACAGTCAGAGACTTAACGCTCAGAATAGCTGCTGTGTCGTTAATGTGAAATCTAGCTCTGGCCTGGGTTGGTTCCCCGGGAGAGATGCCTTCGCACATGTATCTGTCAACCTACAGTGTGTGTGTACAGTTCAGCATGGTACCCCTGTGAACGCAAGCAGGGTCCCTGGTGACCAACACCTTCTTGCCTGCATGAATTCATTAGGCATGTTCACACCTACCTCCAACCACATACCTGATGAGGGGTCCCTGAGCTGGGAGAACACAGAGGCCGGGTGCTGTCAGCAAGCCTGACTTCTCCTCTGTCATTTAGTTTTCACAGTTTGCTAACTGTGGTATAGTCCAGGGTCACACACCGATCATTCACCAGAAACCCTCTGTGCTTTGCGAGAGTTTTGTGAAATAGGTCTGTCTGGCAATGCAAAGCCATCTAGGTACAGAGAAATGTGTAAAATAAGAGTAAATAAAACAAAGAAAGCTATGCCTACACCCACCAGGCAATGACAGCCAAGGCCGATGCTGAAGGCAGGGCCTTCCATTATTTTTAATGCACATTGTTTCATTGCCTTTTTTTAATATGGTGTGATGTCTTTATTCTGCGTGGCTGGAATTGGATCGTGTTATATTACCTATTAGGATCCTGTTCTTCCCTCCCTAGGAGCATTCCTTTGCACACTCCTCGCAAACGTTACTTTTTAATGGCTGCAATATTCTCTCAAGTGGGTAGACCACCGTTTACTTAAACATTCCCCCACGTTCAAGCACTTAGGTTGGTTCTAATTATTTTGCTACAAATATATATTTTTGTATTTCAGATTGCTTTCCCGGGACAGCATCCCCGCAATTATCTCGCTGGCCTCCGGGAGCATCTCCGCAGGTGTGACGTGAGATGACAATTGTCTGCTCGTCCCTGGGGGGTCCCTGCCCTCCCCCAACGCCATCGTGAACACACAGCTCACAGCCCCCACCACACACGTCAGCCATCTCCACATGTTAATGCCTCTTCCTCCATGTGCCAGAGACCCAGTGCTTTGTCCTAATGCATACCTTTATTGCCAGTGAGGGAAGGCACGTCTCCATGTTAGTTTCCTAATTACATTTGTGGTTCCTGTGGGCTGGGTCGCCATGTACTTGGGCCAGTAATCTATTTGGGGTTGTGGGTGTTACTTGGGAGTTCTTATAAACTCGTTACGCTAAAGCTATCAAGCCTTCGCTGGCAGCTTTCCTCTCCTCGTGAGGATCGCTTGTCACGTGCCAGCGTTTCTGTACTGAATTCTTTCCCTTTGTAATGCTATCTAGCTATAAAATGCCTTTTTAAAAAAATTTTATTACATTTTATCTATTTGCTGTTTATGTGTGTAGGAATGAGGGCACATATGCCAGGATGCACATGTGGAGGTCTGAAGACAACTTAGAGGAGTCAGCTCTCTCCTCCTCTACATGGATTCTAGAGATTAAACCCATCAGGCTTGGCCGCAAGCACCTTTACCTGCTGAGCCATTTCGCTGGCCCTTTCCTCTTCCTTTTAAGTTGTGATACTCTGATTCTTTTGGTTCCAGGTTTCCAGATTCTGGGCTGGGTCTTGACAAGAACAATTCAGGGACCCGTGTGGTACTCGGAAGCTGTCTGCTTTCAGCTCCTAGTCTGTGAGAGGTGCTGTAACCTGGGCCACCTCTGCTGTTGGCAGAGACTTGGAGAGTGGATGGCTCCTGAGACGGATCCTGAGAGACGGAATGACCACCCCTAAGGACCTGGCTTCTGCAGACATCAGATCTTCATTTTTGCTTTAAATCAGAGGTTCATAAGTAAGGATGGTTTGCCTCCCCCAACCCCAAGGTACTGGTAACTTTTGTCACAGGGAAAAGAAGGGTGTATTTTGCCCAATGGTTTGACATGACAGCTCATCACAATGGAAAGTCAAGATCACAACAGTGGAAGGCTTACTCATAACTCACATCTCTACACCAGAAGCAGGACAGACAGACTCTAGTTCCTAGAGGTTCCCCGGCCAATGAAAACAGCACTACCAGCTAAGGAACCAGTATTCAAACACATGATCATCTGGCGCTTCATATTTAACCTATAACAACATCCTATACTGCACAAAATCTAGGCCACACCTAACCTAGGCCAAAGACTCACTCATGGTACCAGCAAACATTTTCATTTTCAAGTGGTTTGGTTTGTTTGGTTTGTTTGGTTTGGTTTTGGGTTTTGTTATTTGTTTGAGACATAATCTCATCTAGACCAGGCTCACCTTGGACTCCCTGTATAGTCAAGGATGCCCTTAGACTTCTAATCTTTCTGTCTCTGCCTCCCAAGTGCTGGGATTACACGAGTGCAGTGCTGGGGATACAGCCCAGGGCTTTGTGCATGCTAGGCAAGTATTCTACTGATGAAACCGCATGTTACTTCCAATCATAGTCTTGAAATTAAGAAACGTAGCTTTAAGCTAAACAGAAGCTCCCTGGTAAAACTTCAAAACTGAGGCAGAGTTGGTAAGGAGCTGGTGAGTCTGAAGTGTTTGGGTCTCCTCTGAGCGCCAGCCCGTTTTAAAGACGTGGTTTAACAGGAGCACGTACAGCCAAAGACTATGTATTTCAGCTTCCCTTGCATAGGTGTAGCCCCATGATGAATGAGTCTGATCAATGATTGCAGCGGGCTGTGGAGTGCAGTGTGGGAATGTGCTGCAGTGTGATAGCTAGAGCAGCGTGCAGCAGTGTGGGAGCCCCCATAAGCATTCAGCTGCCACCCTCACAAGCCATTCGCCCCGTGTGGTCTGGGAGGTCTGCGCTGGGGTCTGCTCTGTGAAGAGGCTTTGGGAATGGAAGCCATGTTTGTTGCACCAACACCAGAGGAGCTGAGATCCCGCAGGCCCTGTGCAGCAGAACTACCAGACCAGGTCTGTTGAGCTGGCACAGGAGAGAAGAGCCTTCCGTTCATTTATACCTCTTCTGATTTGAGTCTGGGTCCTACCACTGAGTCTAGCTGCTTCACAAAGAGAAGTAGGAAATATTTACAAAGTTTCCTTATAAAAAAAAAAAACCAAAAAAACAACATGGCATTAGAAGGATTAAACTGAGTAAAATTTGCAAATTGCCCAGCTGATCAGGATACACAGCAGGCAGGCAATGGTAACGGTGAATTCCCATGGAGCCATTGTGAACCCTGCCCTGAGGCAGGCATCAAGGCACAAAGCCTACACTCCTGTCTCAGCCTTTCCTCAGGGAGCTGCTCCGGGGTTCCTGCTAGTGACTTGGCGAATAGCATGCAGGCACCACCCACCATATGCACCACAGTCCGTGACACTACCAGGACACAACAGTCACAGTCTCTGTGTTGTACCTACACAGAACAGATGCCAACTGCCCTGCATTTTGAAAGGGTTTGAAGTCTGTCAGCCATAGATAGAACTTTCTTGTATGGTAGTTTGCTCGCTTCATCCCACACCGTGAGCTTCTCACTGCAGTTCGGTTTGGTTGCTTCACCTCCAGCCATCATATCGCCGTTCTAGGATGCGTCTCTCATCTTGACGGATGCTTGTTGGGATGCTTGAGTCTCCCCAGGGAGCTGAGATATAAAGAAGCTAAATGATGGGTCCAGCATCACACTGAGTGGCAGAGCTGGGTCTCAGACCCAGGATGACCAGAGTCTATGCATAGACTGGCCACACAGCTGATGCCATTCTAGAAAGTAGGGACAGGGAATCTCAGTGACCCTCAGTTGCTGCCACATCCTCAGCCAGTCACCATGGCTGTCTATGCTGGTGCTAATCCGCCATGGCGAGAGCCTGAACCCTGAAGAACCACCACGGTGGCTGGTAAGACGCCACAGGCGTTGTGAGATGCTGGTTATGAATTTGACATCTGCTTCACCTCTATGCAGAAGAGAGCGATCCAGACCCTCTGGACAGTCCTGGATGCCACTGACCAGATGTGGTTGCCAGTGGTCAGGACTTGGTGCTTCAGTGAGTGACACTGTGGGGGTGCTAACAGGTCTCAATAAAGCAGAGACTGCTGCTAAGCGTGGGGAGGCATAGGGTGGGAATCAATCTTGTCAAGTCTATGTGTTATGTTCACTTTTACAAAAAAAAAAAGTATATATACCTATATTGGCACACAAAAGCAACTCTGAAGTTGGTAGTGGCAGTTGAAACAGTCCTATGTGGTCACCAGAAAATAAGTCATTCCTCATATCGAATGGGATAAACTTGTACCTCTCGCTGTGTTTGGATACTCTTCGCCTTGTTTTATAAAGATGAAGCCCCTTGATCATGTCCAAGTTTTTGTCTTTCACTGTGTGAATCATGTTCCAGCTGCTTGACCCTACAGTGTGGGTTCCAAACTCATTTGGGCATAGCAACTAAGTCTCTTTCCAGATCAGTATTAAAAAGGATGTGCAATAAAAACAAAAAAAATAAATTTAAAAAAAAGAAGAAAGTGGGGACAGAGGGAACAGACATGCCCATTTCAGACGTGCACTGAGACACAGCCACCCACTGACTCACACGTGCACCAGCTCTCCTTGCACATATAAGGAAACGGAAGCTCCAAGGTCTGAACACCTACCTGCCCAAGGCCATCAGCCAGGCAGATGTTGGGAACACAGAGGGAAACTGTGAACCCCTCCTGTCACGTCCTCCGTTCCATAGCCACTATAGTCACACCTGCAAATTGTCCCAGCTGTCACCGCGGCCCTGATTAACAAGATGCTTGGGTATTTAGCTGGGTCCACACAGAGCCTGTGTCCTGAAGGCCAGCTGCTATCCCCCTGGCTTCAGCCAGGTCTCTAGTGCCAGGCAAGAGTGGGCCTTCTCATCTCTTTTGGATCTTCCCACCACGACAGACCTGAACAGTGGCCCTATGTGTGCTGAAAAGCATAAGATAAACTGATGTTTCTCCTGCTAGTGCCCAGGAAGAGAAAAAGGATAACCCTCTTCCTGGGGCGTGGGGGGAGAGGGATGTAATGGTTCATCTGGGTTGTCAACCTGACTGCATTTCAACCCCCTAAGAAACATACTTTTTGGTGTGTCTGTGGGTGTCCTTTAACTGAGGAGGGGGTGGGCCATCCTACCAGAGGGGATCCCAAGCTGAAAAAAATGGGGAGGAGCCTAGCTGAGTGTCTGCGATCATCTCCCCCATCCTGTTCCCTGGGCCTCGCAGAGGTGAGCTGTTCCCAGAGGCCTCCCGCCCTCATCTTCCTGCTGCCACAGGTGTAGAACGAGCCTTAGCCTCTGAACTGTGAGCTGAAATAAAATTTCCCTCTCAAGTTGCTTCTTCACAGGTATTTGGTCACAGTGAGGAGAAAAGTCACTAATGCAGAAAGCTTCCTGTGGGAAGGGAAACCTGACTCCTGCCTGCAAGGACAGTAAACCAGGGCTGCAAAGCTCTAGTCCCAGTCCCGGGCTCCCGAGTTTCCTCGATGAGATGCACCTGAGGACACGACTGGCCCTAGGACTGATTCAGGCCTGGTAGGTAGGTACCATCCCTTGAAGTGCTTATTGGGGTTGTTAACTCCTAAGGAGGGCATAAAAGTGACTTATGAGCTGAAATCAGGTGTTCAGACATAAACACGCCATGCCCTATGATTGATCTGACTGGGTAAATAGCTTTTATAATTGGTATGTTTTTTATTAAATTTTAAAGGCTGCATATTTATGTGGGGGGAACTGGTGCATGCTGAGACCAGCATGTTGGCACCCTACATCTCTCAACGGCTCCCTGCTGGCTGAGACCCAGGACCATAAAATATCTTGCTTTCTGCTTACTGGCTGGGCCCCTGGGACCTGGAGGACCTGGGAAGACGCCAGGGAAGGATCATGGTTGCTCAATTGCATGTGATACTAAAGTCCCTCCTAGACGCTGAAGTGGCTCTCAGGAGGATTAGGGAGAGCAGAGGTTAGACAGAAGGACTTATATCCCCTGGAAAACACCTAAAAAAAAAAAGCCAGATCTACAGGTGCAGAGGGAGACATGACTCCACCCACCCACTACATATGTGCAACACCAGGCCAGGATGGGAACATCACCAAGTCACTGGAGCTTTGGCAAAGGCCTGAATGCTCTTGGAATGCCTGGACTCTCATTAGGAGCCAGCTGAATGGTGGTAAGGTCCAGAGGTACCATATATGTCCTAAGCAGAGAATTGTGACCTCAGTTTTCTTATCTATAAAGTGGGTTAATGGTCTGCCTCTCAGGGCATCATAACCATGTGTGAAAGGCTCTGAAGAGGAACTCCTCAGTTTTCTTAGCTTCCTGCTTTGGTATCTTCCTTTCAGCCAGCAACCTGAACTGGAATACACAGACCCTGTGTGTACAGGGAGTTCATTCCCCCACCGGAAGTGGCATGCTCTGACTCCAGTCACAAAGACAAGGAAAGGCCGCCCCTGAGTTGGCGGTCCCAGGTTCTATAAGAAAGCAGGCTGAGCAAGCCATGATGAGCAAGCCAGTAAGGAGCACTCCTCCATGGCCTCTGCATCAACTTCTCCCTCCAGGTTCCTGTCTGACCTGCTTGGATGATGATATGGAAATATAAGCCAAATAAACCCATTCCTCCCCATCATAGCAACATTACACTAGGTAGGAGTGGGTTTTGTTTGTTTTTGGTTTGGACATGGTATTTCATCACAGCAACAGAAAACTATCTAAGACAATATCCAGTGTCAGGAATAAGCTTGTGATCAAGTCTCAAGATCAAGTCCAGTGTGCCCAGGCTCAGGACCAGGCGCAGGACTCAGTGTGGAGCAGGATCAAGGATCTGTGCATAATAAGAATCGGGGCTCAGCTTATAAACCTGTGGAGCTCCATTCCCTACTGTTTCTCTTTGTTCTCCTGGGGCATTTGAGGGACAAGGGTTGGGAGACAGGGTCCTGTTTGAACCACCCAGCAAGGGGGACTGATCACTTCCCCTCCAGAGCAAGTGACTGAGGCAGAGACGCAGGGATAGATCCGGCTCTCCCACACCGTCCTTAGGCAGCTCCTGTCTAAGCTTCAGCAAATGCCTCTAAGCTGGCCCTGAGCCTCCACCGCTCACGGGAGCTTTCCATTTGAGGCTGTGGCTGAGGCTTTAGCCTGACTCCCACCTACCTCTTTTAAATGGGCCTTTCTTCCCTCCTCAGGCCATGGTTGGGGGGAGATAGACATCAGCTGCTCCACCCTGGCCTAGAGCAGGGAGGAAAGGTATAAAGTGTGGCCCACCCTAAGCCTCTGGTATGCATTTGATGGGCAGCTGCTATGTTCTGGGGGTCCCATGGCCTGGCTATAATTAATCACTGGTGGTCCTCTAGAGCCTGACCTTCCGCAGTCCTCGTAGGTGAGGAGAGGAAGGGGCTCAGCAGAGCCATAACACTGCTCTGTGCCTTACAAATGGCAAACTGAAGCTGGACCCTGATTTCTGAGTCTTTTTTTTTCTTGGAGCCCAAGCAAAGGAAAGAAACCTGGCAGAGGGTTCCATAGGTCTCTCTATCAACCCTGAAATCTCCCCAAGGAGTGCAGCTGTCAAGCCAGGATCTCCAGGTCTGGAGCTGTTGCCAGGCTTAGATCAGCTCTGACTGACACCGCTCCCCTCCCTGCTGTGCTGGGCGGGCATTACCACCAGTCCTCACTCCTGAGCTGCACACCTGGCCAGCTCCTTGGCTACCCACAATCACCCCAGCACCTGCCCTTGATCAGCATCTGACTTTCTCCTAAGATTCTTTTCAAGACGTCTTTGGACAAACAGTTATGATCAGGGAGTCCAGAACTTTCTGAATAAATGTCACTGAATGTTGTTTTGTTTTGTTTTGTTTTGTTCTGTTCTGTTCTGTTCTGTTTTGGTTTTTGGTTTTTTGAGACAGAGTTTTTCTCTGTGTAGCCCTGCTTGTCCTGGAACTTATTCTGTAGACCAGGCTGGCCTCGAATTCAGAAATCTGCCTGCCTCTGCCTCCTGAGGGCTGGGATTAAAGGTGTGAGCCATCACTGCCCCGCATCACTGAATGTTTTATCACCTGTCACTGAGTTCTGTTCCTTCATATGGAATCAGAAGAAGGGCATTGTCCACACGGAGAGTAGCTATTTCTCTACCAGATGGCAGCTGGCCCAAGGCTGCTGGAAGGCTGCAGGGAAAATGTGGAGGGTATGTCTGTGGTGGTTTGAATAAGAATAGCTCCCATAGGCTCATATATTTGAATGTGTGGTCATGAGGGAGTGGTGCTTCTTGACAGGGATTAGGAGGTGTGGTCTTCTTGGAGGAAGTATGTCACTGGGGGTGGGGTTTAGAGTTTCAAATGCTCAAACCAGCGCCTTTCCCCCTTCTTGTGCCTGCTGATCCGATGGAGAATTCTCAGTTACCTCTCCAGCACTGTGTCTACTTGTGTGCTGTCATGATTCGTACAACAATAATGGCCTAAACTTCTGAACTAAAAGCCAGCCCCAAGTAGCTGTTTTCCTGTATAAGAGTTGCCGTGCTCAGGGGCTAGAGAGATGGCTCAGCAATTAGGAGCACTGGCTGTTCTTCCAAAGGACCCCAGTTCAACTCCAAGTACCCACATAGAAGCTCACAACTACCTGTAACTTTGGTTTCAGGAAATCTGACACCCTCACACAGACATATATGCAGGCAGAATACCTATGTACATAAAATAAAAATAAAGTTTTTTTAGAAATCCTTTTCCGTGGCCATGGTGTCTCTTCATAGCACTAGAACACTAAGACAAAATCCAGTGCCTACCCTCAGACAAAAGAGGCTAGGCCTAATAAAGAACTCCGGAACAGCCTTCTAAAGAAAATGAGAAGGGAATTGTTCTCCATGCCAGGGCTGAGCCTCCCACTAGGCCTGGTAGTGGGTTTGCACAGGTTGAAGAGGCATATGGAGTCTGCCAGGAGGAGTTGTCTCCAGAGGCAACCCGCATAGCCTGGATTCTGCCCTGAGGTGACAGGGTTCTCTGTAAGTTAGAACCTCCAGGAAAGAGGCTCCAGAGGTCCAGAGAGGTAAGGCCAGGTTGGAACGTTTGAGGTAATGGTAGACTGTATACCAAAGGAAGGGGTGGGGCATTATCTTGCTCTACATGTCCCTTTCTACAGAGCAATGGACCACACTGGGGGGATGTTATAGCAGACACTGTTTCCATCATAGGCACCCCAACTCTTGCCCTCCAGCAGCCTCTTTTATAAAGACCAACTAACCAAGGAAAGGTGGTGCTGGCTCAGGTTCTCATAGGGGATCTACCAGGCTCACCAGAAAGATGGGTATATTCTAGGCTCAGAGTACAGCATGGATATGTCAAGACTGCCTGTGAATGCTGCAAACGCCCATTCTGACATCACTAGCAATACACCTTGGCTACACAGTGCCCCTCCCAACCTGGGGCAGACGACCACCTCACGAGACAACTGTGGAGGAGCCCTGCCCCCCTACATCTTCACTTCCTCCTGTCTAGCCCCTTGTTCTCTCCAACCTTCCCCACCATATACTTCCCTCCACTGCCTCTCTCTGAATCCCACCAGAACAGTCAGACTTTTACTGTGGGATACATGAATTCAAAAATGGCAAGATTGATACCAAAGAGAATTCTGTCACTCAGCATCCTCCTGGTCCTCTCCAACCTCAGTACACAGGAAACCCAAACCCACTGCAGTGCAGACCTCAGGCCCCTATGCCTTTCACCAGGTATATGTGCACTTGTATGTATGTCTATGGGCATCTGTGTATACACATGTGCACATGTGCGTGCCTTAGTGTACTCACACACCTGTGTCTATGTGCATATATGTCTGTGTGGGCCTGTCTATGTATACATACATCTATGTACATGTATATCTGTGTACACATGTGCCTGTGTATGTACACAGATGCCTATCTGTACATGTATATACACATATGAGCTTCCTGTATGTTTGTATATGTGTATATATATGTATGTGTGTCTCTGGGTATGTCTGTGTATCTGTGCCAATATAGATGTGTATCTCTATGTATGTGTCTATGTGGTTATTATATATGTGTGCTTATGTGTGTTAATATGCCTAATATATGTGTGTGTATCTAATGTGTGTCTATACACATAGTGTATATGTATGCCACTATATATGTGTCTAGGTGTATCTATATATGTAGCATTTATGTGTGTCTTTATGCATAGTACCTGTCTTCATCAGGGTTTCTATTCCTACACAAACATCATGACCAAAAAGCAAGTTGGGGAGGAAAGGGTTTATTCAGCTTATATTTCCACATTTCTGTTCATCACCAAAGAAAGTTGAGACTGGAACTCAAACAGGTCAGGGAGCAGGAGCTGATGCAGAGTCTATGGAGGGATGTTACTTACTGGCTTACTTCCCCTGGCTTGCTCAGCCTGCTTTCTTATAGAACCCAAGAATACTAGCCCAGGAATGTCACCACCCACAAAGAGGCCCTCCTCAATTATCACTAATTGATAAAATGCCTTACAGCTGGATCTCATGGAGGCATTTCCTCAAGGGAGGCTCCTTTCTCTGTGATAACTCTAGCTTGTGTCAAGTTGACACATAAAACCAGCCAGTACAACTGACCCCTTGTCAATTTGACACACAAATACATCACTATTAAGCTACAATTCTTACTTTCTTATTCATCACTGAGACCTAAATAACTTTAGGAGTCCCACAGTCTTTACAAATTCTTACATAGTAAAATTTCAATCCTTTTAAAATATCCAATCACTTTTGAAATTCAGAGTCCTTTAAAATTCAAAGTCTCTTAACTGTGGACTCCACTAAAATACTTTCATACATCAAGAGGGAAAAATATCAGGGCACAGTCACAATCAAAATCAAAATCAAATTCTAATCATCCAATGTCTGGGATCTACTCACGATCTTCCAGGTTCCTCCAAGGGCTTGGGTCACTTCTCCAGCTCTGCCCTTTGTAGCACACTCCTTGTCCTTTGGCGCCAGCTGCCTATACTCCACTGCTGCTGCTGTTCTTGGTGGTCATCTCATGGTACTGGCATCTCCAACACTGCTGTCTTCCACTGCAACTAGGCTTCACCAATAGCCTCTTACTCTCTCTTCATTGTACCAAGTCTCAACACCTTTGCATGACCCCTTCAGTCCTGGGCCATCAATTGCAACTGAGGCTGCACCTTCACCAATGGCCTTCTGTGGCCTCTCACAGTGCCAAACCTCAGCTGCCCTTCATGACCCCTTCATGTCTTCAAAACCAGTACCACCTGGGTGACTCTTACACATTACCAAATTCTGCTGCAGCACAAGGTACAACCTTGGCTATCTCTGGAACACAGCCTCTTTGTGCTCTCTAAAAATCACTTCCCAGAATATTTCACCTCAATGACGTTGGTCCCTTCTTAATCACCACTAATTTTTTAAGTTCCAGCTGACCAGCATCAAGAGTCCCAGTGATACAAAGGTCACTTTAGTAGTTCTGGTATCTTGTTAATCACAGGTGGTTCTAGAGCCCCAGCTAACCACAGAATCATCACAATCAAAACATCAATGGCCCTGATAAAAGTCTTTATCTCACCTCTGAAATTTCACAAGCCAGACCTCCATTGTTTGCACTGTTCTCAACATTATCTTCCAAGCCCCTACAGAACATCCCACAGAGCTCTTAACACCCAATGGCTCTTATAACCCTAAGTTCGAAAGTCCTTCCACAATCCTCCCCGAAACATGGTCAGATTGTCAGAGGAATACCCCACTCCTAGTACCAATTTGCCTTAGTCAGAGTTTTTATTCCTGCACAAACATCATGACCAAAAAGCAAGTTGGGGAAGGAAGGGTTTGGATAAAGTTTACACTTCCACATTGCTGTTCATCATCTAAGGAAGTCGGGACTGAAACTCAAGTAGGTCAGGAAGCAGGAGCTGATGCAGAGGCCATGGAGGGATGTTACTTACTGGCTTGCTTCCCCCTGACTTCTTCAGCTTGCTTTCTTATAGAACTCACCAGCCCAGGGATGGCACCACCCACAATGGGCTGGGCCCTCTGGAACTGATCACTAATTGAGAAAATGTCTTATATCTGGATCTCATGGAGGCATTTCTTCAAGGGAGGCTCCTTTCTTTGTGATAACTCTAGCTTGTGACACACAAAACCAGCCAGTACAGTATCTATTTATGTCTATACATGTAACATAAATTGATATATGCCAATATGCAAAGCGTATCTATGTATGTGTCTATATGCATAGTGTCTGTGTGTGTTTAGATGTATAACATGTATCCATACATGTCTACAAGTACAATGTATTTGTGTCTATGTGTGTCTGTATGCTTAGGTTCTCTGGGCCTGTGTTCTGTGTGCATGCACTTCTATGCAGCCCCACACACATGTACTCTGGGAGCTACCATCATAGTGAATAGTAGAACCACAGAACCTGGCAGGCTCAGCATGCTGCCCTCCATTGATGCCCAGCCGCATCCAGTCTCACCCCTACAGCCACTGTCTGCCTTCATCTGCATAACTCTATCACTCAAAGAACAGCTCTCGGCTCCCTCAGTAAAATCTTCCATGTCAGGGGCCTTGAAGGTAGGACAGAGTCCAGGACTCCAGAAGGAGGCCACAGACATAGCTAAAAATCCCTTTAATGGGTCTGTAGGGGACTCTATAGGATCCTGCAGCCTTGACACCTCCTGGTCTTAGCCTAGCATCGGCAGTGTAATGTCACATGTGGCTCTGAGTCGGGCCACGTTGAAAGGTGGCCAGCCACGGCATGTGCATCCTCAACCTTCAGGATGCTCTGAGCTTTACCCCTGCTCCACATACACCAAAGTCACAAAGGCTTTGCTTCAAATCAGCCAGGACCCCACTCTGCAAAAACAAGGAAAAGGGCAGAGCTAAGGAGAGCTGGAGGCAGGAGATCACAGGAGGACAGAGTAGGGAGGTAACTCCCCAAGTATAGGAGGACAGGAGCAGGCTGGAGAGGAAAGCCAAGAACATGCTGACAGGGAGGAGGGGCTGGAGTCAGCTAGGGGTTCTCATGCTGTTCTTCCTTGCTCTGCTTTGCAAGTGGATGTGATGAAGAGGCCACAGTGAGTGTAGATAAGGCAAATTAAAGTATGTTCTAAGGAATGGCAGCAGGCAATAGGGTGTGTCCAGTCACAGAGAAGAGCGTTTGACTTGAAGGGGAGGCTCTAAAGCAGGACAACAAGAAAGGGGCAGCCATAGTCAGATCACTCACATTTGCTGGGCTCTGCAGTGGCAAGGAGATCTGGGCCTCTTTGCATGCATAAATCAAACTGAAGCTTGGGAGAGGGGAACCTGAGCAGGGCCTCCTGGTCCAGCAGACCCCAAGCCAACACCAACCTTCTTTTCTCCTGGGCCTCAGTTTCCCCAATTGTACAATGAAGGGACACTACTGAAAAACTCTCCAGCAGATGCTGAGGAAGGGTACAGTTTAGCACCGTCCTGGTGATAGTATGGGAGCAAGAGCTATGAGCACAGAACCCCCAGAGCCAAGAGGGACACTGCAGTGCTAAGATCAGGAGAGGCAGTCTGTCATCTCCCCACCTCACAAGGCCTCTTTCCCCAGTAGTCCCATTCCTGCCTCTGAATGTGCATCCGAGTGGTTCCCATATAACAAAGATGATGGAAGGGCCAGAAGCAGAATCTCAGGAGTCCAGTGTGGCCCACAGTGCTTGCCAGCACCCTCACACCCATGGAGGGCGGGAAGGGGCCAGCCTCCTTGCTGCAGCCTTTTTCTGGCACACAGCATGGGACCCTGAGCCCCAGCCCCCTGCCTCCATGATTGTGGGCTGTATATGGCTATAGTAAGAGTCAGACAAGAACCCAAGGCTGCCCTCCATGGATGCCCAGGGCTCCCTGTCTGTTTGTTAAACACAGAACCTGGCAGACATGTTTTCTCTGGCTCCAGTCCTTTTCAGAACCAGATTCAGTTGGTTTCTCATCTTTATTTTGGCAGGGGGGAAAATGTAATTTCTAATTTAAAATTTAAAAAGCCACCATCCTCATCAACATTCACTAGGCTCAGATGGTGTTTGGGAAATTATCTCTGTCACTCTTGCACACACCGGCACTCGGGCTGGCAACAGGGACGGGCTCTCTGGCCTCAACACGCCACTCTGTCTGCCCCTATTTACCTTATAGGGTTGTGCTAAGAGCCTTAGGGACTATAAGAATGATCTGGAGAAGAGTGAAGGATTCTGGGGAAGCAGGACTAGTCAACACACACACACACACACACACACATACACACACACACACACACTGCCCAACTTGTTGGCTGACAGGTAACAATCAAAGACAGTCCTTTCTGACATCCAAGTGGGACAGTACTAGGACTGACTCTCTGAAGCCCACAAGATGGGTGAGAAAGGTTACAAAAGGCCCCAAGCTACAGGAGCAGATCAAGTAAGGTTTGCCACAGGTAGACTCCATACCTGCTGGGCAGCTCAGGGAGCCACAGGCCCCTCCCTTGTTCTTCAGTTCCTGCCTCTGCAGTTCCAAAAAATACTTGCCCTCCTGAAGCCATCCTGAGGCATGCAGGCAGTCTGAGTGCCTTGAACTTCTATCAGAGTTCAACCCGGTGAGCTCTCTGGGGGACTGCTCACATCCTGTGCTTTGAGCAAAGAGATCAGTCAGGTTGTTAGAGATGCTACTTGTGGGAGGCGAGGCTGACCTCTATGAGTACGCACTTCCCAGCTGGAAAGACAGATGCTAAGAGAGGCAAACTTATCCCCACATCCGTGTGTGTGTGTGTGTGTGTGTGTGTGTGTGTGTGTGTGTGTGTGTCAGGAGAAGAGACCCACATTCCAGGGCTGTGACTCTCTTCCACCCCATGATGAGCCACAGGAGACTCAGCTTCTCACAGCGTGAAGAAGGATTGCCAAGCACCATGTTCTGGCTTCAATCGCCCAATTTGCAGGTGGAAACCAGACGCTGAGAGGCAAAGAGACTAAAACAGGCCAGAGATGCCCCTGTTATTCAGGATGTCTCATTAAGCAGGACACACACACACACACACACACAGAAAGAGAGAGAGAGAGAGTTCTTACAGAGCTCTCAGCAGCTACCATCTCCATTCAGCTAGCTCATAGACTGTTTCTCATTTTCCCTGGTAGTGTGAGGATTGTGAATGTGTATGAGGTGTGTGCAGTGTGAGGACTATGTATAAGGAGTCTGCAGTGTGCAGACTGGGTATCTATTCAGTTATCAGCATCCTCAGCACACTAGCATAGAGATAACCTCTTACCCAGGTTAGAGGTAAGGAATCAGAAAATCTAAAGTCATCTAAAGAGATGGCTCAGCAGGAAAAAGCACTAGCTACTGACCCAGGTTCAATTCTTAGCACCACATGCAGCTCGCAAACACTGAAACCCTGGTAGCAGGAGATCTAATTTCTTCTTCTGGCATCTGTGGGTACCAGACACACATCTGTCTACATGAATGCATGTAGGGTGAATGCATGGAGAATACCTGTATGCATAAAAATTAAAGTAAGAGAAGCAAAGGTAAGGGAGGACTGGAGTAGAGAGCACCCAGGGGATGACAGAGTGGACACGATGGGGATGTTTGAGACTGAGCAAAAAGGACTGAGATTGCTCTTTAAGAAGGATATACTGAAGCCGGGCGGTGGTGGCACACGCCTGTAATCCCAGCACTTGGGAGGCAGAGGCAGGTGGATTTCTGAGTTCGAGGCCAGCCTGGCCTACAGGCACAGAGTGAGTTCCAGGACAGCCAGGGCTATACAGAAAAACCCTGTCTCTCAAAAACCAAATCCAAAAAAAAAAAAAACAAAAAACAAAACAAAAGAAGGATATACTGAGATGAAAAGTGGCTACATCTCACCCCGAAGGGCAAACCAAGTCCGGAGTCAGAACTCTGCCACTAGAGATCTCAGGATTGCGCTTTGACTAATCCAGGCCAGAGTGGGTGATTCTCTTCACCAATGTGCAATAGGCAATGAACAGGGCTAAGCCAGAATCAGCCACCCATCCTATATAACGTGGACGTAATTATAGTTGGAAGAAGAAGGGATGATCGCCCAGCAGCACCCAAGCCAGAATTTGAGCACAGGTCTTACACCGTCCTCCTCAGCTACAGAGCATCCCTGAAAGTAGGTGCTCCACATTCTCCTACACCCTGCTCAGTGCCAGGATTACAAAGAACACTTAAAGGGCTCGTCTTTCCCTTCTTCTGCCCTTCACAGTCCATCTATACTCTCACCTGAGTGTTGTCCCAGGCATCAGGCTCCCTGACCCCCAAACCATGAGCACCAGCTGTCTCCATGATGTGGCAGCTTCACTCACGCTGAAAGAACCCTACAGGTAATCATGACTGGCAAAATGGCCTTGATCAAGGTCCAGCTTTATAGAAGTCCCAACTTCTTACTGTCAAGTTCAGAACCCCGCAGTTGTTCCATGAAAGGCAGTGTGTGGCTTTTAGACATGCAGGATCTAATACTGCAGCTGGTCCGTGCATAAGCATATGACATTGTTTTGGTGCAGATTTCAACAAAGCAGGCTGTTTGGTGCAGATTTCAATAAAGGAGAAGACACCAGCACTCTTGGTCTGTAGACAAGCCCTCCAGGAAGTGCCCTCTCATTCACCTTATGAGTGATGGCAGTCCCTGTGATATTATCATGAAATCCAAAACAGATAAAACTCCACACTGAAGATCTCAAGTCTGGAAAAAAGTCAGTGGGTGATCCAGAGGCATTAATCCAATGAGCACTGTAAGCTGGCGGCAGCCTTGGTACAGCAAACCCTGGGTTACTTCAATCTGGTTCCTGTTCCTCTCTAACCTGGGATTCTCTATTAGCCTGGATATGGGTTCATTCTCACAAGAGAAGATGCCAGCCTTAATCATGGGTGACAGCGGTGACCAAATAAGCCAATGATACCCTCGGCTCCTCCGTGTCTTGTCATGGCTAAAATCTCACCAGAAATTCTCCATTCCTTGAGCCAATAAACTTGGCCAATGCCAAATTCGGGCAAATGTCAAACTGTCGTTTCCTTCCCAGGTTTATCACTAAGGTGAGCCTCATGAGACAGGCCCTCCTCGAGTCTGTCCCACTGTCTGGTTCACAAATTGGATGTTGGGACAACATTGTAACACCTAGCTCTTTGTTGAGCTCTTGTTGAGCACTTGAAAAAAAAAAAAAGACCTCAAAGATATTCCACGTAACAAGTAAGGACCTAAGGTCCTGATAACACTAAGAGTCTGACAGTTCTGTCTCCCAGGAGAGACTCAGCATATCTGCTGCTTCTTAGGAAGGTCCTGGCTGCACCGGGCCAGATAAATCATTGTATAGATGGGTCCTTAGGACTATTGATAGGGCAGCTGAGATACAGAGAATGGGGAGGGAAGACAACCAACTTCCCAGGGAGCTGTCCACAGACGCTCAGTGCTGAAATCCCAATTTCTCCACACTGGGACAGAGACCAGCCAAATAGTTTGGTGGGTGGAGAATAAAAGGGATAGGGAGCTAGGAATATGCTTCAGCTGACAAAGTGCTTGACCTTGAAAGCATTAGAACCTCAGTTTGAGCTCCCAGAAACCATATAAAAAGCAGACGCTTGCTTGCACCTGCTTGCAATCTCCATCCTGGGGAGGTAGAGACAGGCAGATCCCTAGGACTTGAGACAGGCAGATAGATCCCTAGGGCTTGCTGGCTGGACAGCTTAGCCTTCTTAGAGAGCTCCATGCCAATGTGAAACCCCTGCTCCAAAAAGCAAGATGGATGATTCCTGTGGAATAACACTCAAGGTTGACCTTTGACCTCCACATCACACGAACATACGTACAAGTGCATTGACACAGTCACATATACCACACGAACATATACATACATACATGTACACACACATACCAAAAGAAAGACACCTTGTGTCTTCTATAAGAAAACTAGCTGTCGTCAAGCACTCTGGCTACCTAGTCCTCTGATTTGCATTGCCCTAATTTCACTTGTGCTTAAGCTCTTGTTCCCACTTCTTGGATTATCCTCTTAGCTTAGTTGTCAAAGCCCTGCTGCTTCTGGAAAGCCAAAGCTCATCTAAGAAGACAAAACTGCAACAGTGAGCACAACAGGCGGAGCCTGCACAGCACAAGTCGGTGAGCTGGAAGGACTGGGGAGCTATCACTATGATGGCTGGAGCAGTGGTACCCAGCTGGATGTTACCTACCAACTGGGCAGTGGTATGAAGGGGACAGAGGATGCTCGGTGAAGCAGTGTCTATACAATTTAAATGGTGGTGTGTAGATCACTGCTGTCCACAGCAAATGTAGGCAAGAGAATGATGCTTCAGGCTCAGGCAAGTACCTGGCCCCAGATGAAGAGCCATCTTTGACACTCAGGGAGGCAGCATCTTACTCACCGGCCTCGCCCAGTGTTTCTGTGCAGATGTGCTCTTGCCCCACCCCAATGCCTCCCATGTGACCTGTCACCTTCTACACAGGGCCAAAGCTGCCCAAACTGTTCAGACATACTCACCTTATAACATTGTTGCACAACATTCTCAGACGATGGTATTTTTTGAGTAAATGTCAAACAAAAGCTTTGCCATCAATAGCCCAAGTCCAAGGTGTGCACCTGTTTCCACTAAGGCTCCATCATGGCACAGACTTTGTTTCCTTTGTCTACCATGGAAATAGTGACCATGGCACAGATAGCTGTTTCTCTCCTGGCACTGTCCTGAGAAAAACAGGAAGTGACAGGTGTGCATAGCTCCACCGTGGCCAGCATATGTGCGAATGGTGTTTCTTTTCCGAAGAATGCTGCTTCAAGTCAAGGAGAATGGAGCCCCATGGCGTGCAGAAGCTCAGACCTGGGGAGCATAATGAGATCATCGTGCTACAGTGGGGACCAAACTGCTGGCCCAGTGGGGGGTTGAGACAGCTTGCATAGAAGAGAAAATTTGAGTGAGTTGAATTGATGGCAAAGATTGGGTTAAATGCCAAAAGTTTGGTATGAGGGCAATTGAAATGAATTGAAGGAACTGAATTTAGTCCCATTGGGGAAAGGAACGGGGATTGAGCAGGAGGAACCAAATAGAACAGAATTAAGATAAACGAAATTGGTACTATTTGTTTTGAATTGAAAATTATATGGGAAATGGCCAGAAACTCGGTTTGGGGTGTGGGATGAGCTGGAGAGAAGGAACTGTGAGGGTCTGGGGTGAGTGAGAAGAATTAAATTGAGCTAAACTTTGGGATAAGAGAAGGGTAGCTTGGGTTAAATTTGCCTGTGGTCAGGAAAGCCTCCCACCCAATCAATGTTCACCAGCAGAAGGGTGCTTGTGTTCTGGACCTGGCTGTTCAAAGAGCATTTGTCAAGTGCCTACTGTGTGTAGAAGCTGGAGACTTGGACCCCATCCCCAAAGTGCTCAAGATTAACCTCATGTCATTTCCAAGGTCCTGAGGTCAAGACTTAAAGAGGAGCAGCAGGGCCACCCAGAGAAGCTTGAGCCCCAAGCCTTGGACAAAGAGGAGCCCATCCTCCTGCCCTCTGTTGGTAGCCTTACTTTGAGTCATAGTGAGAACCTTGCATGGCTGTGAGTCTCCTCTGTCCCTTGGTTTTCTCACTCTCAGAATGGAGATGGTAACTGTCCCTTTGGAGGAAGCCACTTCCTTCTCTCATTAGCCACTTCCTTCTCTCACTGACAGCTACTGCGTCTTGCCCTGGCTGAGCATTGCTCCATTTCCAGATCTTTCACTTTAGCTGCCAAGACTCTGAAATGTGTAGAATCTGCTTTGAGAGGATTTGGCCATCTGCTGGGAGGGGGGGTTGGTGACCCATGTACCACTGCCCTGTTGGGCCACTGGGATCTGCATTTCCTCCTTACACCTCTCCAGCCGTCTCTGCTTCTCTGTGGGCTGCTCTGCACGTTGGCAGCTGAATCCCTTGCAAATCTTCTCAGATGTCTGTGCACCTTCACCTGGCACCTCCTCGGCTTGGCACCACAGGCACTGCCTCCAGGTGGTCTTCTCGTGATCCTGGACACAGCTGGCACTACCCCACCCACCACTGGTCCCTTTCGTCAGCACTGCCTGCTGGGCTCCATCCACTCTTTCAATGTCTCCAAACCCATACCCACAGACAGAGAACACAGCCTGAAATCAGGGCACCAATCTCACCAACATGAGACTCTCTCTCTCTCTCTCTCTCTCTCTCTCTCTCTCTCTCTCTCTCTCTCTCTCTCTCTCTCTCCTGAAACTTTCATTCTCTAGTCTGATTCTGTTGGAAGCCTTTCAAGGACTTTGGGTAGCTTGTCTGAGGGCACATCTTCTGAGCAGCATAACCATATTGAGTATTTGCTCAGGACAGCACAGGCCGTCCTGGATGATATGCCAGCCGCCTCTCGGTATTTTTGGTTTTTTTGTTATTTTCCCCAATTAGGTTGAGTTCAAGGATGCTTCCTCAATTGGTCCAGGAACACCTCGGCCGCATTCTCATATCACAAACACTGGCAACTTCACATGGAGCTGTGAGTGAAGTCTTCTTGGCTGCCCACACTGCCTTCCAGATTCCTGTCAGCCTTGTTTGCTTGTTGCTTTTCTGTTTTACTGTGAGGAGAAAGTGAGGCGACAAGACCAGGGGTGCACTGCCCTTCCTGAGTGATGGAAGTTCCCTCGGCCTCTCCACATGCACTCAGAGCTGGTCCCTGAGGTGCCAGGGCCCCTGTTCTGAGGACTTTGGGGAAAAGCCTCACGTGAACACATCAGAACACCCAAGTTAGTTCACATCCTGCCTTTAATCTTAACTCCTTTGAACCTCAGTTTTCTTATCTTTAAAATGAGAATCGTAGCAAATGCAGCCATGGAAAGGGGTGTGTGTGCACGTGGTTAAATGTGCAGATGCAGAGGACTGCTTCCTGCTCAGCTTGGGGCAGCATGGCACTTAGGGTGACAATAATAACAGGTCACAGATACTATTGAACACATACTGTTTATATTTTTATTTCTGTTTTAAAAGCAAAACATACTCCCTGAAGAAAATCCACTATAAAAAAATGTATTAAGGCTGGAGGGATGTTTCAGTAGTTAAGAACACTGGCTAATCATCCAGAGAATGAGGGTTCAATTCTCAGTACCTACGTGGAAGCTCACAACTGTTTGTAGCTCCAATTCCAGGGGATCCAACTTAATCTTTTGACCTCCACAGGCATCAAGCACATGGTACATTGACACATGTGCATCCAAAACACCATACACATCTAAAAATAATAATTTAAGCAATAATTGTAAAGTAATAAATAAGTAAATAAATTAATATGAATGAATGGATGGATGAATGAATGAATGAATGAATGACAAAGCACTGCTAGTCCTGCCACCTCAAGTTCTGCCTGTCTTAGGGGACTGGTGAGGCCCTTCCCCAAGTGACCTTCCTCTCTTACAAACAGCCTCAGTTCCACAGCCTCATGTGCTCTCCCGCATCCTCGGAGAAAGTGGAGAAGCTCTTTCTTTAATAAAGAAACTAAGCCTCTCCTGTCACACTGCCGCTGATGTCTTTTCCAGGCTGCTCAGTCAGGGCCTTTGGCTTTGGCAGTTTCATCTGACATGCAGAAGATTTTCATTCCGACGCAGCCGAGCCTGTCCATATTTTCTCTCCTGATTCCTTGTATTAGTTCTAAACTTGGGAAAGCTGCTCTCTCCCAAGGCGGGATGAATATTAAATTCTACTTAATTCTCACTTTTCTGGGTCCCTATTTTTTTAATATACTTAACGCTAATCCAGATGGAATTCAGTTCCACGGTGGGCGTGGGAGGGTTGCAGTAGGCTGAGGACTAGCAGGAGAGGGACAGCTTTCGCACACCCACCACGGAGCAGACCCCAATGGGGAGCCTGAACCCACACCCAACCCCAGCTGGAGAGATGGTGCCTCTGCCCACACCCTGCCTAGGCTAAAGAGGAAGCAGCTCTGTCCATAGTCTCAGCCAGAACAGAGCAGGATAATTTGAATGACCAGAGGTCAACTGAAGTAAAGTCCTGCGTGCAGGACAAGAAGTGCTGAGACATTTTAGGGTCAACCCTCCCACAGGACCAGGGACAAGACTGGACTCTCTAGTGGTAAAAGCAGAGTCAATGAACAGAAACCCATGCCCCATCATACCTTCGAGTACCCAGGATGCTGCCAGGTGGGCGCAGCATCCCTCCCTTGCACAAATGAAAAACAAAAGCAGAAAACAAAATAACAACAGTCCGGGTGAGAGCACCAAGAAGCCCACAGCTGAAACTGACTGAGATCATCCTGATGCCTGAGTCCAGCCTGGTGATGCAATACATGGTCCCCAAAGCCCGTTTCTGGCTCCTAGAATGCATTTCAGGCACTGGAAAAGGCTTTCTGCAAAGGTCCATGGATCTTGGGCAGCTGATGGATGGGGGTGGAGCCAAACTACTACTCAGCATTTACACTCCAACACATTTATGGGATTGCAAGCAGTTCACCAAGTGCAGAGGGAGCTGTGGCCTATTAATTTCCTAGTTAATCATGCAGGGCATTTGGTAATAACAGTTCTTGCCATTCCACCCATAGCCCAGCCCTGGACTGAGCTGTAACTCACTCTTGATGGCACCGGTGGCTACAAGGAGCTGTTGCTGAAGGCACTTTGCCAGGAGCCCGCCACCCAACCCTCGCCTCTGGAGTCCCATTGTTCAGGAAATAAGCTCCCCAGCATAGTGGAGCTCAGATCACCTCCAGGAGTCTGTCCCTTAGGCAGTATGGTGCCCTGAGAGGTCACAGTCTTAGCAACCTGCAGCCTGGGTCCTGCCCTCCAGAAATGTTGTCCTGTAATATGTGAGCTCCTGCATCAAAGTATGGCTGCCCATAAGGAAAGACGCAGTTACCTGTTCTGGAAGCTTCGCTGCATCTTTCTGTCGGCACTTCCAGGAGGACACTTCTGAAAGTTCCACTTTTCCACTCTCTGCTCCCTGTGTGCTTCTCATCATTCTGTGTCTGGGGACAGATGTCCTGTGCATGGCTGGAAACAGACAGGAGCCCTGCACAGGCTAGGGAGGACTTCTGCCTCCCCATGGAAACACTCAAGGGTGCCTACGAGGAATACCATGTGGATGTAGCTATGGATGTGGGTTTGAGAGGACAGGCCAGGTGCAGTGACACTCACGTTGCAACCTGCTTTGCCTTGTAGCCTACACGGAGAGATCACAGGGCCATCCACATTGGTTTACTGGCCTCCCTGATCACACCAAAATTTTTAATCTTTAAGATGGTGACCTCAATCAGTATCACCTGGACTCTGTGACTTAGATTCTGTCCTTTAATCTACATGGGGTCAGGCTTGAAGCAGTTAGTTAAAGGGTCTTCCCAGGACACATGACTTAGGAAATAAAAGCCAGACAGGAAAGATGAGCTAGCTTCTTCATCCCTGTGTAACCAGCTGGACAGACCAGTGAATACAGAGGATTTGACATGTAGAAAACCACCTGGCGAGGCTCATGCAGCACAGGCATGCGCCCTGGACCCCAGCACCACCTGCCACACTGGCCTGAACCTATCATCTCAGACAAAAGATGACCCCTGCCTAGGGGGTTTCACAACCTGGTGGGGGTAACAGGTGCGGGTCAGCAAAAGCAAGCACACAGCCAGGAAAGTTTGACGGTGCTGAGAAAAGGGGCTTACGCTTTATAAAGCACGGTTGTGTCGATTCAGTGATACATTGTGGCTGTATCCATTGGTGGATGGTGCGTACTGTGAGTGGCTGAATGAGGTGTTCTAGGCCATGAACTCCAGAACAACAGGTCTTGCTCTTAATGTGGCCTTGCCAGGGAAGGGCCTAGCACTATGATATGCTGGGCAATTTGCTTTCCAAATGAATGGATAAACAGCTAATAGATGTGCCCTGGAGGACTGGCTATGGCTGTACAGAACCCTATGGGGATATGCATCCCTGGGTGTGGCTATTCCCCCGAGTCTGGGTGGGGCCGCTTGGAGCTCATGCATAGGATGATCTCCCATAGTGTCAGACTCTTTGTTTCCCTGATGTGTCCAGCTTTGGGGTCTGTAGCAAGTGTCACAACTCTGTGGGAACACACACTTTGGTCCTGGAGGCTCTGGTCCACACACAACACAGGTGGCTAAAGTGGACCAGGTGGGCTTCCTTCATTGATGAGCCAGGTTTCCCTCTGCAGCTGTCTTGGAGGCAGCTTATAGCACCACTTGGCTTCCCTCATCCTCAGAGTTTGAGCCCTCTTGGCACCCATAAAGCCCAGTGAATGCGGGAGAACAAAGAGCCACCAGACAGCAGAGGCCTGAAGCGTTTTCATGGCTTTTGGAAAAAAGACCTGAAGACGGGGCCAAAGCAAAGGCCTGTTTTCTCCTCTGAGTTTCAACTATAAGCAAATTTCCCACAGCACAATAAGGTGCCTCCCAACTAATTCATCCCAAAAGCTCTTGCTCAGAGGCTGGGCCCTGACCCATAGCCCCAGGGAACTCATGTGTGCTTTCCATCTCTATGCTGGGGATGCTTGGAGCTGGAAGTTACTTCATCTACAGCCCGATGAAAGCCCAGCCCCACGTGAGTGACAGGGAGGGAAGGCAGAGCAGCAGAGTCTGGGGCCAGGCTGCAGAGGGCATGGGAAGGAGGAACAGGCAAGAAGAGCTTGGGGAAATGTCTGCTTAGATCTGGGTGCCATGAAGTCTCAGGCACACATCAGCCACACACAGCCAGTCTTCTGCAGAACTACGCTTTCCTAAGCTCCCGCACAGTTATTGAGCCTTTCACCCCATCTCCCCAAGGCGTATATCTGAGTGTGACCTTCCTCTGCTCAAAGCCCCTCCATGGCTCCCGTGGACTCAGCTACCATGAGCTATTTAACGTGCTTTCCAGCATCCCTCTCCAGCATCCCACACATGGACTCTACATCCCTTCTCTTCAGGTATGCGCTCTGCCTGGCTCACCTTTCTCTCATTTTCCTTTTTCTTTCTTCCTTGTTTTCTGTGTGTGTGCATGTCAATGTATATGTGTACAGATGCACATTGCATGTTAGTGTGTGTGCATGTAGATGCACATGTGTGTGCATGTTAGTGTGTGTATACATATGCACATGTGTGTGTGCATGTTAGTGTGTGTGTTTACAGATGCACACGTGTGTGGATGTTAGTGTGTGTCTACAGATGCACACGTGTGTATGTGCATGTTAGTGTGTATACATATGCACATGTGTGTGTGTGTGTCAGTGTCAGTGCGTGTATGTTTACAGATGCACACGTGTGTGGATGTGTGTGTCTACAGAGCACACTTGTGTGCATGTTAGTGTGTGTTTACAGATGCACATGTGTGTGTGCATGTTAGTGTGTGTATATAAATGTGCATGTGTGCACATGTTAGTGTGTGTACAGATGCAATGTGTGGGGGTACATGTTAGTGTGTGTGTACACATGTGCATGTTAGTATGTATACATAGATGTACATATGTGTGTGTTCATGTTAGTGTGTATATACAAATGCACATGTGTAAGGGGAGCATGTTAGTGTGTGTATACAAATGCACATGTGTAAGGGGAGCATGTTAGTGTATGTGTACAGATGCACATGTCTGGGAGTGCATATGCAGTATGATTCCACCATTTTCCACATCCTCCATTTTCTCCCCAAAAGGAAGTCCAGAAGCCACTGTGCACCAAGCTGGAAGGATAAAGCAGAATCAGGAATGAGCAGGATCCCTGTCCAGCTGAGAACAAGTGCTGGGCTAGTCAGGGAGAGAAAGGGCCTTCTCTGATGATCTTCAATGAAATAGCTCTCTGAGACGATGTTAGCTTCTGTGTATTTATTCAGGGTGGGTTTATATAAAAACACTTTATTAGAGTGAACCAAGAGTTATATAGTTTTCAGGAAATGGGTGAGAATATCCAGGGTGGGCAAAGGTCAGTGGATGAAGGCTAAGGCTACCGAGATACCTCAGTAGCATGAAGAGGCATTCCAGGAATCTCTGGTGCAGGACTATGTGACACTCCTCATGTAGTCAGTGAGGGGTTCATGATCCCCCGGGGAAGAAGAAGCCCTGGTGACACAAGGGAGTCAGCTGTGTAGTACAGAGCTCAGGGCTTTCCAGTAATGTCAGACTTCAACCTTAGAAGCAGGGTTTCCCAAGGGTGCACATGTGTGTAGGTGGGGATGAGGGCCAAAGGTAATCTCAGGTGTTTTAGATAGTGTCCACCTTTTTTGAGACAAGGCCTGAAACACACAGGTTAGACTATACTGGCTTGTTGGTGAGCCCCATGGATCCACCTGTCTCTGCTGGGAATAGCAATGGGGTTTCAAAGAAGCACCACCAAGCCCGGATTTTTATACGGATCCTAGGATCTGACTCATGCTTTCCCAGCAAACATCTAACTAACTCAGCTATGTCCCCAGTCCCTCTATCTCCTCCTGATCATCACCCAAGTTTACTTCCCTGAGAAGACTCATCTGCTCTCCTGGTCAGCTCAGACACTGTCACAAGACCCATAAGTCACCCTCCCATTCTCAAAGGATTGTCACTGCCACTGCTTTACCTTGCCACATGGGATGCCCCCATGGAGGCTGTCCCCACACCCTGGACCGGGAGCTCCTGGAGGTGTCTCACCCACCACTCCTGCTCATAGAGTCCTAGGGAGTCTCCTGATAGCTCTGCAGCAGGCGCAGCACTCTTGATGAGCTGTGTGAAGAATGCTCGCAGTAAGCAAATGTCATTTAACAAGCAAGATGAGGCCGACTCGGGGTTCAGTCTGGGATAGGCAGGTGGAAGATGAATGGTGCCCAGCAGCCTCCAGAGGGGCCCCTGGGAGCTGAGACGCTGGGTGATTCAAACTGCTTTCTTGTTCTTCCCTTTACTTCCTTTGGGCTTTGAACGAAACAGACCATGATCAAAAACCCACCACAGCAAGCAAAAAGTGCTGATATAAGTATTTCTGAGGCAAGTAGAGTCTGGAGGCAGAAGGCAAGAGAAACTGCGTTCGCACCAGCTCCAGCTGACACAGCACTGCCACTACACAGGTGGGTCAGCCACATCACTGCTCCTGCATATGCCCCAAAGCTGACCCATGGGATGGAGAGCTAAGAATCTGCTTACTGGTGAGGGAGGTCAGACAAACAATGGGGACTTGGAATATACCATATGGTGATGGACTGAGGTGGAGGGACCTCAGATAGATAGGGAAAGAAAGGTCTGTTTATGTACACAGATGAGTGCACACACCCACCTCTGGGACCTGCCCAACAACCATGCCATCTCTGTTTCAGCAAGCAGCCCAGCACACGAGTCTTATATATCAAGTCTTATTTTCCAGAACCATCTCCAATGAAAGGCCTAAGGCCCTTGGGATGTGGCTGAGAATGAGCTGGAGTAAGAGGTATGCAAGATGAGTCTGAGGTACTGTGTAGCCAGAATGTCGGAGAGACCTGGGTGTAATAGAGCCCATGGGGGTGGGTGTCACAGGGTCCACTGAAAGACACTCCCTGTGACAGAACCTGAACAGTCTGAGCAGATTATAAATGAGTAGAAATAAAGTAGTCACTGCCCAACTCCAAAAGAGAAGTATGGAATCCAAAGTGATAAAATGCATGACTGACTATATGGATGCATGGGTGGATGGCAAGAAAGATGGATGGATGGATGGATGGATGGATGGATGGATGGATGGATGGATGGATGGATAGGGGATGGATGAATGGATGATTGGATGGATGGATGGATGGATGATTGGATGGATGGATAGATGGATGGGGGAATAGATGAATTGGGGATGGATGGATGGATGGATGGATGGGGTATGGATTGATGTGTGAATGAATGAGTAGGTGGGTAGATGGGGGATGGATAGATGGGTTATGGGGGATGGTTGGATGGATGGATGTATGGGTAAATGGGTGAATGGATGGATAGATAGGTGGGTGAATGGATAAATAAATGGGTAGGCAGACAGATGGATGGAATGGGTGCAAAGTATGTAGATGGATAGAATAACTTTGTTCTAGAAAAATTCTAGGTCTTTCATGTAGACATTCTATATTTTATGACATGATGCATACCTTCCATTCCCCAAGTATGGACCATGCATATGATGTCTTCCCAGCATACAATGCAGAAACTGGATGGGGAGGGTGCCTCAAGCAGAGACACCTGGTAATCATCACCTGAGCCTGGTGACTAAAGTCTGCATCCCCGGGGATAGGTCATATGAACAGGGGGATGTGTGGAGTCTCTAACTATTCCTCCCAAGCAGATTGAACTTCTACAAGAGACCTGATAGCTGGGCAAATGGCCCTACCAAGAAGAGCCTCATCCTGAGACCCAGCAGGAATTTGCTGCAAGCAAAGAAAATAGAGTGGAAGATGAAGTTGATTGACAGGCAAGGTGTCAGTGATTCTGACACATGCACCATAGCCACAGAGAGAAAGGTGGAGGCTCAGGGAGCACTCTGTTGTCTTTAAAACTTCTATTTCTACCTAAAACTGCTATCAGAAGCATTTGTTTTAACTCATAAGGAATTATATCAACTAAGGAAAGTGGCAAGGCAGAACCTGACAAAGTCACCAGAGATGACTGATATCCTGAGTTCAAAAGCCCTGAGGACAGTCCAATGGCTCCAGGTGACAAGTTCTTGTGGTCGTTCAAGAACTTCTCTGAAAATAAATAAATAAAACAAATTTAAAAAAAATAAAAAAACCACGCAGTGGTGACGCACGCCTTTAATCCCAGCACTTGGGAGGCAGAGGCAGGCGGATTTCTGAGTTCAAGGCCAGTCTGGTGTACAGAGTGAGTTCCAGGACAGCCAGGGCTACACAGAGAAACCCTGTCTTGAAAAACACCAAAAAAAAGAGCTTCTCTGGCCATGCTAACAACAGCACAGCAACCAGAACATGGGAAGGGGTGCACACTTCACACACTGGAGTGCTGAGTGGCTCCCAGAATACTGAGTTGAGAGACTGTTAGTCACAGTAGAAATGCAGCTGTCCAAGACGGGCTCTCTTCCTTTCTTTGTCTGGACTGCCTCTATCCCTGTCTGTCCTCTCTGCAGAAGCCACATGTAGCTGGGGACATTTGGTTTGGGGGTCCCAAGAGACCTAGGTGTATCAGGGGCAGGGCACTTTTTTACTGTAAATTTGTCTAGTGTCACTGGCAATAGAACAATCACAACATATGTAAGTACCTTCACACCCAACCCAGGCTAGACATGGAAGGTGTGCAGATAGAAGAACAATGTACAAGTGATGAATTGACCCAGTGCCAGCGAGTAGATGAGTTGGTGAATGGATATGTGAGTGAGTGAGTGAGTGAGTGAGTGAGTGAGTGAGTGAGTGAATGGGTAAGCAAATGGTTGACAGGGTGAATGAATGAATGAATGAGTTAATGGCTAAGTGAATGTGTCTGCCAATGAATGAGTGTGTGATTGATCATGAGTGTGTGATTGGTCGAGGCAGTAAGTGAATGAAAGTGGGTGAGTAAAAGAGGCCCTCTGACCCTGACCCACTCTGCCCTGTGTTCCTGTCTGGAATCTTGTCTTTTCTACCTGTGTAGCCATAGGAAGTCTCCAGGCTTCTCTGGTCCTGCTTCCCCACATACAGCAAGGCATGAGCAGGTGTCATTAGACATTATAGGGTGGCAGAGCATCTGTAAGCAATTCCCCCACAAACACACAGGACCACAAACCTCAGGAGAGGCAAAGCAACCCGAGATGTTCAGAACAAGCTGAAAACCTGCTGCTGGGGGAGCAAGATGGCTCATGAAAAGGACAGCCATATTGGCTCGGTGAACAAACTTGAACTGTGCTCTTGACTGGGTCTCCAAACACAATGACATCAGCACTTCCTTCCTGCTGTGGGCGTGACTATTACAAACCCTGAATTTTATCCTGTGATGGTCACAGTAATGTCTCCTTCATCTGCTGCTCCCACAGGATCTCAGGGCTGAGGCTGAAAGTGCCATGTGCGCCTACTTCCCTGCCTTGTCCCTGCCTTGTCCATGCCTGTCCTCAGCCTGCTGAGGGTCACACTTAGGAACTGATACGCCCCACAGTGTCCCTCCAGGCTAGGAACACCCTCAGGGCAATGGAGCCTTGGGGCAAGTGAGCCAGGAGAACTAGGGAAAGGCCAGAATGGGCCCTGGATCCTGCTCTAGCCTCAAAACATGAGCTGAGGCCACTTCCCCAACCCGGACCACCATCCCTTTAGCAGTAATACAGAGAGGAATTCTGTCTCCCAGTCCACAAGTTTCAGGGTTCTCATGGATTGACAGAAGACATCTTGATGTCTGCATCATGGGCAGTGAATTAGAACCTTCTGTGTTGTGGGGTCAGGCTGAGGCAGAACAGGCCCCAGCTGAAGGCCCCAGCCCACCAGAGCAGCTTACCAGAGCCCTCTAAACACGTGATTTTCAACTTTCCTCATTTTGCAACCCTTTAAGACAGTTTTTCATGTTGTGATGACCACCCCCCAACCATAAAATTATTTTTGCTGCTACTTCAGAACTGTAATTTTGCTACTATTGTGAATCATAATGTAAATATATACACGGTGTCTGGTAGTCAACCCCTTAATGTAAACATATTATATGCAGGGTGTCTGATATTCAACCCCTATGAAAGGGTCATTTGGCCTCCCCAAAGGGGTCTGGACCCACAGGCTTAGAAGCACTGCTCTAAACAAACCTTGGTCACTCTTGGTGCACAGCTCTGGTCTCAGGACAGGCAGGACAGCCCAGCTGCTCTCCTGACTGGCCCCAGGCAGGGTGGGGCCATGGACTGCCCATTGGCCTCTCATTTCACAAGGATCCCTCTGGTCATAGGGCAGCTGCTCTCCAGAGAAGGAGGAAAGGGTTTTTGTGTGTGTGTGTGTGTGTGTCATATGTTACCAGAAACTTGTGGTGAGCAAAATTCCCCAGATCCACACTCACTCACAATCCCAGAAGAGATATTTGCATAGAGGAGTTAAAGACATCAAAACGAAGCCATCTTGGGTCTAGGGAGCACCTGGATCAAATGATTTATATTCTCAGAAGAGAAATCACATGGGATCCAGTCTCATAGACATAGGCAACCCAAGGGAAGTCAAAACACAGAGGTGGGACTAAGATGGGGCTCAGTGGCAGAGTCTACCACGTGCCACAGAAACAGGAGGCGGAGGGGTCAGAAGCAGCAATCAGAAAGTGCAACTGTCTACACGAATACACCTACTTGGGTGACTAGCAACTGCTCAAGAAATGCCATAGAACCATCTTCCTTCCTGCGGGGTGAGTCAGGGGCGTTCTGGAGCTGTGGTACCACCTTTAATACGGAGCATAGAGGAATCGCTTTAAAAAAATATAAAAATAACGCTTTTATGGTTATTAAGGTAATAAGCACTGACTGCAGAAAACATCGAATAAAGAACGAAGATGGTACCTAAAGGACTGAGGACATGGAGGAAAACTGCTGACGAGCTCGTCCACCGGAGCCATTAACGTCCTGGTAAACAGGATGTTAAGATGCGAGTTATTCTCACTCGGAGCTGGCAGCCAAGTGTTGAGAAGTTTCACCGAATGGCCCCATTTGGACTCGCAGCCCAGGGTCTGCATTCCTGGGCAATAATGTGCTCTGCAGGCATCTTTCCATTCCAGTAAAGGCAGATGACCACCTGCCCCACGGCTGCCGAAGTACATCCTGCAGAAGGGCTGACCTCCGTCAGAGCAGCTGCTGCACGGCCAGACCGCAGCTAGTAAAAGAGGCCATTCCCGATTTAACATGTGCCCACCACGCCCCTGTAAAAGGAACAACAGGGATGTAGGCCCTGAGATACAAACAATGCATGGAAACATACAAGAGAAGGCTGAAGAAAACACAGGGAAGGGATGGGGTACGGCTCTGGTTAGAGAGCACTTGCCTAATATCCCCCAGCACACAGAGGATAACTGCATAAAACCCATGCAAAACTGAGTCCACAAGTAGCCAGCCATTGGCTCATTCCTAGCTGAAGAACTATTGGAGGTCAGTCACCTCTTGGGAAGGGGGGAGTGATTTTCTTCAGAGGTCTAGCCACTGGTAATTTAACTACGCCCCAGTAAAGAACTCTACTCCCATGCTCACATATGCCACCCTAATTAAAGCACGGGGGTCTCTTTTTAATAAGACATGAAAGCAGGAGGAGACTTGCTGGAGGGAGTGGGAGAGATAAGAGAGGATAAGGAATAGAGCATTGTTTATCCGTACATCTGCCCCATCCACAGTTGTGACAGGCACAGAGGACAGGAAGAGTGAGGGGTGGATGCAGGCTAATGAGTGCAGGCACGTTCCTTTACTGAGGAAAGCAGAGTCTTCTAGAACTCTCCTGTTTTCAACATCTAAAGTTTTGGGTCCTGGTGGATAATGTGTGTCTTTCGCCTTGAAGAGGGATCAAAGAGATTAACTAAGTCCAGACTGATTTCAGCCTGCATCACAGCTCCCAACAAAGCATCTCTCGGTGGTCAGCACAGGGCCAGGTAAGAACTGATCCAAAGATTAACCAGTGAAGGGGACAGACAGACTACAAAGACAGATATTGCGCATCCTCACCTGTTAGCTGCAGGCCAAATAAGACTCAGCGTCTTCAGCAATGGTAGTCCCAGGTCCGTGCAGAGTCACCTAGGCAACTGTTATCACAGCTCCCAGGGACAAACTGGTGGGAGCTTCATGCTGTACTGCCCGGGTGAGACTTCTCATCTTAGAGATCTGTAAGTCACTTAAGAGGAAGTGAAGCTGCGTTTATTTAGGTTTTTTTCCCCAGTAACAAAACTACAGCAGCCAGAAATTCAAAGCTCAGTGCACAGCTGCACAGCAGGGTGAAGAGACAAGAGAGGGCGCCCTGAAGTTAAAGATACAACAGTGGAGCTCACCCTACCCGACTAACAGAGGGAGGACCACTAGGCTGAAATGAGCAGAGAATCAGAAATGAGTCTTAAGCGAAGTGTCCCATCCTCAGAGTCCTTGAAGGAGGATGAGATGGAGGGAGGGGAGGCAAGGAGGGAGGGAGGATGGAAGGGAGGATGGGAGGGAGGGAGGAAGGATGGGAGGGAGGATGGGAAGGAGGAAGGATGGGAGGGAAGGAAGATGGGAGAGAGGGAGAATGGAAAGGAGGGTGAGAGGGAGTGAGGGAGAATGGGAGGGAGGATGGGAGGGAGAGTGGGAGGGAGGATGGAAAAGAGGGTGGGAGGGAAAGAGGAAGGGAGGGAGAGAGGGAAGGAGGGAGATAAAGGAGGGAGGGAGGGATACATGGAGGGAGGGAGGTACCAGAATGTAGTTGAAGAAACAGTAGCTGAAAACATCCTAAATTTGGCAATGCATACATTCATAAACATGTAGATTTGAGACAGTATATGAGCCCTAGGCAGGAGGTGTCCAAAGAACTATACACAAATGCATATCACAGCCAAGCCCCTGGAAACAAAACATGGATGGAGAGGGGGCAGGGACGAGCAGAGACTTATCTCCAGAGAGAGACAAGCAGGGTGACAGGGGCTCTCTCATCACAAATCTCAGACAGTGTTAGGAAGAAGGGCTAATATTTTTCAAGAAAAAAAAATATCTCACCCAGCATCATATATCCTGAAGGAAAGAAAGTCAATGAAGACATTCTCACGAGAAGGAAAATGAAGAGAATTTGTCACCAGTGACCCTACCCTCGAGGAATGGCTAACAGAGCCTCTAACCAGAAAGGAAAGAGAGGGGCCAGGAGATGGTTCAGTGGTGAAGACACCCAGGACCAAGTCTGATAATTTGAGTACAATCCCTGAGACCCACGTGGTGCAAGGTGAGAGAACCCATTCCTCCAGTTGTTCTCTGACGTCCCCATGGCATGTGCACACATGCACACATACATGCACATACATGTGCATGCATGCATTGTGTACTTGAACACACAAACATGCAAATATGTTGTAATTAAAACAATGTCCAGTCCTGGAACATTCAGTAGGAGAAGCAACAGCCGAATATCGGGGTGGAGAGAGATAACGGCTGGATCAACAGCTTTTCCTTCTTGTGTTTCCTATGTGCAGGGCCCCGAGTCCTGTCGAGGTGCTAGGTCAATGCACAGAAATATTTCCTCTGTTATAGTAAGGGGAAGGTAAACTAACAGAAAAGGAGCTTACTTGTATTCAAGCCAGTAACAGTGGCATCAACAAACTACGGAAAGATACTTAAGTACAGTGCCCACTGTGAGTAACTAAAATAGGGTCATAGTCAAAATCACCTAGACAGACCAAAAGAGGAGATCTCTGCATGGCAAGTTCAGTGGTCCCACAGGAAGACCAGAGTAAGAGAGAAGGGAACACAGAGAGGATGACCAGAACACAAAACCAACATGGCAGTCCTGACCTAAGAGCTACATTAGCCCAACCTAGTGGCACATGCCTGCAACTACAGCACTCCGGAAGTGAGGCTACACTGTGAGATTGCCTCAAAATTGAAATTGATATTTGATGTTTTTTTTTTTTTTTTATTTTTATTTCCTAAAATCACCAGATTGAAGAAAAAAAGATGGCAGAATGGATGGACCAACAGGGATCAATGAAGAGCTGATTCAGGAAAATCACTTCAGATGCAATGTCGTAGGTGTGTCGAAAGTTAAAGGACTTAAAAAATATGAAAGGCTAATCCACAGAAAGTACAGTTATTTGCATTAACCTCTGATAAAGGATGGCAGAGAGAGGGATTGAGACTCCAAGGATAAAATGTCAGTCCTCCCAAAAGTTTGCAGACGCCAAACAACAGACGCACAAGACACTGAAAACCCAAAAGTAAAACCAAAATGGTGTTGATCCACAATTATAGGCGAATGCTTCAATATTAGTCTGTCAACAACAAAATAAGTCGAAACACAATTACAAAACACCAGCAACACCAAAGCCCGGGAAAGTCTAATGCTATTCACAGTGCTCCTCCATGCTATCACAGCAAAGACCATGTTTCTTGTAAGATCCATTGGGGGGAAAATAACCAGACAAAACTTGTCCTGGGTCAGAATAGAGCCCTCATCAAATGAGAGCGTCAGAGTGTTCCCTGCCTAGTCAACTCCAGCTGGAAGGTGATAACGAAAAGCCAACAGAAAAGCCTCCAAACACTCAGAAACTACTTAACCCATCAGTCAAAAAGGAAGTCTCCAGGGATTTTTAAAACGACACTGAACCAAATAAAACTGAAGAGATGTCACATCAAAACGCGTGGGACAGTTAAAGCAATGCTCAGAGGGACTCTTACCATACTAAATGCCTGCCTTGGACAAGCAGAAGCATCTCAAGTCAATAATCAAATTTCCTACCTCAAGATCCTAAAGGAAGAGGAGTCAGACACCCATGGTGTACAGAAGAGGGGAAAATAAATGCTGAAATCAATGACGTTGGAAACAGAAAGCAATGGAAATCTATTGGAAACAAAAAGCTGGCTCTTTATAAATGATCAATAAAATCGATAGCTCCTCATGTGCTAAGGAACTCTTCACCACTCCTGGTGTGCTAAGAAGCCCTCCTCCCCTCTGTCTCCTGCCACTCTATCAGGAGATCCTGTTCCCAGCAGTACAACAAACCTGCAGAACACCTTCAGTGCTAGAGTCTGTCATGAGATTGAGTCAGCAAGACACCTCTCACCATGGACAGAAGCTGCCTCCAAAGGAGGCCACGGGAGCTGGGGGCAGCTCTGCTTTACCCCAGAGCAAAACAGGAGTGAGAAGCAGATTGATACTGTAAGAGCAGGCTGTGCTACATCCAGCAGATGCAGGGCTGATGAAAGACTTGAGGATTTGTGTTCTCTTCCAGGAAACCCTGTCTACGGGAGGATAAGTGAGCACACATCTTGGTGAGGCCTGGGGTAGGAAAGATATCATGGTTATTGTCAGCTGCTGGACTCCCTGGTGTTCATCCATTACACTGGCCATGTGCACAGAGGTAGGGAGTGTAGAAACCCTGGCAGTGTGTAACATGTTGAAGGCATCAAAGTCCACTGCTTGGATTGAATCCCTGCCCCACCCTGTGAACTAGGCAAGGAAATCTGACCTCATGGAACTCCAGAGTCCGAACCTGTGTGTCGGGAATGATGACAGCACAGTGCTAATTCACAAGCCTGTGCCAACAAGGTGGAGCAATCCAGGCAGTGTCAGTCCATGCCTAGAAGAAAGCAGGCAGCAGCTGGCTCAGATCTTGCCACCAGTGAAACCATGTCATGGGTGGTACTGATGCCACTGATGTCAATGTGTTGTTGATGACAGCGAGTGATTGACACTGACATTGTTGAAGGTGATGTCATTTATCATGAGGTTGCTGATGACAGTGTCACTGATGTTGCAGATGATATCGTTGATGATGGTGGTGGTGGTAGTGGTGGTGATGTTACTGACAATGATAGTGTCACTGATGACACTAATGTCATTGATTTTTGTGGATGATGTCATTGTCAATGACAGTGTCATTGATGATGTTGCGGTGATGTCATTGACAATGATAGTGTCATTGATGCTGGTGGTAATGATGTCGTTGATGTTGATTGTGCCATGATGTGGAAGTTTTGATGAGAGTGCCACTGATATTGCTGATGACATCACTGACGATGCTGTGCTGATGTCGGTGACTGTGTCACTGATATTGCTGATAGTGTCATTGACCATCATTGATGTCATTAGTTTTGATGCTCAAGCTTTGTTTTATTTGACCACATGTTGCTTGGAATTTGATGCCACTGCCTGCCTTAGCCACCACTTGAATGATCCCCAAATCCACTCTTGCAGAAACAACCTCTGGAAGGCTTCGTGGACCTCCCACTACAGGTGGTTTAAGTCACCTGTTTTAGTTAAACTTGTTGCTGTGACTAAAACCTAAATGGTACAACTTGAAGGAAGAAAGGTTTATCATGGCTTGCAGTTTACCATGTCTCAGTCCAAGGTTGATTGGTCCACTGCCTTCAGTCTGAGATAAGGCAAAGCAACATGACAGAAGGAGTTGGAGGCAAAGGCTACTCACCTGATGTTGACTGGTATTGAAGAGGAAGCAGAGAACAAACAGAAAGACACGTTCAATCCCAGCACTCGGGAGACAGAGGCAGGCAGATCTTTGTGAGTTTGAGGCCAGCCTGGTCTACAGAGGAAATTCCAGAGCTACACAGAGAAAACCTGTCTCAAAACAAAACAAAAAAAAGATACATTTCTGTTCTAGCCAGACCACACCTACTAAAGTGTTCACTACCTCCTCCTGGGGACAAATGAATCGACACATGAGCCTGGGGGTGGCTCAAGAGCCCATAAGTCTTGTCAGGGTCTTAAACATGATGGGCCTGAGCTCTACCGGGCTGGGTACTGAGGACACTCACTAAACTCTTCATGGCACTGAAACTACTAAGTCCTTGAGAATTGAGTCCATTCATGCAGGACATAGGGAGTGTGACACTGAGCGTGCATGAGAAAGAAACCACAGTCAGCATTGCTGGACACATGGTACAGAAGGTCTCTAGCTTCGTGGAAACTCTTCCAACCAGATTTTTGTTTATCCTTCACTGTTTCAGGCCTTAGTTTCTTCATCTGCAGAATGGAAATAATGATATATATCACTTGCCTCGTAGGATCATGAAGAGGTCAGACTTCAAAGATCTAGGAAATGACCCAAGCCTGGGTACACAGATGTGGATGAGACCTGATCACTAACATGGAGTGACATCATTGACAGTCTCAGTACAATGTACAACTATGCCTCCTGCTTGCAACATGACTAGAGACAAGCCCACACTAGCCTCTCTGAATTTCCCATGCCTCATCTGCTGGGATTGAACGTGTCTTTAATGGGATGAGAACATTACTCCTTGCCACAGAAGTAATGGGATTGCCAGGCAAACCTTGGAGGACGGGTTGGGGTGAATTGCATGACTGTTCATGTTTCTTTGGGACATCAGCAAGTCATAGGATGTGTCGAGAAGTCCTCCCATCCTATCCTTACATGGCCTAGAGGAGACATCTCTACACAGCCTGCAGTCCTCTGTCCCATGTCCCAGTTGCCACTCCTCCTTCTGCCTTTGCAGTCTCCTTTGATGAACAGTCTTAATAATAGAGCCCTGCCTTTTCCCAGCAAACAAAAGGAGAGAAGCATGGGGATGCCTTGAAGGAACTTGTGAAAGCCACGTACCTGTAGCTTCCTCTTGCATTTTCTAAGACCCAGAAGGCCCAAAAGGTCTTAAGCAGTAGAGAAAGGAGGATAGGTGCCCACCTTGGGATAGCAGAGCCCACTTGCTGGGCAGCCCTTCTTGCACTCAGCTCTCTGAGATCCCTCAGCCGATAAGCATTCTGCAGATGGCTCGCCACACACTGGAAGGCCAGGAAGATTCACAGGCCACTGTGTCCCAGTCCTACTGGGTACAGGAAGCTGAGAGGTATGCAGCTCAGGATCTAGCCTGTAGAGTCCAAGATAGGGTGGAAATTGGAGACACTGTTTTAAGAGACATGGTATTCAACCATATGTGAACCTGGGCTCTAGTGACACCACCCAGCAGGAGGCAAGAAGTCCCCTCCCTGTCCTTGTCTGCAAAATGGTTGGATGGCCTCTGCTCTGATGTTCCTTGGGAGCTCTCTGAGATGAACTGGGTGAGAGACGAAAGACCAGAGCTGACCCCAGATCCTGGACGGCCCAGGAGCAAACACAGAGCTCCATGGTGTCCAGTGATGGGGTTTCACTAGGTCTGTCTGCTCTGTCCTGCACCCAGGCTGTTGGCACAGCCAGAAATGAAGTCAAGGTCCCTGCCACACTGAGAGGATGGTGCAGGAGCAGGCAATGGCGTGAGTAAGGCCGCTTGTTAGGCAGAAGGGACCACCATCCAGATCGCATGGGGCAGATCCATCACCAGCTAAAGCTACAAGTGGGGCAGATGACTGAGCTGCCTGGTCCACGGGCGACCCTGAGCTCAGCATGGTTTCTATGTCTCCCAAGGCATGTGGAGGTTTCTCCCGTTACCAGCGGCTCCACCCAGGCTGTGTCAAGTGGCCTTTGTGTCCATCTTTGTCCTCTCTTCCTCTTTCTGGGCACACAAGGCACATGGCTCTTGCTGTACAGGAAAACACAGAACCATAGCAGCGCCTACAAAGAAAAGTCTGTGCCTTGCTCCTAACGAAGGAAAGTCCTGAGCTCTGGGGCTCAGCCCTGCTCCATGACAAGCCCCATGCTGTGCTAAATCAGGCTGCAAACTTCAAAGTCGCTTTAAGTTTTTAAATTTTTATAGACTTATCTTATTTATTAAACTGAGTACCAGAAGTTGTAGAAATGTACATGCTACTGTATATGTGTCTGTTTGTCTGTCTGTCTGTGTCTGTGTCTGTGTCTGTGTTTCTGTGTTTCTGTGTTTCTGTGTTTCTGTGTCTGTGTTTCTGTGTTTCTGTGGTATGTGTGTGTTCATGTCTCTGACTTTGTGTCTATGTGTTTGTGTGTGTATGTTTCTGTGTGTCTGTGTGTGTCTTGCATGTCTGTCTATGGGTCTGTATGTAAGTACATGTATCTGTGTGTGTCTGTGTGTCTCTCTGTGTGTTTGTGTCTGTGTGTGTATTTGTGTCTCTGTGTGTCTATATGTGTGTATTTATGTCTGTGTGGTTCTGTGTGTGTGTGTATCTGTGTATCTGTGTATCTGTGTATCTGTGTATCTGTGTATCTGTGTGCATGCACATAGGTCAAAGGACATAAAGCATCTGTTCAGACTCAACATAGAAACTCATCAGTTCATGTGTCTCTCTCAGCTGAAGGGACAACACAGAAACTGCTGTGTCAGCTATTACTGTATAACAAACCACCCTTAATAAAGAATTCCTTAGGATAATCTTATTAAAACAATGTTGGGACTAGAAAGATGGCTCAGCAGTTAAGAACGTGTGTTGCTCTTGTAAAGGACCCAAGTTCTATCCCCAGTACCCATGTTAGATGACCCACAACTACCTATAACTACAACTCCAGAAGGATCCAACACCTCTGGTCTCTTCTGGCCCTAGCGCTCACATGCATTTACCCACACAGAGACACACACTCATACACATTATTTAAAATAATAAAATAAGTCTATGATTTAAAAAATACTACTGCTTCAAACCATAGAGTTGAACAATGAGTTCAGAGGAGAGGGGTCCACGCTCCGCTGTAGTCTCCCCAATGTTTGCTTGAACATCATATGCCTGCTTACAAGGGGGGATAGGCCAGCTCCTCTGCTCAAAGTTGGCTGGGGCTGGCCCAGAATGGCCTTGGCTGGTAGGATACCCTGGTCCATCTGCATAGTGCTGATATCCACCAACAGCCTAGGTTGGGTTTATCCCAAGGCGGCAGGTTCTGCAACAGAACCTCCTGAGGGATCAGCTCTGTGCTTTGGACCCGCTCACATCTTTCCTTTAGCCAATCAGGGCCTCTTGGCACCAGGACATCACGCTGGCAGCTAGAAATCAGCACGATGGGAGTAGCTACACATGAAATCTTCCAGAAGTGCACACAGGGCTTCAGGCTCTGGGTGGGAAGGAAATTGTGTGTTAGCACACAGCTGGTCACATTCAAGAACCAAAACAGTCACAGAGCCAGCCCTGACCCAAGGGAGGGGGGGATAACAGGGCCACTGATCTGGTTTCCTGGGGTCTTCCTGCTTTATCTTTGAAGGTCCCAAATCCCTTGGATTTCCTCGCTCAGGACAATCCAAAGGATGGAGCATCTTTGGGACCAGTCACCGTTCCTTACAGCCATGTCATACCATGTCACATATGCAAGGAGATCGAGTAATAAAGAGCCAGGTAGACATGACTCCGATGTTGTATCAGTTCTGACCAAGTTCCCGTCTATGCCTGAGCATTCTGAGGCAGCTGCAACCCAGCTATCTCCCCATCACGGCAACCACGGTACCTCAGCCCTATAAAAGCATCTCAACTTCGGGCAACTAGAAATTGCAAAAGTTATTGTCATAAAAATGGGTGAAATGAGCCAATTAAAGATATGGACAGTGAGTCTGGGCCAGCCTGTGAGCGGGTGACATAAAAATGAACAAGGCCGTACTGAGGACATCCCTGGCCGAGCTCTGAGGCGTCCCCACACTCCCGAGTCCCAGAACAAACAGTATCGGCCTCTTTTCTTTTCCCCTGGGTGAGTGTGCACCTCAAATGTCTTTTTTAAGTCCAGCGGGATGGGGCTGCCAGCTCTGTGTGGAGGGTCAGAGCAGTGACAACGTGAGGTCCGTCTGACTTGGGCATCCCTGGGGGGTGACAGGCCAGAGGTGAAAAAGCACTCAGGCTTGAAAGGCTTCTATGGGTGGATAAAAGAGGAGGTGGGGAGGAGGGGGAGGAGAGGGAGGAGGGAGGGCAGGAAGGAGGGAGGAGGGAGGGAAGAGCTACAGCATTGACAGACCAGATAAAGCAGAAGAAAGTGACAGCTCTCTGGCAGAATGACAAATCAGGATCCGAGATCCCAGCAGGCTCTCAGAGGGGAGGAAGCTGCCCCCAGGGGACACTCAGTAATGTCTAGAAGTGTTCTGGTTGGTGTGACATGGACAGAGGGTACTACTGGCATCTAGTGGGCAGAGACTGGCCACGGAGCTCCCAATCCATTGTGCACAGCACAGCCCCCCAACACCTCCCCTCAGCAAAGGAGTCCTGAACCCAAGCAGCCTTCGGGTGCAGAGTACAGGACAAGAAAGCTAATGCAAAGATGGCAGAGACAGCTTTCCGAGGACAGCAGGAGAAAGAGCTGCCCACCATGTGAGCCCATGCCCACCACAGGAAACCTGAGCCCAAGAGGACCTGCCTCCCAAGCCCCCTAGTGCCAGCTTGCCCCAAGCCTGCCTGTGAGGAAGCTGCTTGCTATTCTGCCCCAGACCCTAGCACAGCTGGCTCCCAGCCCCGGGGGGTGGAGGACCCACCCTAATTACTCTAATGGCTTGTAATCAGGCGTAATGGGGGTGTTTGTACACACCAGCGAGCGAGCTGCAGGTGTGAAAGACAAGCGAGTCCCGTGGGGTTCCTCTGCCTGCCAGCTGACGGGCCAGGGGGCCTACCGGCTACTTTGTTTACCCCAGAATGTTTGAACCTCCAGTGGGCTCCCCAGCTGCATGGGAAAAACCTGTTCCCTGCAGACCATCCCGAGACACCAGGAGTTCTCAGCTGTAGCTCCGTCAGCTACTGCTTACTGGCCCTTTAGGCTGCTGATGTAGAGAGCAGGAGGAGATGCAACCTTGGCATAGATGATCCCCCAAGTCACAATGGGAGGAAGGCATCACGGCTGCCCCTGGGTGCCCTGGTCCAGGGTAACACTGTAACAGTGATCACAGTTATTACTGCTGCTATCCCTGAGCTTCATTGCACAACCATTCCCCAAGCATGGCACGCCCACTCCATAATCATGTCCACCTCCATATGGCATTATTACTCTTGCTCCCATTTCACAGATTACAGAAACTGAGGCTCAAGGAAACTAATCCAATCTATGACCATGCAGCTCTTTAAGCAGCCTAGGCTGCAGCCAAGTCAGAGTCTCTGTCCTGGGGACTATCAGTGGTAAAGCAGAAGAGGGTCAGAAGGAATGGATAGGAGGCATTGATTCCACAGGGCTTTGTAGAGTGTATATGAGTTTTTAGACTATGATTCAGGAGGATGATGCCCTTACAAAGGCTCAGGGGATTCCAGTACCTCTAGGGTCATGATAAGCACTGAGTTCTAGGGAATATGTGAAGGAGACATCAAGAGGAAATGAGGCTAGAGAGGTGGGTCAGAGGTCAAGTGGTGACGTCATCACTGGATCTGCTTTCTAGAGTAGAGGTGTGTCCCTCTTGGCTCCAATGAGGAGAACCTGCAGATTAGGAAGCCTGATGCAAGGTTCCATCACCTTTCCCAAGCTCAGGAGACCAGAGAAAAACCATGACAGGGAGCATCATCAGACACAAAGCTTGACTCTACCAGAAACACGCTGTGTGACCTCAGGCAGAGCTCTTTCCGTCTCTGTGCTGCGGCCCACTTACGGGCTGTTCCTGTTCAGAGCCTGATGCGCATTCAAATGTTGTCCCAGCCAAACTGTCTTAAGGTTTCTATTGCTGTGGAGCAACACCATGACCACGGCAACTCTTATAAAGGAAAGCGTTTAATTTGGACTAGCTTACAGTTCAGAAGTTTAGGCCATTATTGTCCCACGTTATGTGGGAAGTGTGGCACACAGGCAGACATGGTGCCTGAGAGTTAGCTGAGAGTTCTACATCCAGAACAGCAGGCAGCAAGAAGTGAGAGAGAGAGAGAGAGAGAGAGAGAGAGAGAGAGAGAGAGACAGAGACAGAGACAGAGAGAGACAGAGAGACTGGGTCTGCCTTGAGATTCTCAAACCTCAAAGCCCACCCCCAGTGACAAACTTCCTTCAAGGCCACCCTACAATAATGCCATTCCCTATGAGTCTATGGGGACATTCTCATTCAAACCACCCCTCCAGCATAGGCAAGGCAGCTTGAGAGACGGGGAAGGCCACCTCAAGTGGCCAATATTAAACTCCAGCCTCCCATCTAGCAACTGGAGTCCACCAATGTTCTGGTGCTAAAAGCCTTCTAATATCGCCCCAAACCTCGGTCCCCATGGTGCCCTTCACAGGGGCTGTAGCTATGGCTTCCAACTGAAGAGCTTAATATTACCCTTCCTGCCCACTGCGGCACAAGAAATTACCAGATCCGCCCTGCAAGGACAGGTCTGTCCCTCTACGGTGTGCAGAGAAGAGAGAGGGGCAGAGGGAGATGGAGGGGCTGCTGTGGGCCCATTCAGAGGGACCACTCCATTCAGTACAGGCCTCATTTTGAAAACAATTCAGCAAAGTAATACATGCTAGGATCAGACAAATGGGAGGCCACGAGTGATGCCAAGAAGGTGTCATTCTTCCTCAGGGACAGCGGGACAGGAGGAGCAGTTATACATTTTTAAGAGACTACATCTTTCAGGGATACTCTCCAAAGTGTTTATGGATAAAAAATGAGTGGCTCCCTGTGCACTGATGTGGAAAATGCCCATAATTTATAACTTTACGTGAGCTCAATGTAGTGCAGATCAGCACGTCCAACGGGGTCCAATTTGTTTTAGAAAGAAACGGAGCTAGACAGCTCTGTGCATTGTCATGTGTTTGCTCACACAGAAGAACCATAGCGACTGGGGCACCGGGCAGCTCTAAAGGGAAATTGAGGGCATGTGGCATGCATCTCTCAGTCTCTCACAGCAAACTCTCTCAGTGGAGGACATTACGTTTATACCAACAGGCAAGTTCCAGTGGACATGTGCATATACATATCAAGCCCCATTGCCTATGAGAGCCCATGAGAAGGAACACGAGCCCCAAGGATCTAATGCTCAGATCACACAACATCCATCCATGCAAGAATCCCAAGGCACAGCCTCCAGCTCAGAAGATGGCAGCTGAAGATCCCATCAGGACAGACCAGATAGTGGGCATGCCATAGTCACCCAGATTCCACAACATTAGCTGAACAGAGAGGAAAAGATAAATGGGAATCCATGGACGGTAGAACTAGATGCCAATGTTGATAGTTTACTTGGGTCTGAGACCTAACTGGAAAGCTGTGAGCCCTTGGGGTGGAGACGTTGGATCCCATGCTCTCTCAGGATGCTGACAGGACACACTGCAGCTTTTCACGGCCCTTCATGTGGATGCATACAGAGATGGACAGACATAAACATACTGAAGTCTGGGATTTGCTCCTGAATGCTGAACAGTAGGACAAAATGTGGTGTCTTGGCACAGGGAGTCCAGACAGGCCACAGGCAGCTTTGGCCAGCATGGTGACTGGAACAAGGCACACCACAATTTTTTTTTCTGCTTTAGCCTATGCTGGGAAGGTCCCTCGTGGCTATTAAAATCATTATAATGGTACTGATGAGCCGATCATGTTTAAAAGTGGTCCAGTGGGAGGTGAACAAGAAGTCATGGTACCTACATCAGAGCAGAAAGTCCACCTAGGAAGTTAGCAGAATGTTTGGGCAAGACACTCAGCCACTCTGAAACCTGTAATCCTATCTTCAAGGCAGAGCAGACCACACCCACCAAGGACAGTATTCATGAGGGCAGAGCCCATGAAGGGACAAGACCAATGTTCAGGACTCAAGAAAGCCACTTCCAGAAAATTCCAGAACAACTTGACTCCAATGACCCTGGGGGAATCAGAGAGCTCTTGTTGGCATCTTCCACAGGCAAGGAAGCCAGTTAGCACTACCAGTGGGATGAAGAAGGGACCACGGGACAAGGTCCCCTTGGCCACCAGTCCTCAGTTGACCCTAAGATCAGCTTTGTCCTCTACTAAGGCATCTGCCACTTGCAGACATTCTAAAGTCATCTCAAGTCCATGCCTCGCTTTCTCCGACAGGACAGGACATATGCATCTTGCCACCTGACACTGGTCAACAGGAACACTGGAGACATGCGCAGAGGAAGATGAGAATTTCTTCACACACAGAAAGTGACATGGGTCACATCACCTGATACTCCACGTGTGAGAAACCCACCCTGAGCAGTCATGAGACTGTGCAGTGCCCATTATCTCACTCTGAAGATCAGGGGACTGTATCTTTGTCTGCCTTTGTGAGAACGTGGACCATAGTGACAGAGGCCTCTGCTCTAGCTCTTCAGCTCTGAGAGAGCATGGGGCATGCCCCCGTTACCTGTTAAAGACCCGAGGCTCAGGGAGACCAGGATTGTCACGGTCAAAGGCAGCTCGAGAGCTCTGATGCTCCACCTCTGTTCTCTCCTCTCCAGGCCGCCCAAGCCAGGTCCTGGCTCCTGAAACTGAAACTCACTTCACTTCCCCCTCCAGAGTCTCCTTGTAAGTTAAGTCTGACTAAAAGATGCCAGCATTAACCATGCCATGCCCTGAATGTTATATTATCCGGAAACTCCCTCTGCCAGACAAATTAGTCCATTCCTTTTTAATTCAACTTCACTCAAATTCAACAGGTGTGATATGGCTGGGATCTTTACCAGAATGTAGCATGAGTAGCCTGTAGTCCATCCCTGTATAGTTCTGAGAGACCAGATCTAGGGTTCAGACTCCATCTTAGAGAACCTGACCTAAGGTTGAACTCCAGTTAACTAACAAGCCAGCACCAAGCACCAGTTTCCAGGTTACTCCCCAACAAACGAGCATCTAGCACCAGTTTCCAGGTTACACCCCAACAAACGAGCACCTAGCACCAGTTTCCAGGTTGCAAGCCTGCCCCTGGTACTCCACTTTCTAACAACTATCAGTCAGGAAGAAAGCAAAAATAAAGTTTATGGTTTGGCTCCCAGCACCAGCTGATTATGTAAAAGGACAACAAAATTCTTTAATGGCCCTGCAATCAGATGTGTGCCAATCTAGAAACCCAGTCACTTCCTTACCATTTTCTATAAAACCTTGTCCCTCTGAGAGCTCGGGGCTTCACCCTCACATTCCATTGCATCGGAGACAGAGGTGTGGCCCCAAGTGCAAGCTCGTAATAAAAACCCTAGTGCAATTACATGAGAGTTGGCTTCTTCGTGATCTTTTGGGTTAAATGGGTACAACAGTTCTGGTTCCCCTGAGACCCCACAAGGAATCTCTTCTATCTACATTTCCACCATTATCCAGGTCTTCTGAGCACGTGACACTAAGGCTCCTAAGGTCTGCCAGATCCCAGAGCCTCTTGAGCACAGCCCTGCATCCAGATCCGCATCCCTCCTCCGACTCAGCTGTGAAGGCATAAGAACCATGTGGTCAAGTCCATCTGGTATCAACAGTCCACATCAATTGCTTAGCATCAATATGAACAAAACAACTGGCAGAAATGGCTTAAGGAAGGACAGGTTTGCCTTGGTTCATGGCTTCAGGGGAATCTCGCTCTGCCTGATGAGAAAGGCGTGGTGAGCAGGAGTGACTCCAGCCAAGGCCGTTGGAGCATTCCGTGGCTGCCCGTGTGGCAGTAGACAGGAAGCAGAGTTCAGGCAAGAACCAGAGGCCAAGGCAACCTTTAGACCCCTGTGGCCCACATCCATTTGGCCAGAGCGTACCTCCTCAAGGCTCACAGCCTTCAAAATAACACAGACATGGGGGCTACGCATTCAAAGCATGAGCCTATGGGGTTGATTCACATCGTGACACCACAGAACCCTCAGCAGCAGAGGGTTCTGATCGGATTGGTTCTGAACATGATTGGATTCACGGAGCCTTGATCAGCAGGCTGAAGCTGAGGTTGGCGGGTGATGGTCATCTTCCAAACATTGCTGGGCTAGCAGGCACACGTGGCCTCTTCTCTCAAGCCACCCGGATGGGAAAGAGTGGTCATGCTCTTCCCACTGTGACCCCAAGTGCCACTACCCCAGGTTTCCTTTCACTGCTTCTGTCTTTACACAAAGAGACTTCCTTGTATTTTATCCCACATCGGAGTTTCCGACTTGGGGTTTACTATTAAAAGGGCCTCCATCCCAAGTACTGGTCCTCAAGCTCAGGTGACACCACTGGGCTTGGGGGGACTGATTCACGTCCCTTGTGGCACGCCACTCTAAAGCACTGTCCCAAGTGAGGCAGAATTGAGAGCCACAGGTGTTTATTGCTTGACTGGAGAAGGCTAAGAAAATGGTTGCTGACTCGGCACAGGAACCACTCCTCCCTCAGACCCTCCCTCGATGTGTCCTCTGACTGGGTCCCTCCATTCTAATCCTTAAGGCCACCAGTGACCTGGATGGTGGGACATAAAAGGACAAACCTGAAACCCCTAGCCCTTGGACTCAGCCCTATCCTCCTCCATGGGGCCTTATGCTTCTCTATGGATGCTCCCAAAAGAATCTCTCTGGGCCTCAGTTTCTCCATCTGTAAAGTGGGCCTTGGAGTCCTTTCCTCCATGTTTGTTCTGTGCCCAAGGGCTTCTATCCCCTGCTATGTCCAAAGCAGCCAGACTGTGGCAACAGAACCCAAACCTGCCTTGGCTGTCAGTAGCCCCTCAGCTCAGCTCCACTCAGCCACAGGAGGAGTCCTGAGAGGAGGAGAGGGCTGCGCATCCTACCTCACAGGCTTTGCCGCCTGAAAGGCTGTCATGTTCTCCGCAAAGGACAAGATCTGCTGGTTATTAAGCACACGCAGCCCTGCTGACTGTGGCCAGGAGATAAGGGAGCCTCCCACGCCTGGGAATGGAGGTTTTTGTCGTGGTGGGTTTTTTTTTTAATACCTTTTTTTCTTCTTTCCTTTCTTTCTTGGTCTTTTCCTTCTTGCCTGGACTACAGTGTATTTGAGTTTAGAAGTGACTGCCGTAATCAGATGAGGGCAGTGGCAGGAGCTGCACACAGAAAATGGAAAGTTGAAAAGGAAAAGAAAAATCACAGCGGGGTGGGGGAGGGGATGCGTTCTAGAGACACGGAAAGGCAGAGCGGAACTGGACAGAGTAGCAGGAGACCCAGCCTCCGCTGGCCAGAATTTCGGAAGACAACGCCTGGCCTTTGTAGAATCCATTTCAGAGGAAGGAAGGCCCCAAAGTGACTTCAAAAAAACACAGCCACACTTGGAATTTTACAGACACCCAGCTCAACCCTTGGCACCTGCTGCTGACTACCCTTCAGGCCCCACGCAAACACCTCCCAGGACTGAGGGTGGAGAAGGACCCACATGTTCCCTTCTGTCCATGTGGCCCCGAGTCCTCCTCCCCACAGCTTCTCCGGGTTCCAGGAATGTTGGTCTGAGCCTTCATATCCCATGTCTCTGTCCTTTTTAACACCTCAGGTGGAGGCCCCAGCAATGCCATGGCCCCAGGAGATGTTAGCTCACACCCCACCTCAGCTTCAAAAGGTAGATCCAAAGGACAAAGACGCCACTGCAAAACACTGTCAGGTGTGACCTTGGATCAGGGGCTGCATACTCTCTCTCTCACATACATGCTCCCCAGAAGATTGTCTCCAGCCTCTGGTACATGACTCCTCTGAGTCCTCCTTCCTGCCATCCTCCTCCAGGTAGTCCTCCCAGACCACATCATCCATGCTCCACATCTCAAGTCCTCCCTGAACTGGGATCACACATCTGAGTTGTTTCCTTGGGTCTATTTGCCTTTCTGTGCCCACTCCCTGCCCCCACTGAGCCTCATAGTCAACCATAAGGGCATGGGTCAGTCTCTTATTCCCAGATCCCAGTCACAGTAGAGTTACAAACACACAGGATAAACAGGGAACTGCTGGAGCCTGTGCCACTCTGGTCACAGCCTTGTGGGCCGGGAGTACATCAGTCACCTGTCTGAGCCTCCTTCATAGGCCATGTCAAAGTCCATATAGGATGTTCTGAGCGTGGGAACTTCTCTGTGCCTGCTGCCCCCCTCCATGGACCCTGGTTACAGTGCCTTTTATATTTTCATTTGTGAGCCTACCCTTTAACAGCTGACCGTCTCTCCAGCCCCACAGCTGTACCTCTGACACTCAGTCTACCGTGGGCAGAAGCTGCTGACAGCCAGGAACCAGGCTGACTGTCTGTCATTCCTTTAACCATGGACTCCAGCTGGAGAGGCAATGTGAGAGTCCAGAGCCTGGTGGCCTGGCACACCTAGGCTCACTGTCTTAGAGGCCAGTGCTGTGCAGAGACACCCCTGGGCCTTCAATCCTTCTCCTTCACACCCTGTGCTCCACCCAGGCAAGAGCTCTAAAGGGGCTCAGAGGGAGATGCCTCTCAATGTCAGATATGCAAAGACCAATGCATCTCAACACATAGGATGGCCGCAACCCACTGCCTACCTGACTTATTTTTGACCAGAGTCTCATGGTCCTGAGACACCCGTGTATTGCGGGAGGCACTGCCTCCAGCATCTGAGGATTTGATTTCTTGATGGATTCTGGGAGACAGAGGGTAGCAAGTATCTTTTCTGAGTGACTCTCATTGTAGCTAATCCTTTAAACAAGTGTTTTGTCCCTTGAAATGAAGCAGGTAGGCATTTCTGGGAACCAATGGTTTCTGTCCGTCTCTCCCCTTCCTTCTTAGCATCAGCTGTGGCTGAAGCGAGCCAAACACCTATCTTAACTATGGGGTCTGAACACAGGCCCAGGTGGCCTGCATGGCCAGGGAACAGAGCTTGGGGTGGGTTTTTTTTTTATTCTATCCCAGTTCCCCACATATAAGATTCAAGGACTCTAAGCCCTAAGACCCACAGCCCAGCAAGAGCATCCCTGGTAACCGTCAGCCACTCTGACCCTGCCACCTTATCCTCTTCACCTGCCCACCCTGCTGCAGGCTCAGCCTCTGCCTTGTTTCCCTGCTCCCCAACACCACAATGCCCTGTCATCACAGGTCCCTTGTCAGCCTGACCTAACAGAATCACACTTCCCAGAGGGGATCATGCACCATGACTTAAGGTCTTACACCCTTGCTTTTCATCCAGTCATGGCTGTCGCTTAGGGAAGACGACTCTCCAAGCCAGGCCATACTTGCAAGGCTCAGCAACATCACTGGCCCAGACCTACAGGATGTCAGCACCATCTTCCAGCCCACTGGTGACAAATGGGACATGTCCTGTGACATTGATGGCCATCACATGTATGGACAGATAGACCTGGAAGTGAACACCAGCCCTGGCACAAGGCTCATCCTACGTCACCCCATCTACTTTGGTCACAGTAAGACTGGTATTTTTCTGGGCATCTGGCTTCTTTGATCCAGTGACTAGGCACCTACTGTCCCTCAATTATTCACCGTGACTTGAGGTCCTTCACTTGTTTTTCATTCAATCATGGCTACCTCTTAGGGAAGTCAGCTCTCCACAGCAAAGGTCACCCCATACCCCAGGGAGGCCCATGGCTCCTGACATGGAGCATAAGAATATGAGTTCTGATTCCCACCATTCATCCTGAGTCTCCAGAGGTCCCACCTTGGGGACTCTACTCTCCAGGGCTATAGGCACTCAAGGCGTGTCTAGTACGGAACATTCCCAAAGTATCCCTCTGATTCTGCGGCCCTGCCCTCTGTATCCACCATCTCTGCTATGGATATAGAGAGGCCTTTGGTTCATTTAGGGATCTTGGTCCTAGGCCCTTTCCTCAGACCACAGAGTACAGTGACAACCCACAGGGTACCCCTGACAGGCCCTCTCTAACCACCAGCGTTGCTGTCTTACCATTAACATGAAGACACGGGTATTCAACCAGCTCTGAAGGGGACCAGGGCTGGGCACTGACTCCAGAGACAAAGCAGATCATAAGACCAAGGACAGCAGAGGTGTGTGGCTGGAGCTTGGTGAGTGCCAGCTGCCCTTGCCCCCAACATCCTGTCACTCCCTCAGCCTGCCTAGTGCTCACTTCCTATGGCAGACAGTTGGGCCTTAGGAGCTGGGCCTGGGGCAGAGCCCTGGTTGCAGGGAAGAAGCTGGACCACCACTGCCCCCCAGAGGCTGGCTGCTAGCCAGGTTACCCAGCACAATGGCAGTCTTGGAAAGGGAAATCCATTCAGTCAGCCAGGCCCAAAACAAGAAGCAGGCTTATGTGAGCCCAGCTACTCCCTTTGCAAGTCTGGGAAGCCCTCAGAGGCCTGAGAAAACCAGAGTCACGCCAGGAGCCAGCTACTGGCAGTGTGGCCTAGGAGCCTCTACACACGTCCCCAGTCAACGGTGTTCTAGTCACAAGAGAAAACTGAGGTTCCTCCAGTCCTTTCATGCCAGGCTGGCGCTACTGGGCTGCACAGCCTCATTGAATAAGGGACCTGGGACCTTGAAAGCTCTTCTGCCATTTGGGGTCCCTGACTCTGCCTCAGGACAGAAATCCCTGAAACTTCAGGCTGAACTGGCTGACCGAGGACAGAGGCTGCTATTCTAGGACATGCAGGCAGAGGACGCCTCAGCTAGCCAGGTTCCCATGTTCTGCCTCCCACCTAGTCTGAACTGTTCAGATGACCTCAGCTCCTCAGTCTATACTTATCTGGTTCTCCCATTCCCTACTAACCTCTGAATAGGGCTCCACACCTCGTAGCCCAGCTGTAGATGGTGCTGCAAATCTCACCTGAGCCACCAGACTAGAGCCAGGCCCATAGCCTCTAGCAGTGACTATAGATTCAGTCATCCCTATTTTACAGAACTGGACTCTAAGATCCAGAAGGGGAAATGAACTCAAGATGTCCAAAACAGAGGGGAAGAGCACAAGGCTTCCATCCCGTGGGGCTCAATATGGAAGCCAGGGCAGAAAGGGTCAGGAAAGCTTGCTGATGTAAATCGTTCAACATGTGATTACCAAGAGAAAATCATGGTTCCAACGGGGCTCCTGAAGTCAGACTCACTGGTCTCCTGTCTGTGATGGTTCACTGTGATAGACCACTCTGCACTGGTTCTCTAAGTCAAGAAGAAACGGGAGCCTCTCAGACAAGGCTGAGTCATGATACCCCACTGGGATCTATACTGTCCACAGGAAGAGGCAAGGGGTGCTTAGTTGGGATGGACATGGGTTTCAACCAATAATCACTTGCCAGGAACCTCCAAGCTGCCTTAGAGGCAGGGCATGGCCTCCCTGGTCACACAGAGGGACATTCCTGAGGACATTTAAATTTCAGGACGTAGAGCCAAGGAAGGAGTCCTACCCAGAAGAGTTCAAATCATTGTAATGTCCATTTCACACGTGCTCAAAACCACGGGTATCTCTCCACTGGTGCTGTCCTGTGATCACTGTGGAAGGAACGATAGCCTCTCCCTCCCTTTCCTTGCTGTTCATGGACATCCTCCATTCAGCTCCTCCTCTGCCTATTGATGGGCTGGTTAGGGAAACGTCCTACAGAGTTGCCTGATGAATATTGACACTTTGTTCTCAGAGACAATATCAACAGTGCCAACGTTAGCATACCCCTGCCCACATTGCCAGGTGCCATCTGCCTTGGGCCAAGGAGGTGACTGTGTCCTCAGCTAGGGAGGTCACACAGGCCGACAACCCCTTGCAGTGCTGAAATGACAGCCTGAGACCTAGCTGGCACCTAGCCGGGAGGCTGGCATGGACAGGTCCCTTCCAGAAGGTACCACAGCAGGCCACCTGCCAGTCTGTCAGCCGTGGTCAGCTGAGGAACCATCCCGGAGAAAGCTCTGTGACAGAAGTGCACCAGAGATGAGAAAGTGGCCCTTGCCCAAGAGGAGGGAAGGTGGCAGACGGGGCAGAAGAGGAGAGTGCTTCACCCAGGCAGACATGAGAGGTCAGCGGCCAGCTTACATTGCTTTGTAGGTGAGGAACTGAAGGTCAGGGGTATAAGCAACACGCCTGAGATCACAGTGGTAGGTGGAAGCTAAGCTCAGGGCTTCTACCACACTCTTGTTGTGAGGAATGTTCCAGAAGTGGTATTACTAGAAAGGTCACACCCATGTGTCCACTCACCCCAGGCCCGTTTATTCACCTATCCACGCATCATCATCTGTGCTCCCACATTCCATCTGTCCCATCACCGGTCCACTCTCTCATTCATTCACTGATCTTTGTGCTCCCCTATGCACCCAAGCACCCCTTCTTCCTCCCTGCTGTCTACACATCTATACACTCCTATCTCATTTTTCCATCTGCATCTCTTTCCTATTCATATTCATCCACCCATCCATCAACCCTCTACCACTCATCCATTCACATACCACCCATCCATCCACTTCTTTATCCATCTTTACATCTACCCATTCATTCACCCGTCTAACCGTCCATATTCTACACACCCATTCAAGAATCCATTCACATACCACATGTCTAATCTACACACCATCCACTCATGCATACATCCACCCACCCACACATCCATACATCTACACATCCACCCAAACAAACACATCTACCCCAACCACCAACCCACACATCCATCCACACATCCACACATCCACCCACCTACAAAACCAACCATCCACACATCCATACGTCCATACATCTACACATCCATACATCTACCCATGCACACATTCACTCATCCACACATCCACCAATACATCAGCCTGTCCACCAACCAGATGCTACCTACTCACTCATCCATGCATCCAACTAACTGTCCACCCATTCACCGGTCTCCCTATCTCCCCACCATCCATCCCTCGCTTTCCCATCCATTCACCCCCACATCCCCTACACCCCCACCCTGCTCAGCCATCTGGATCTACACGCAACTAACTAGAGAAGGCTGGATCCTGGCCATCACAATAATAGGGAGCCAGCTTAGAAAGGAGGAGGAGGAGGAAGAGAGTGGAGAATCATTCTCAGAGACTCCTGCCACTCTTGCAGACTTACCAGGATATAGGTACCAAATTCTTGACCTTTCCTTCCTCTCCCTTCACAAACTGTAAACAAAATCACCCTAGGCTCTGCTCTCACACTCCCATGACCCTGAATGGCCGCTGTGATGGTTTGAATGATAAATGTGTTCGCCATTCTCTCTCTACTCCTGGTTCACTCTCTCTACTTTGTGCTTTCATTTGAGAAGTGCTCTCTCAGCGTTCACCCTGCTGTTTGCTGCTTTGCTTCTCTGCCATGATAAACTCTTACGTCTATGGAACCAGAAGCACAAATAAACTCCTCCCATAAGCTTCTCTTTGCCAAGGTGTTTAATCTCAGCAGCAAGGGACTCTGCAGCTCCAGCACCCACCTCATAGGACTGTTATGATCCTCTCTAGACCTTAGTTTATCCATCTCTGTGTCACAAGATACTGTAACCAGAGAATCTCCAGGGCTCAGAACTCCCCTGGTTCATAGATCTAAACAGCCCAGGAAGGAGTAGGCTCTGCATAATCTGGATGCAGTCTGGATACATGGAGTGAGCACATGGGGCGGGTAACTGCCAGGTCTGCCTCCTCTCTGGTGAGGTATGCTGTCAGTTAACAGGCTGCAAGCCTAGAAGCCCTGCCACCCTCCTTCCCCATGACTCACCTGTCAACAGCTCATGAGTCAGCACAGTAAATGGGGGCACAGCTCCAACCACCCCCATAACCACCAAGGACTGGAGCTCTGGAGGAGGCTGCCCAGTGTGGGTGTGAACACTCAGGGGAGGCCCATTTCAGCCACTAAGGTCATCAAGGTCCAGTAAGGTGACCTACATCGTGCAAACCACACAGATGGAGGGGACAGCATAAGGCAAACCTCCCCACAAGAGTGGCCTGGCTCAGACTTCAGCAAGGCCATAGCCTTCTGGGATTCTCACCTCTTAACCTTTCTCCCCTCGTCCTCTTTGTCTGCGTTGGAAAGAAAGAGCTTCCTGGGTTGGTCCATTGGGGAAGGGGGACTCAGCATCCTCCAGGCTCAGGGATAGCCTCAGAGCATGAAGCAATTCCTCGTCCTGGGTAGGGAAGAGTAGGCTATGTGAGCTGTAGTCCTGTTTTAGCTCTTGGATTTGCAGGTGGCCTGGAGATCCTGAAGCAGGCTCTGTCTGGGAGTACAGCTGGGGTATCTTCAACACGACAGCTGTACAAGCTGAAAAGCAGCATAGCCCCAGATCCCAGGGTGCCGGCACCTGTGCAGGGGTGATGGAGTCCGTACTGATTGTCAGGCTTCAAGCATCCACTCATTTGCTCCCTCGAGCCTTCGTAGCAGATGGGTCTGACAACCATGTACTTAACACCTATCAGTCCCTTTTGCCCTGGATTCCTGGATGAGGTCTGCAAGGTTGTGCTGGCTAATTCTATGTCAACTTGTCACAAGCTAGAATTGTATGAAAGGAGGGAGCCTCAGTTGAGAAAATACTTCCACAAGATCCTGAGGTAGGGGTTTTTCTTAATTAATGATTGATAGGGAAGGGCCCGGCCCATTGTGGGTGGTGTCACCTGGACTGGTTGTACATGGTTTTATAAGAAAGCAGGATGAACAAGCCATGAAAACCAAGACAGAAGGCAGTATCCCTCCATGGCCTCTGCATCAGTTCCTGCCTCCGGATTCCTGTCTTGTTTTGAGTCCCTCGCTACTTTTGGTGATGAACTGTTATATAGAACTGTGAATGAAACCCTTTCCTCCCCAAGTTGCTTTTGGCCATGATGTTCCATCACATCAGTAGTAAAGCTAAACTCAGACTCTCTACTCCTCCACCAGGCTCAGCATAGCCTGGGCCCTTTGTCTATTAAAGACTCACAACCCCAGGCCCTTTGCTTTAGTCAATTGAATATAATATGTGCATTGAAAACTGGACAGCAGTTTCCCCTGAGATGTACAAGATAGCATTTCATCTCTCTGTACATCAATACTGGTCTCAGAGAATTTTCAGTGGATTGGCAGGCACAGACAAAGCCCAGAGCAGGATCCAGTATCTATCCTGATCCTAGACCTACTGGATCTAGAAACCCAGTAGGAGCCACAGTGGGACAGTAGCACTCTGAAGTGAGGAGACTAACCAGAGTTGGCAGAAGCCATAGAGGGAAGTCACCTATAGCTCCTCCTCTTAAACTCTGCCTTGTTAATCTCAGGCATCTGGAAGGCAGTGGTGTGGCCCAGACCAGGAGCTCCTCACAGCTCCTTTGCTCCACACAAGGCTCTTCACTCAACTATCTGCAGAATCCAGGCTGTGACGGGCCCACCCTTCACCCGCCTGCAGGTGCCCTCAATGATCATGCCCACTCTACCTCCATTGCCTGGCAGAGGACCAGGCCCACAGCCAAGGACCACTGAGGGTGTGTTGGGCACATAATGAGTGACAGGAAGATGAGAGCTCATCTGCCAAGCCACCAAAGTCCACCTGAGCTTGGCATGCAGAGCTGTGCTCTTAGCTGGGGATTCTGAGCAATGGCTTCCAGGCCTCTACCCTGTAGAAACGTGTGTAGGTCTTCCTCATCAGACTGCTTGGAGGAGAGAGGCCCTATTTCCTTCAGGACACTATCCATCTCCTGCTGCCCTGTGGTTCATTCTTGTCTCTCCTAGTTCCCTTAATAGTTTTTATTATCTGATTCACAGGATCACTATTTTAATACTTAAAGTGGATTTGAATTAGTATAACTGGCCCTAAGTGAAAATAAATTACTGTTAGCGCAAAGGAAGTTTCTCCAGACAATTAGAAACCAAACCACATGAAATTAATCCCACTCATCTTCTCTGTTCCCTCTCAGAGGCCTGGTTTCCAGATGGCATGGGGTGGCAGGTGGGGTTGGCTCTTGATGAGCTGAACCTTCCTGCATCTGAGAGCATGGCTTCTATCCACAGCTTCAGAGAGACACTGGTCCTGGAGACAGCAATTGGCCACCTGAGAGAGGTGTAGTACTCTCTCAAGGGAGTAGGCAGAGGATTGCATGAAGATGGCTTCCTCCCTCAATACAGCTCCCCCTAGTGGCCAGGATGAGCTGCTGTTCATCCTGCTGTTATGGCTTTACCCTGCCTCATACCCTCTTGGGGAGGCAGTAGCTATGGGCTGGGTACTTGCCTAAATGTTTCTGGCAATCTCAAGGGTGATGGTCCTAACCCCAGCTCATACCTAGAAAACAGACCCATCTGGGCCCAAGATAACTGGGAGAGGCCAACAGAGACAGACCTCATGCTGGAAGAAAGTCTTGTCATCTTTGCATATAGAGCCCAAGAAAGAGACTCTAAGACCTCTATAAAGGGCGGCAGACACCCCCACCTAGTCAGCAGCATGGAATCTTTGCCCTCCTGGTCTCTGCCTAAAGAGCTGCCAACAAAGGCTCTGGAATGGGCCTTGGCTTAAGCCAACATGGATGGTGAGTTCCCTGCAAGAAGGTCAGACTGTGGTTCCCGAAAACTCAGCAGCAGAGATGAAACTGCTCACAGCCACACTTGAGTCAGTCAGAGGAATGGGGTCAAGTGATCCACCAGGGCCTATAAAGACCTCCAGAGACACCTGCTTCTTCCTCCATGGCTATGAGTCACCTGTAGTCACTACACCCCCATACCTGCTGCCTAGGCTCCCAGAGGGCTGGATACCAGGAGTCCTCACCCTGCCTGTCTCTGTTTCCCATCCCATGCCAGCATCGTTGCAGGAGGACAGTTCAGCTGGGAGATGGATTGGCCTGCTCAAGGTTAAACAGGGCTGGCTCTCTGTGGTCTCCTGGCCCTTCCTACCAACCCTCCTGTTCCTTGGGGGAAGATGTTGCGACTCCCAGTGGAGAACCGAGGACCAGAGTGGCAGGTGTGTCATGGTGGGGGAGGTGCTTCTTTGTTCCAAAGACTGCCTGAGGCATTAGCATGACTCCTTAGAATCCTCTTCATTTCACAGACAAAAAAGCAGCTCCCAGAGGGGGCCCCAATCAGTGTCACCCCAGGAGGACATAAGTCCCCTGCCCTGAAGGCAGCTGTTCCCAGGACTCCCCTGGAATGAATCAACCCTCCTGGCAACGGTGACGCATACCACCCACCAGCCGCTGCCAGCCTCGCACTCTGTGCCCGTGCCCTCAGCAAGTCTCGCAAAGACATTCAGCTTTTTCTTTTTCCCTTCCTCTTTTTCTGTGGGCGTTGATGAGAGAGACAACGTCACCTAGGATAACTTCTGCCAGAGGCGGCATCATCGATAGGTCCACTCAGCAACCTCCCCATGTGACCTGTCCTCTGTCACCCCTGACTGCCCCTCGGATGACGCATCTGGTCCCTCTGTGGTTCCATGGTAACTGCCAAGGTGGCCCTGACCCTCTCCCATGTGACATGACAACAGCCAGCATTTCAGCCTTTCTCCACCCAGGCTGGGCAGCCAGCTGTTTGCAGAGCATCCTCCACTGCGGTCAGGCCACCAGTGTTTGCTGGAGAGTGGCGCCTACCACTCATCTTCACTGCCCTGAAACCCAGAAGGCTCAGCGGTGCCTATCCCCACGACCACTCCTGACTTCTTACCTTCACCTGGATTTCAGCAGGCGGATTCAAGGCAGCTTCTCAGAAATCTGGGCCCCATCCCAGATGCCTAAAACCAAATCAAACTTGCAGAGGCCCAGGCTGTGGATCAGGGCAACCGGGGACAGAGCCAGCTACTTCTCTGTTAGAGGGAGCCTGACATGTTGCTCTAGGATGCATATTGATGTGGGTGAGGCAGTGCCTAGAACCCAAAGGAGCCAAGATCTCTCTTAACAGTGAGAGAAGAGTCCAGTGACTACAGTATAAGTCCTGCAATCCTGAGAGGCCCATTGTGGATGAGTCTGCACCCGCTCCTTTGGTCATCTCTTGTGACTCAGATACTCCTTCTGTACCTTGACCCTGGAGATGAGGGAGCACTCAGTGCAGGGCCAGGAGGAAGAATCCAGGTCTAAGTGAAGAACACAGCACAGGGGACCAGGAGAGCAGAGTCACCACATCCCCGTGCTGAGCACCACCTAGGAGCACGGAGAAGAGTCTCTTGGAACCTGGCATAGGCCTGCAAGACAAAATAAGTATTAGGCTCTGAAGAGTTCAGGAAACTCCAAGGCAATGAGGGTGAGGAGAAAGTGTGGGTGGAGGCACAAAACTGCACGCCTGAGCGCAAGGCAGCTGGGGAACACTGGGAGCACTCCCCAGGGGTGAGTGAATACATAAATCACCATCAAGGGCAGACTTCAGGACTTAAATGTGAGGCTGGAGAAACGGGTGTCAGTAAAGCGTTTGCTGCGTAAGCACAGGGACCTGGATCTTGATCCCTGTCATCCCTATAAAAGGTGGCTATAGCAGCACGTGTCTGTAATTCCAGTATTGAGGAGGCAAAGCCAGGCAGATTTCTCTGGAGCTTAGTGGCCAGCCAATCTAATTGAATCAATGAGCTCGGCCTCAGACAAAGTGGAGAGCGATAGAAGGTGACTCCTGGGCTCCACCCCTGGTCACCACATGAATAAGCACCTGTGTGTGCATGCCCACATACCCATGCACACGCGCACACGCGCACCCAGACACACACACACACACACACACACCATGTCATAAGGAAACAAAAGGCCAGCAGTACCAAGGCATTTTTACTGAATTCATTGCTAAGCCCCGCCTCATCTCAACTCTGGTCCATCCTACAAGTGAGCCAGCCCTGCAACTCAGCTTTCAGAGGACAGATGTGAGGGCAGGGCAGGAGGTGTGTGGAAAGGTCGTCACTCGGCAGGATGTTGGTGTTAACTTGAATGCAAGAGACAGAGAACCTGGCCCACAGGGGTCTAAGTGGTATGTGTGTGTGGACGTGTGACTCAGGCACTGTCGGTGTGGACGTGTGACTCAGGCGTGGTTCATGTGGATGTGTGACTCAGGCACAGCTGGATGCACGGGACCAATGATGCCTCTGCTCACCTCCGCCCTGGCCCCTTTCTGTATGGTAGCAGCAGAGACTTGCCAGCAGCAGCCCACACCATTGCAGGACCAAGTTGGGAGCCAGCAAGCATTCAACACAGATCGCAGTCATGACAACACGAGCTGAGCATCACATGGCCTGGGCGCTTGCTGCCGTGATGTCCTCCAGCACGCGTGAAGGAGTGTAACCATAGTAGACTCAACACTGGGAACCGCTGGGAAGTCTCCAAGGATCGTTCTACAAGGATGCTTTCCTTGCTTGAAATAGAAGGAAGCACCAGACCTCTTTAGGCCAGGCCACAGTGAGGGATACCAGGACCCCAGACTGCAGATTTGCAAGCAGATCACGTTCAAGATCCCTGAGAGTTCTCTAAACACTCTGAGGAAGGAAACGTCCAGGGGGTCTTTGTTTCTTCACCCTCCATAATGAAGTGTTTTAATCAAAAGGAATACATAGCCTGGGCTGCTATGGGAAGCAGCTGAACTTAGGGGGAACAAGAGAAATTCTCTATTGCGTCAAATTGCCAGAGCCAAGAGGTTGAGGGCCCTTTTGGGTGTGTTCCTGGAACTCTCTCCAGAGAGCCTCTGGTCGGGCAGCCTGAGACACTCCTGAGAAGCTTTGTGGCAGCTCTTTCACGATGGGGTTGGTAGCAAGATTGCTGTCCAGGAAGTGATCTGTCCTGCTTGTTTAGAAAAACCCATGGATCTGTATACAGAGAGGATTAAGGGAGATAAGAGGACAAAGTCACGAGAGATGATAGGGACCACAGGCACTGGCATGGTGTCCATGATGACAGGGTACAGCAGGGAGGAGTCTGGGAATGGGATGGCGCTATCCGAGTGGGCGTCTCCATCATGTGCACCCAGGAATGCTTCTAAGCCAAGTGCAGGGGTGAGGGTGGGCAGTCCCTGTGAGATCACGGTGCCCACAGAAGGACAGTGGCTGGGAGAAGGTCATCAAGGTTTGGCTCAACTTTGCAGCAGGAGGAAACTGAGTTCCTGGCCAAGGGCCCAGAGTGTGACCGTGTCGTGGCAACCTGAGGAGGTGGAACACTGTCATATGGCCAAGTGACCCAGAAAGCCAAGGACCCAGGATGTAACATCTAGCCATTGTCAGAATGAGAAAGTCGACAACCTCATGCAAGTCTCTCTGGGTTCCCACTCTTCAGAGTGAGGAGAGTCTCACCCGTCTTCCTTCACCTGAGCCACCATGGCCTCACACTTCCAAATATCAGAGTTCCTCCCATCGCGCAAGGTATGAATCCAGCTATATGTTCTTACACCCATCAACCCCAGTCAAAGGTGCACAGGCACTAGGGGAAGCTCTGTTTCTCTCTCAATGTAGGACTGCACTGTTTAAAATATTTTCTTAAACACATTCTTTTTTTTTTAATTTTATTTATATGAGTACTCTTTTGCTGTCTTCAGACCCAACAGAAGAGAGGGGTCAGATCTCATCACAGATGGTTGTGAGCCACCATGTGGTTGCTGGGATTCGAACTCAGGACCTCTGGAAGAGCAGTCAGTGCTCTTAACCGCTAAGCCACCTTGCCAGCCCCTAAAATATTTTCTAATTCTTGGCTGTGTATAGCTTTTTGAGGCAGAGGGGACAGAGTTTTATGTATCCCAAGCTGGTCTAGAACTTGCTGTGTAGCTAAGGACAACCTCGGACTTCTGATCCCCCTGCCTCTTCCTTCCAAGTGCACCACTGCATCTGTTTTATGTGCTGCTGGGGATGGAGCCCAGGCCTTCAGGCATACCAGACAAGCATTCTTCCAAAGAGCTTCAGTCCCAGCCTTTATTCTCTACGTTTTCTTCTGCGGTTTTGTGTACCTCTTCTCAGGGTTGACAGCACCTGTGGCATTTGAGTGCACTGTTGCCCACAGAGTTCTCACATCATGGGAAAGCGAGGCTCCCCCTGTTACTTTCCAAGTTTATGTTTGCAAGTTCCACATCCAAACCTCCTGTTTCCTGTGAATCAAAGACAGCAGAATGGTGGCCTGTAAACCTGTATGTCCCTGCCATGTTCCATATGATAGGGACTCAGGCAGATAAGGAGCCAGCCAGGGCCTCTGGCAGCCCAGGCGATCCCAGTCTGACTGTCCCAAGGAACATCAAGTATAAGGACTCGGTTCTAGGCCTGTCAGGCCCCCCCTCTCAGGGTCAGGCTGTCCTGCTGAAGGTGACAGACTTCCAGAAGTGGTCAGTGGCAAAAAACAAACACAGATTCATGTACATGGTGACACCTCAGGCTAGGAAGAGACTCTTGGGGCCATGTCCCATCATGAATGAAGAGGGCAGTTCTAGGTAGCAAGTGACTTTCACACTTGGCCTTCCTGGGAATGCCTTCTGGACTGAGACTTGGCACCATGGCTGGGCGTCCAGCTCCCTTCTGCAATCCACCCAAGTATCTAAGCACCCTGCAGCAAGCTCTTTGGAACCGAGCCCACCGTCTTCACACCACCTAGTGCTCGCAGTAGTATCCTGTGGCCCACGGACAGAATCATCCCGTCCTGGATGCCACAAAACCAGTCTCCTGTATCAGCTCTCTCCATAGGTGGGTAAGAAGCTATGAGGGGCCACTGTGTGAAGCTATGAAAACAAAGTCTGGTTACAGGGAAGACACCAAGATATTGGCGATGCCAGAGCTGTGGGGTGCCTGCCAGCGAGAGCTACATACAAGCAGAACCAGCCCACGGGAGAGCGGTATGTTTCAGGCAGCAAAGCCGGAAGGACAGAGCCATCTAAGCTATCAGACATCAGACACGGAGCTGCAGATTCAGTGTTTGTCGGTTCTTGTTTTAGTTTGGTTCACTATTCCCCCACTATGGCCCATTCCTCCCTTGTGGAATGATAAAATATCTTCTGTGTCATTAAATGTTGGAAGGATGTACTTGGATATTTTATTTTACAAGTTACAGTTATGAATTTGCCTTAAGACTCAAAAGGAAGTTTGGGACTATGAAGAGTGTTGGTGTTGAGAATGTGGTGGACTGTGGGGACTTTTCAATGCATTTTAAATGGGGAACTAAATGTATTCTGCATTAGGATGACCATGAGACTATGGATATAGTAGCCACATCATAAAGCCACAGAATAGAATATGGAGGTTTGGGTGGGAATGGGCCACATAGTCTTGTGTATTGAGCCTAGGCTCAACACTGGGTTCCTGTTTGGTACTGCAGTCTGATGAGGTTCAGGTGATGCAGTCTTGTGGAGGAAGTATGTGTCACTGGGGAAAGCCTTTGAGATTATACAGCCTCACACACTCTCAGTTCACTCTCTCTGCTCCCCGATTACATATGAAGAGGTGAGCTCTCGGCTCCCGGCTCACGGCACCAAGCCTCGTGCTCGTTCCTATGCCTCCCTACCACAGTGGACTGATATCCCTCTGGAACTACAGCCACAGTAAACTCTTTATAAGTTGACTTGACCATGGTTTTATCACAACATCAGAAAAGGAATCAACATACTGGCTTATGGATACCTTTTACTTGATGTCTTCATATAAAAATTTTCAGTCCTTTAATTCCTTCCCTCTACCCAAGCCTGAGGGGCAGGACCTTGACCTCCCTGACCTCACCCTTCATCACCAAGGCATCCCTTGGGCCCAGGATACTGGGAGAGTCATTCAGCTTCCTGGGCGCCTGCTAGGACTGTCCTGTGAAAGCAAGTGTCCTTTGTCCATGAAGGCAGAACTCTGACTAGAAGCATCTCTGAATGACAGTTCCCAAGAGCAGGGAGGGAAAAAGTGTCCCAGATTCCAAGGGAGGAAAGAGGTGGCAGCCAAGGCCACCTGAGGATGTCACAGCTGAGGCCTTCCACCCCAGCTTCTGGCTTCTAGAGGTGATGAAGCCACAGTGTTTCCTGGGCTTTCCAGGACTGAGGCAGTGCAGGCCAACATCCAGGACCCTTGAGAACTCGCTCTGCTCACACCACATCTTTGGAAACATCACGAACCTTTTCCACATTTAAAATTCACAATTACACAAATTTGCCTTGAGTTAATGAATGAATTAAAAACAAGGTCCCCTTACACTGGAAGGCTAGCCACACTGCTGCAGTGCCAGTGAGCAGAGGGCATGTGACACTGTCACTTGTGGAAGACGGTAACTTCCTATTTAGTCCCTCATGGGGGTCTAACATGCCTCTGGACCCTCGTGCTAAAGAAAGGGGTTCCAGGAACTCAAGCTCCCTTGAAACCCCCAAGGAATTGCCCAGAAATATTACAGCCTGGGCCCAACCTTGAAACCATATCCTCACCAGGTTCTCAGCTAGGGAGAGGAGGCCCTGTGGAGATGAGGCAGCAGGAGCTCTGAATTAAAAACAGGAGGAACCAACAGGATTCAGACCGCAGGACAAAGCTCTCTTGACATCAGCTCAAATCCATGGTCACAGCTAACAGGATGATCACCCTTGTCCCGCAGCCCTGAGGACTGAAGGAACAAGAACCGGTGATGGGGGACAGTAAGGGCAGGCCTCACTTCCTGTCCATAAGCAGACCTAAGAAGACCAGCAGGGCCTGAACCACCAGAGTTCTCTCTTCCTTCCCTGGGTCCTGCTGACCCTCAGCATCCACCCCCTTCTCTACTTCCTCCCAACCTGCTCTCTCTCCAGTCCCTCAGTCTTCTTGTACTCTTTCTTAGGGAGTCTGTTGCCCTGAGCTACAGGGCTGACAGGGCCATGCAAGGGAAGCAGAGGAGCAAAAGAGGACATGCTATATCCAGAAGCAGAGGACCACAAACAGTTCTAGACAACGCTGAGAAGTATGGAGTCTGGGGAATGAGGGCCTGGTGTGTGGGGTCTACTGGACAGGGTCTGGTAGACAGAGTTTGGTAGACAGAGTTTGGTAGACAAGGTCTAGTGGATGTGGCCTGGGGTATGGGGTCTGCTAGCCAGTTGGGTGGATGGAGCTTGGTGAATGGGGTCTGGAGGGCAAGGTCTGGAAGATGGGGTCTGATGGATAAGATCCGGTGAATGGGCACACTGCAGTATTGAGTGACAAAGGTAGAAACCCTGAGGCCCCTAGAACCACTCCTGCAAGTGTTTCTTGCCTTATTACTGGCCAGAAAGGAGTTGGGTTGATGGGACAAATTGATGGGACTTATTGACAGACAAACAGTGGGCAGCGTACCTGGCGGGGTAAAATGTTCCTCTCTCCTGTAGGAATACAGTTGCAAAACACCAGGGGGCCCTGAGGTGCCTGTGGAATAGCCAGTAACCTGAAAGACAATGACTTCGTAGGAGGGGCATAACTAGACAGTGGCCATGCTTGGGGTACTGCAGGCTTGGGGGCCAGACCTGTGGCCTGCAAGACCCCAGTCCTAATCTAGAGGGCAATCTCCTGGTTCCATGGGACTGAGAAGACCCTGAAGGTTTGATAACAAGCCCAGGGAGGAATCAAGAGCAGACAGGGTGAGGTGTTAGAGCCTAGGACGTATGGTCCAGGCCCACAGTGTAGGGTGAAGGCAGTGTGTCACACAGAGGGGGTCTGAGTGCTTCCCTCCTTCCCTCAGCTTTTCATCCACATACTGACTCCAATAGGAATTCTGTAAAAGTCAAGGGAACACAGGCCTAGGCTCATCTTTGGGCCACCAGCCTTTTTCCTGTGACTTCACCAGTGCCCCAGCAACCTAGACACCAGATCAGCATCCAAAGAGGGCATTCCTGAATACCTTCTAGGAAGGCATTCTCCTGCGGTAAAAGACATTCGACTTCCCACCTGCTGGAGGTTCACCCGTCCACAGAGCCACTCCCGAATTTGAGATGACACAGCCACACCACCCACATGATTGACAGGGCTGGCCAATGCCTGGGTTTTACCATCTCAGCCTCTGGCCTGGTAGCCATCTGCCACTTGGCCAGGTGCTGTCAGTGGTGCTAGGGACTGCCATGCTGACATCTGGTAGCTTCCCATCTCAGCACAGATGGCACAGAAGAGACAGCTGGCATCACAGAGAGCAATAGTGAGCAGGGGTCAGAGCAAGACCCAGCCCTGAGCTGCCCATATCCTGGTGGGTCCTCCCAGGCCAAGTACCTGTGGCTGTGTGATATTATCCTATACTGCGCAGACACTTCTGCACACAGTCCAACTCCTCAATACCAGACAACCCACCTGTTGATACACCTTACCTTCAGGGCCCTTCCCCATCTCTGATGGCTAGTTTATGTCAACTTGGCATAAGCTAGAGTCATTTTAGAAGAGGAAACCTCAGTTGAGAAAATTCCCCCACCAGATTGGCCTGCAAGTAAGTCTGTGGTACATTTTCTTGATGGGTGATTGACGTGAGAGGGCCCAGATCACTGTGGGTAGTGCCACCTCTGCACTGGTAGTCTAGATGCTGTAAGAAAGCAGGCTGAAGCAGCATTCCCTGTTGCCTCTGCATCAGCCCCTGTCTCCAGGTTCCGTTCCTGACTTCCCTTGGTGATGGATCATGATACAAAACTGTTAGCTGAAATAAAACCTTTCCCAAGTTGCTTTTGGTCATGATGTTCTATCACAATAATAGCAACTCTAACTAAGACATCCCTGAGTGCCCTCTGGCGGCTCTCTGCCGACAGGTCCAGGCGAGAGAAGAGAACCCGGTCCAAATGGGTCTCCTCAGGACTGGAGTTGGATGGTGAATGTCGTGGCTTGGATTTCCTGTCTGGAGAATAACCATTCCGAGACAGGAGTCTATCAAAGCAGGAACTCATTTTATTTTATCAGTCTCTTGTTTATATAGGGTTGAGGAAAGGGGTGGGGATTTTTAATGGTGTGAGATGAAATAGGAGGTGGGGAAGGATGACAGAGGGTATGGGGTGATTGACAGGGCCAATGAAGTCATTCTGACATCAGTGGTAGGGTAGGCAAAGGCAGGCTTAAGCAGGTCGTGCTGAGTCATTCTCAAGCGGGAGCAAATGTCAGGCCTCTAAAATCGAGCCAAGGCTCAGGTTCCCTCACTAGGCCTCAATGTCTGGCCAAATAAAGCCCAACACCTGCCTCAAGGCTCCAAGAAAGAGCATGTTTGAGTGCATGTTGAAAGCTGGCCCCTTGGGGTGGGGACATGGTACCTACCTGCCACCTAGGGTTCCTAATGGGTTAAACAAAGAAACACAAGCACAATACAATCATCTCCATCTGCTCAGAGGACATTTGTAGTCAATGGTGGTTACAGAGCTCACGAGCCCCTCCTCCCACAAACAGCCCAGCAGCAGGTTCCCCGAAGCCCAGAAAAGTGTAAGGACACAGCTTTAGCCCTGGCCACTGACCACCCCTGGCCCCTTTGGACACTGAACATGGAGACCAGTCCTGAAGTCTCTGGAGGGACAAGGACAGAGGAAAGGGGACAAATTGCCTGAAGATTTCCAATGCTATCCCTTAAAAATCATTCTTGAGACTCAGCCCACAGCCTTGGGTTGAGAGACATGTCCCCAGGCCTTGGCTATGAAGTGCTTTGAGGCTGGGGACCAGAACCACAGGCATCTCAGCAATAGAGTAGCATCCAAATAGCTGACACACCATGTGTCCTCAGCCTCACCACACATTCAGCCTCTGCCTGCAGGCTGATTCCTCTAAATCCTGCTGCCTCTAGTCTGTCCAGGTTACTGTCACTAAGAAGCAGCCTAGGGGTGACAAGCAATAGAATTGCAATGCAGTGCTCACAGCTCTGGAAGTTGAGAGTCCAAGACCAGGTGTATATCAACTCTGTGTCTCCTAGGGGCCACCTTTGGGCTCATAGCCAGCCCTCTAGCTATGTCCTCAGGCAGTGATAGGGTAAGGGCAAGAACCATTATGAAGTCTCCCTTAGAGGGTTCTCATCTTGGCTCCACCATCACCGGCCCAATGTGTCTTCTCACATTATCATCTATAGGTTGCCATTTCAGCCTATGGGGTGAGGCGCAGGCAGTCCCCTCCCACCACCTGAGCCAGCAAGGGACCCAGCAGCCTCTCTAGGCTTTCCCATTGATGGCTTGGAGGTGCTTTGATTAATACACTTAGTGACCAACAGGTGGCGCTGTTTGAAGATGTAGACCCTTTAAAAACAGTGGTTCTCAATCTAACGATGAGGAAATATAGTTCCTCATGTTGTGGGGAGCTCCCAAGCATAAAATTATTTTCACTGCTACTTCATAACTGTAGTTTTGCTACTGGAATCATAACGTAAATATCTGTGCTTTCCGGTGGTCTTAGGTGACTCCTTTGAAAGCATTGTTCAACACCCCCCCCCTAAAGGATCTCAACCCACAGATTGAGAACTGCTGCTTTAGAGGGTGGGGCGTAGCTCATTGGACATGGAGGGTAGCCTCCAGGGTCAGAAACCAGTCCCGCTTTTGAGCTGGGTTTTCTGCTCCCTAGTCTGCTGAGATGTGAACCAGCAGCCACATAGCCCTGCCGCCATAGCTGTGACAGTCTCTCACTGTTAGATCTTCACCATGGCAGACTGTGTTCTCTCAAACCGTAAGCCAAAAGCCAATCTTCCTCCATTACGTGGTCTCTATCCAGTATTCTGTTACTGCAAAGAGTATCTAATATATTCCCTCAAGACCCGGCAACGTTACCAAGGTTTCTAGAGAATCAGAGCCCCTTGGGTGTAGAGCAAGTTCTACCAGTGGGAGGAGGTAGAGGAGGAGGAACCTCAGTGAAGGGAAGCAGGGTGGCCACATGGCTGGATGACGGAGCCCTCAGCCACCACATTCAGCACCAGAGAAACAGACCATAAATCACAGCAGGCTTTCGAGACAGCCTCAACCATTCTCCCAACATTCCGTTTAAGCAGAAAGCCTCGGTGGGGGTTGCAGACAGAGTCGTGAGGAGGAGGTACCTGACCAGCCTGGGGAATCGCTCCTGAGTGTCTTGTTTTTAAGGAGAATATATGAAGAGCCATGTCAATTTCCACTTAAATCCCAAGCCTGGGACGCCTTCGCCTAGAATTCTATTTTAAAACGTTGAAAGCACTATTTCAGAGCAGAAATCAATAAAATACACCAAAAAAGAAAAAGAAAAAAGGAAAGGGGGGGTACTAAGCAAGCATCTCCCGGCTCCTTCTAAATGCTATTTTTTGAAAACATCAATAGCTTCAGCTTTTAACTTAATTCTCGAGTATGCAGTCGGTTCACTTAGAGATTTTTATGGGGAGGCAATCCTGCTCTCTGGTCTCAAGTAAAATGGGCAAATGAAAGGCCACCAGGAGCACACAGACGCCTCCTGCTCCCCTCCACCTTCAGACCACCATTCATAGACCCTAGTCCCTCTCAAATGGGTGCAGAGACACAGCTTAAGGAGATGGGTGACCAAGTCCCAGCTCTGCCAGCTGGAGCATTCTGTGGCCATGTGGGGACAGGAACAGACTGGGAAGGGCAGAGTAGAGCCAAGGGGCTCTGGCTAACTCTCATCTCACTGATCCCTGGCCCGCTGGAATACAGGAGGCCAAAGCACACACCCCTCCATCACATGCCTTGAGCCAATGACTCCCACATTCTGTGGAATTTCCCCCCTTTGTCTTTCCCATGAACTGGCAACTTGACAATTGTCCCTGTACCCCAGTGTTGAGCTGGCATCTATGCAGAGAAGGGCCACTGGCACAGATAGGCATGACATTGTGACAGCCTTGGAAAGGGGCTATAACTTTGCCAGGTGGATGCATGGGTGGGAAGTGGCTAGGAAAGGCATGGCTTGTGTGTTCATGCCAACCCTGGCTAGGAGACAGCTTGCCTAGGAGACAAAGCTGCCTCCCTCTCCTCTCTGAGCCCCAGTCTCACTGCACCAAAATGTCTCCTTGGCAGAAAGGTAGTTGGACCAGATAATCTCCCAGGCCCCTCTTCAGTTCTGGGACTCGGTCAGGTGCTGGGAGACTGGAGATCTGTGTAGGTGCTGCACCAGCATCTGTCAGTCAGTCAGCCTCGTCTCTCCATGCCTCAGCCTTCCTCTGAGCTGCTTAGCATAGACAGGGAGGAAGGAAGAGTCAGAGTTGGGCCCAGGAGCTCTCCTAGCAGAAGCATGACTGTCACAGTCAACATGAGAGGGGCCCAAGACCAAGCACTCGAGGTCAGTTGTGATCACATCTCTTGGAGACAAGCATCAGCAAACTCAATCCTGGAAGATTCTAGAGTCTCCAGTGAAGTCATCTCTGCTCCGTTCTTACCATGATGCCGATGACCTCCCAGCAGGAAGTCAATGAACACTGAAGTTAAGAAACATCTAGAAAACCAGCAAGTGCCCCTTTGCTCAGCCCCATCATCTTGCAGTGGAGGCAGCAGATGCGTTGCAGCCACCAGGGATGAGAGAGGATCATGGGAGAATCCTGGGCATTCTAGCCATGCTCACCTGGTGCCAGGGTAATGCAGAAAGGCAGGTATAGACGCCAATCCGTCATCTATCTCAGATTGGAACCCTGTTACAGTTGCCATGACAAAGGGACAAAGACACAGTGTCTCCCAAGGCTGGCAGGGTCTATCTCTGACCTTGGGATCAGCTACAATCACTGCAATAAAGCTAGATGGACAGACACATGTTCCAGGTGGGTTCCAGCTCAGCAGCTGCAAGGCAAAGGAAGAAACGGGTGGGACAGGCCACCCCACCCTCCACCCCACAGAAGCCGGCCTGATACAGCTTCTTGCTTGCCTCCAGACGCTCCCCTTCCAGGTTAACACTTGCCTCAAAGATCCCGGAGCTACTGTGTCTTCCCTGACCCCCAAAGTTATCTTAACACTCCCTGGCCACAGAGTCCTGGTTTTCTACCACAGTGTTCTGGATGTTGAGGGGACATGATACCTAGTGTATGGGGGTACGAGTTCCTTTGATACCTAATCTCCCACTATACAGAGGCAATATGTCTTGGCACAAGGAGGCCCATGTCTGTGACTCCAACTGCCTGGGGGCTTGTATGGAGCACCAGGCTTTTAGGGTACAGATGTTCACTACCAAAGAAGGTTCCTGGTAGCTCCTTGGGTCCTTGGGTCCTGGAGGCCCTGAGTTTGTTCTCCATTCTTTGGGTCTTTCAGAGGCAGAGGCAGAGGCTCTTCCCATATAGCATCCTTATCCTCCACTGACCCCATGCCCTTCACTGTCTGCACACTGCAATGGCAGTCTGCCCTGTTAGCAGAGCACCCCCACGCTCACAAGGGGCCATCAAGGCCCAGCATCCCTGTGTCTTCTGAGCCTACTTCTTGCTTTGTGAGATGAGCCAGGCATAGCTCAAGAGACCCTTCTTTCCCCAACAGCCAAACATCCTCCCAAAGGTCCCCACGCCAAGTGTCTCCATAGGTCTGTCCCTCCCAAACAGGACTCTACAGGCCGTTCCCACATGGGACAGCATGTGTGGCAGCAAGGTCATAGCCTCTCTTCCTCTAGGGACCAGGGCAGGAATGGGACTTTCTGCACAGTCAGTCCCACAGTAGATGTGACAGTGGTGATGGCCACAGCTCTCATCCTCTGTGCTTGGCCACTCACCTTCAGCTTCCTGTGATAAAACAGGAACAAATAATAGAAATAATAATTTTTAAAAAGTGGACTGGATATGGTCAGCTGTGGTAGACATCATTGTCCTCAACTGCTCTTACATAAGGCATTGCTGGGCAGTGCATGCCTGAGGTAGCTGCTCAAAGACCCAATCACTCTGCCCTTTCCTTCCCTCCCCTTCCCTTCCCTTCCCTTCCCTTCCCTTCCCTTCCCTTCCCTTCCCTTCCCTTCCCTTCCCTTCCCTTCCCTTCCCTTCCCTTCCCTTCCCTTGCCTTCCCCAGCCACTCTTCCCAGTGTCTCTCTTAGGCTGCAGCCCACACAGCTTCTCCTCCATCCCATGCCCAGACCAGGGTCTCCATACAACCTCAGAGCACAGATTACCCAGGACCCAGGTGCCGGCCCGTAAGCTTCTCACGGCTCACCACTAGATGAAGGAATGAAAATGTACCCAAAGCCTGCATCCCTCTGGCCTGAGGTTTGGCCAGCACCTCTGACAGGCCATGGCACATTCTGAGGCCCTGAACTTGCACAAGGCCTAATTAAAGATGTTATTAACCAGAGGCCTTGCTGGTTCCAATGACATATGTCCCAATCCATAGATAAGAAACAGAGGGAAACTTGAGAGAAAAGGAGAGGCCATGTGAAAACAGAAACAGAGACTGACAACCACAGAATGTCTGGAGCCTCCAGAGGTAGGAAAAAATAGTCTGTACTTCCTCTAGAGAAAGCTCCGTGGGATGCAGTGGTCTGTGGCATCAGGTAAAACCTGAGGGTCTCAATTCTGCTCTGCTCTGCTAGTTAACTGTGGCCACCTACAACAATCAACACCCCTCCCTTCCAGGAAGTGAGCTCCGTTAAGAGGAAATGGCATCCAAGACCTGTCAATCAGCCTGTGCCTGCCAAAACAAGACCAGTGCACAATAGGCCATTCTGTGAACACCCAGGCAATCTGTGCATCAGGCAGAGCAAAGTACCAAGAGTTAGCCAACAGTTTTGATTCAGCTCCCAACTCCCAGGAGTCTCTACTCCCTCTGTAGCCAATATATGCCAACCAGCAGTGACCCTGCTCCATGGTGCCACAGGCTGGAGTAGGGCCCCTTCACTTGGCATTCCTGCTCATGGGCATAGCCTGCCCCCTCATCCATCATTCCACACCACCCAGCATCCCGTGTGGCTGCCCCTGCCCTGGCCCCCCTCTGAGATCCCATGAATCATCTCCAGTTCCTTTCACTTCAAACCAAAGCCACCCGCAGGCACCAGGATGGTCTGGAGACACCCACAGGAAGAAGTACTTTCTGCATCCTCACTTGAAGCAGCCGCCTCTGAACACTTCTACTCAGACTCTGAGAATCAGACCACACTCAGCTTCCCGTGGGCAAACGGCCAGGACAAGCCCTCAGTGGGCATCAGTGCTAGCGGGGAGGATGGACTGGATGGCGGGGAGGAAAGAAGGCAACAGGAACTAAGTCAGAACCAGGGGAGGCCAGGAGGCAGAGGTGGCCTCCGCACTGTGCTTTAAGGGAACTGGAGCTGTACAGGCACACCCACACCCACACCCACTCACTGCAAGACCTGGAGGGCTATGTGCAGCTTGTCCCCACTGTGGGAGAGGAAGGGACAGAGGGACACAAGCCAAGGCTTGGGCTCCAGACTTTGCAGGTAGAGACTAAAGGGATCCTCTCCGATGATGAGGGTTGGGGGTGCCCACGGTGAGAGGCAGCCCATAGCCAGGGTTTAAACTGTCTCTACTTCAGTGAGGGGTAGGAGGGGAATACCTTTTTAGAGTCTCTTCCCCAGCAACCCACTTGGCTCTTCACAGTGCCAGCCTGGGACTTAGAGATCAAAGGTCAAAGGTCCCCACGCCTCATAGGTTCTTACATCCCTTTAACTTCAGCTGTATCTGCAGACATCCTCTCCTCTGTGTGTGTCTGTGCGTCTTCCTTAGAAGGCCATCAGCTGTTTGCCTTAGTGCCACCATAATCCAGGTCTATCTATTCTCAGCATCCACACAATAATTTTACCTACATAAAGCCATACTCTAGGAAAAGCTCATGCTATAAAGTCCAACTGGACATGCTTTCTGGGCCTGGGGGAGGCACTGCAAGGAACCATGGCAGACATGTCAGGGCTCTCTGTTGCCTTGAGGGACCTGGCTAAATATAATGGGGACCCCAAGGCAGAAGTTAGCCCCAGGGGTCCTGCATGCCCAAAGCCTCACTCTTTCCATTGCTACTTGGACAAGCATGGCTGGCCAGTAAGTACTTCCCAGATAAATCAGTGGTCCTTCTGGGTGCTCCGACGAGTACCCTGGGCTCCCTGCAAGGGGATGTCAAGCCTCCCACCCACCCCCAGGGCACTTTCAGGAGGCTTATGTGAATGACAAGGGACAGTCCCTTTCCTCCTCCTAACCATGCCCCCCTTTCTCTCTTAGACTGTGTAACAACAGTACCTGTTCATGACATAGAGTCCTCCATCTGTACACCTGACTGGCATTCTGAGCCAGCTTCTGGAGGCAGCCTATGTTCTGGGGAGAAGATGTAGGGAAGATAACTGCAGTCCACTTTACACACACACACACACACACACACACACACACACACACACATCCCATCTAACAGAGATGTAAAGAACCCACAAGTATGTTCTGGGATCTAGCTAGGGAAGATCAATCAATAACAGACAAAAGGAGCAATACAGAAGGTACTTGGATGACCAAGGAGAGTGTACCTTAGCTGTTGTGGCTAAGGCATTCGAAGCCCAGAGACGGAGGACAAACTGCTCGAGACACCCAGCCAGCCCTAGGTTGCAGAGGCAGGCTTGATCACTCTTGCCATGCGTATCTGAGACCACCATCCAGCATCTACACACAAAGGGAAGCAGACGACCCACCATCCTCCCCTCCTTCCTCACTTCTGCCTTCCCAAGCTCCTTCCTCCAGGGGAGCCCACTTTTTCACGACACCATTCTGGGCTACCCTCTATTCACAAACCCTCAGAACGACAGCGTGCCCTCCCAGCCAGGTATGTGTCTCCTTTATACCGGCATCTGTTTATTTGATATTAATGTTCAATCCAGTGCTGAACCCCTCCACGGGCTCCACCACATTCAGAGGGAATTGCCAGCTGGCGCAGAACAAGATAAGATATGTTAGGCCTAACTTGCTGTGACCTTTCCTTTCTCTCTGAAAACCACTTGCTTAAGGAAAATCTCAACCATCATAAATCACCATCACTCAGAAGCTTATGGGCCTGAGTCAGGAGCACAGGGGGCATTCATCACAGTTTGGGGACTTTGACAGCCATTCGCTATGAAGTTTACAAACGGTAGCCCTTCCCCTCTGCCTCTAGTATAGAAATCTCCACTGGTCCCAACTCTGCCTGCCTACCTCGAGATAGATAACACTCAAATTTCAAGGCTCTGCAGAGGTGCTGCCTCCTCCAGGCAGTCCTGACCCTTCCTGGCCCAGTGTTGAGTTTGCACATGAAAAGAAACTAGCTCTAACTGGGAGAGGTGACCTGGTGGGCAGGAGGTTCATCTCTGCAATGCTGGAGCACTACAGAGGGGTCTCTCGGGAGGAGCCGCAGCCCGCAGCATGTGAGTTGAACCTGGGCCACAGCTTGTTTTATAAATAAAATTTTATTGAAATAGCCACCCTGTTCCTATGGGCGCTGGAGAGCAGTTGTCAACTGACTGAACTTGAACACAAGGTGAAAGCTGAAGGGTGACCATAGGATCCCACAGCCTGCCACCCTGCCTGTGTCCTGGATTCCAGCCTATGGTGGATGTTTTATTGCTACTGGCTGGTGTAGCTTATGGCTCAGAGATGGTGAGAGACTCTCTCAGGGCCACACAGCCATGAGTCCTGAGACTTGATGTACCACTTTCTGTTCCCCATATCCTGCTGGAGGATCTGCATATCTGACCTTGGATGCTAATTCCAAGGAGACAATGACAGCAGGGACAAGGACCTCTTCCAGGGGAAGGAGCAGTATGAACATTCCCAATAATCACATAATAGTAGCTGTGCCTACCCAAACTGAAGCCGTCTCTCCTAAACCCTAATCTGAAGACCAGCTGCTTAGAAGACCCTGGAGCCAGGTCTCCCCAACCACCTTGACAGGGAAGCACTGGCTCCCTTCAGTTATGCGCTCTCCTTCAGATTCAGCTTGGAGGTACCAACACTGAGGAAGAAGCCTGTATTGATAACAGGGTGGGGTGGGGCTCAGCAGACACCTGCAGGGGGACATCACGGAGCCCCGTCCCTACTCAGGATGTCTCAGGATGGATGCAGGACCCCTCTGTGCCTCTTCCTTTGCTTCCTCCCAACCTATGAAAGCAAAAGGCTCCATGCTGAGTAAGCAGAGTACCCCCACTACAGTCATTTCTTGCCTCGGTGTGGAATTTTGGGCTGGCTCTTCTATATCCTCTGCCCACAGGGACCACACTGAAAAGGGACCAGCCTGATCCCTGAAGGCCGAGGGACAAAAGCTCAGGAAAGTCCATTGTCATTCATTCACTCAATGAGCATGTGCTGTGTGCCCTGAGAAGTGCCCACTCCTAGGGGGCGATGGGGACCAAGTGAATCTGGGTTCTGGCCACTGTCACCACACAGCACAGGAACAGTGTGAGGAAACCCCTTGCTGACGTCTCTAAGGGGTCTGACCCACCGGTAGGGAAGAACTAGATGGGACAATGTGGCAGCCAGGGAGAACAGTGCATGCAAAGTGGGGAGCCAGGCTGCAGATAGAACAGGGTACAAGACAGCCACGTTTCTAGGACTGCCAAGAGAAAGGTTTGTCTTCTCTAAGGTCAGGAGAAGCCCCTTGGGGCCTGCAGCTGGAGAATGAGGTCAGCTTAACGATAGGAGATGTGAGAGCTATTCGGAGGTCCTGAGGAGAGATGGTAGAGGCAGTACATGTGGCTAGTTCCAGGGATCCAGGCTTAATTGGAACCTCAAGGACATGCAGAACCAGTGGGCAGGTTTACCCTAAATGAAAGCCCATCTCTCATTCTCCTAGGGACCCAGAAGAGGCTTGCCCAGACAGGGAACTCCAAGAATCTTGATCTGAGGCCCAGGAGCCCCCTTCCTGATACACTGGGCACCCCTTGGAAACACAGCTACTGTGCCCAGCCAGGGCCCATAAGCACTGTCTTAACCTTCCTTATGCTGCAAGGGGACCCAGGTGAAGAATTGCAGAGGACATAGCTTGCAGGACAGTGCTTGGCAGAACCCCTCAGGTCCAGGACAATCATGGGCACAATGCCCAGATCTGTCTGTCTGAGTTTTCTTAAATGCCTGGAGCTAGAGTCTTGTGAAATCTGCATACATATTCATGCAAATCATATGCAAATAACACCTCCCCCAGATCAGCTGCAGGAAGGCAAGGCGACTGCCTGTCCTTCCTCTCCAGGGTCAGCTCTACCCACACAGCCATGAAGACACTGGGCCAGGGATCCCATGTCACCTGATCATGTACAATGTCTAAGTAAAGAAACTGAGGCAGGAGGAGAAAATGGACTAATGGACTTGCCCATGAGCCTCCCATGTCCAGAGATGGGCAGAAAACTCCATGGCCAACACAGTTTCAACTCTATGGCCCAGCAAGCTGCCTCCTTACAGAGGGAGAAAGGCTATAATCCTGGCAGAGAGCCAGGCACACAGACCCAGTACTCTTCTGGACAGGGTGAGCATCTGTGCCGGGCCACCCCAGGCCTTCTCAAAAAACAATGACATTTACTCTTAAATCCTCTCCCAGGAGACCCCGTGAGTAGTGCCCCCCACCAATCAAAGGCAGCTCCAAAAATAAAGCTTCTGCCAGCCCTGCATGGATTAAATGTCACCAGAGAGTGGAGGAATGATGAATCTAGATTATTGGAGCCAGAGGAGAGAGCTGGTGTCCCTGAGGGATTGCCCACGGGCTCAGTCAGCCACAGGAGTCCCACAGTGATTGAAGTGCTAAGCGCCTGGTCCCTGAGCTTAAGTGGAGAAACTGAGGCAAGAGATTAAGGTTTGGGGATGAGTCTGTATAAGGGCTGATATTAGAATCAGATATTGGGTTCCCCTGGTCTCTAGAGAACTATGTAGAAACCCCGATCTGCCACTTGAGGAATCCAGAGGGACCTGTGTGCTGAGGTAACTCTACTCTGCAGCCCACTATGAACCACACATAGCCAGGCTACTGGAGATACCCCAAGTCCCCACATGGTCTCCTCTTGCACCTCATTCTTATTTCTGTACAGATCTCCCATTGGACCCCTCCTGAATTTTGCGCCAAACCCCCAGTTCTGTATTCTCCACACCATCATCCGCTTTCTGTCTTTCCCACCTCTGGCTTTCCCTAGAAGGACATAGTTAAGAAATGTGCTGTATACAGTCATGCACTGTGGTGGATTTGAATAAGATATCCCCATACTCTTGAATATTTGAGCATGGTCTCCAGTTGGTGGTGCTATTTGGGGATGCTTAGAGGGTGTGGTCCTGCTCGGGGAAGTATGTCACTGAGGGAGGGCTTTGAGAGCCTCGGGTCTTTGCCATCTTCCAATTCCTTCTCTGTGCTCATGCCTGTGGCTCAGATGTGATTTCTCAGCTTGCTACTCCAGCCAGTGTGCCTTCCCACATGTCTGCTGACTCTCTACCAGGTTGGAGCCCAAAGCTCAAATGAGCTCTTTCTTCTATAAACTGCCTTAGTTGTGGTGTTTCATCCCAACAGGAGAAAAGTAATGACTGCACACACACTCGGGATGTGAGCTCCACAGGGCAGGGCATCCCACTGATTAGTCCTTAATGCCTCCAGGGTCTTGTCCTGCAGTTGATAGGCTCCATGTCTACTGCTGGCAGTACTTTGCAGCTGAAGCCCTTGATGTGGCAGTGGCCTATTGGTCACAGCACCCTTTTCCATGGTACTGAATTCCCACAAATCCCTGCTAGGCCACCTGCGACGAGGGAGTTGTTTCAGGATGCAGTCCATCACTGGACTGCCCTTTCTCACCAGAACCTCAGCATTTAATGTCTTTCTAGAATCAATTTTGGCTAGCCTGCTACCTGTGGGGTCCTTGAGGTCCAGGCTGGACCAACAACGGCCTGGGGCCAACGCCTGCAAGGAACAGCATCCTGCCTACCCTGTGGGAACAGGCACGAGCTATAACGCTCATGCTCCACATCCATTCACAGGGCATCTGTCCTTCAAATATGGCCACTGTCAGGCTGCCCCATCCCCAATGGACAAACAAAAGTCCCTCCTGGTCAAGCGATTAACTTCACAGTCACTGCCTAGGACCCTGAGGGTGCTGTCCACGGGCAAGAGCAGGAACTTCCGTGGAATGGCGAGGAGAACAGGATTTATAAACCAGCAAGAAGACAGTGGAGCAAGAGCTGCCCAGGCCTGAGTCCCAGAGTCTCAGCTGGCTCCCATGATGAAAGTTACTCAGCTCAAACGACAGCACCAGAGAAACACAGGACAGGGGAAGCCTGAGGTGCCCGCACATAGCCCCATACTTTGTCTCACATTAAGACTCCAAACAAGGATTAGACCAGTGATAATTCTGAGTGAGAAAGACAGACCTGGTTTGCCCAGGCTCTGAGTCAGTTCAACCAGGTGGCCAAAAGTGAGACTAGTATCTGGCCACTGGGTTCTTGTGCTCATTCTGACCCTAAGGCTGTCTTGCCCGGGACAAAGAGGAAAGACCTGACAAGGGAGTGCGGGGTTGGGGTGGGGACATCAGCATGAAGTTTGGAGTTCTCTTAGTTAGTGCTCTAGTGCTATGAAGAGACACCATGACCAAGGCAATTCTTTCCCACCCACCCACCCCCAAAAAATATATATTTAATTGGGGCTTGCCTACAGTTTTGGAGGTTTAGTTCATTATTATGGTAGAGAGCACAGCAGCACACAGGCAGATATGGTTCTGGAGAAGTAGCTGAGAGTTCTCTATCTAGGTCCACCAGCAGCAGACAGAGAGACCGGGACGGACTTGGGTTATTGAAACCGCAAAGTTCACCCCTCCCCCTAGTGGCACAATTCCTCCAACAAAGCCACATCCATTCCAACAAGACCACACCTCCTAATCCTTCTCAGATAGTGCCACTCCAGCATGACCAGTTATTCCAGTATATGAGCCTATGAGGCTCTTCTTATTCAAACCATCACAGGGCTGAAGGAGAGAAGAGGCTCCTCAGCATCTACTGCACATCTATGACCCTCAGGACTGCGCAGAGCACCACACTGTAGCTATCAGGCTTCTGAGGTCCTACTCTGAAGATTCAGTAAGACCAGAAATCGAGAGATGAACTAGGACACACCACACAGTGAGGTGGATACCATCAAGGCAAGGTTGGTAGTAGGAATATCGAGGCAAACAGCAGCATCTCCAAGGCAGGGAAGCCCAAGAATTGACCCCCAGCTCTTCCACAAGAAGCCCATCACCATGTGTAGTCAGAACACAGAGAAAGACCACCTACAGGCATATGGATATAGGCCAGAGCTCACTTAGAACCTGGTGCCTGTAAGGCCTACACTACAATTAGCCAGGATGGGCCAAGTATCTGCACTGTCTGACTCTATATTCAATACATACTAGATCTGAGGTCTCCGGTTAAATAGTTTCTGTCCCCAAGAGAAAGGGTAGGACCTTGAGTCAGTGTCCTATTCTCTGGGGACCCAACAACATCGCACCTAGATGGGCTTTGGGCCTAAGAATTTGATGGGGTCTGGCGGCAGGCATTCCATCTTGACTTCATTAGGTAATATCGGTGAATGTCTAATTGGATGCTCAGTTATCCTGCCCTGGGGATGAAGTGCCCTGGGTGCGGCCGCTACCCTGCCTGGCCATCTGTAGCAAGAATTTCCCCTTCACTCCAACAAACATGTGAATCCCGGACCCTATAACCTGGAACACATCACTCTTGTTTTCTCTGTGCCAAAGAACTGCCATGTTCCTTTGTACCATGGGGCTCCTCCAGGTAGCCCTTAACCCCTAATAAAGCTGGTGGGTATCAGGTCCTAGTCAACAGCACCATCATGGCCAGCTCATTCCTCATCCTCTTGATCCCATCTTCTGGGGTTTTCTGTGTTACATCATCATCCCTACATTGTACCAGAAGCTTCTGAAACCAACCCAGGATCCAGGAGTTCAATCTGCCAGCTCCTGAATGAGACTTCCTCCATCACCAGGAGACAGCACCTCCAAGTAGACAACACCTCATTATCCCACGCTGGGCCTTCTGCCACTGGGCTGTGCACCGCGCTTTCCACCCACGGATGTCCATCAGCGTTGCTGCCTGCCAGGCTGGTTGCCACTTCCCCATCCTCCACAGAAGGTAGAGCCGAGGCCCCCTGATCTGAGCTCTGCCTGTCCTGGTTCTGCTGAGCAGCTGGAAGATGCCTTAGCTGGTGGTAGAGTCCCATTATATGAAATAGAGCTTACGGCTCTCCGGGCCTCAGGTAGCAGGGCCCACACTTTCCCTGCGGGCCCCACCTGATGCAGACAGACGGCTCCCTGAGAATCCCGCCTGCCGGTAATGCAGACTCTGGCTCAGGTCTGCTCATCTGCAGAAAATAGGTTTCCGCTCCCAGAGCCCCTAGGGGTCCAATCCCTGGAGATGTGCTTGAAATGATGACTCATAGGCCTGAGCCTGTCATTTTCTCTCTCCACCACGTATCAATGGCTCTTAGCGGCAGCCGCAGCGCCTGATTACCATGCTTCAGGCTATGAAGCCTCCCGGACTCATAAAAGCAGAGACTCACATCAACTCCAGTGTCTCCTACCACCAGTCACGTTTCCCATCTTACCTGGCCTTCTGGTTAGTCACCTGTTTCCCTCTCTCTTGCCACACCCCCATGTCACTCATCTGCTCCCCTCCCTTCCCCCCGCCCCCCAGCTCTCTCATCACCCTGTCACCTCAGGCTTACCAGGTAGGAGAATTGTTATGTCAGCACCCCACGTGACCCAGGGAGTGGCCTAGAAAAGCAACAGAGATATGATTCCCACCATGGCTTTCCTTCATTCCAATTTCTGGGAATATTTGTGGCGTCATAGGTCCATTTCCAAAATATGACTGTTTCTACCCAGGATTGGGGAGGGCTTGCGGAGAAGACATGTAAGGACAAAGGATGGGCCTGCAGCTCCACTGCTACCTGGCCCACAGGAGCCAGGATCAGGCCCGGTGTGGGTCTCAGAGGTCAACCAAGGCCAGCAGTCAAGATCACAAGTGTCTTGGTGAACTGGGGATGTCCTCCTAAGTGGGCTGCCACTGGAGGAAGGGGAAGCAGACAGGGTTACTTGCCCATGCACCTTGAGGGAATGGGGCTGGGAGGGCTACAACTTACTCTGAGGGGCAAGATATCTCATTTACAAGATCTGGGTCTGAACCACTTTGGAAACTCTAGCCAGTGCTTCCTGGGCCCTGCTCTCAGAAACCAGAGAGGAGATGACTGAAGATAACTCTGCAGAGGGAGCCAGAGACCCCTGGAGAAAAGCCTTGGGCTCCTCATAGTTCAGCAAAACCAGCACAGGATAACTGTCTCAGGACACTCAGTCTGTTTCCCTCCCTATCCCACCAGGCCTGAGCACCTCCCCTTCCCTTAAGTTTCCTAGCACAGAAGTTTGAAGGGTTCCCACCAAAAAGGAGAAAGACTATGGGGAAAGGGAAGGGAGAGGAAGCAGAGGAAGAGAGACAGCATCCCAACTCCACCTTCTCCTGGGACCTTCAAGGCAGGGCTGCCACAGCCCTCAGGAACTGCCCCAACTGCTTCCCTTGCTCTCCCTGCCCCTGCTTCCCAGCCCTTCTCCAAAGAACCTGAGAATCATCATCAACTCATGAAGGATAAATAGCGGGATAAGGTGCCAGGATCATAGAGTAAAATAACAGGATCGCAGATTGCAGCACTGTCAAACCCATCCAAGCCACCCAGAATAGCTCAGTGGCACTGAAGTCTAACCACAGAGGTGAGTCACAAGCCATCATTGCAACAGCGTAGAAGGCTGGGGATGGGGGGTAGTTGGGAGTGGGGGAAATCCAGGAACCACCAAGCCAGCCTCCAGCCATGATTCTGAGTTTAAGAAAAAAATGAAAACAGAGTCCCAATCTCATAGTGTGGACAATTCTAGGGCCTCCCCAGGAGTGGATCCAGCCTGTTCAGTTCAGCTCAACAAACAAGCTCTGCAAAGCCTTCACGGGAAGGAGGGTCAGCCTGTGGACACAGGACCATAGCTAGGGCAGTGAGAAACAACACAGCCAGAGTCTGCCCTCAGTAGACATCATGAGGCCTCAAACAGGAGCAAGAGTTTGCTGAATAAATAATCAAGTCACCAGAAGAAGAAAAAGAAAACTATGAATACATCACATCTTCCTTGTATACATCCATATCCCCAGAACTATGTCTGGTAAAATTTACAATTTTCTTTTAATGTGGCAAAAAACCTGGGCACAGTCTGTAACCTCAGCAGCAGAGAACAGAGACAGGCAGATCTGAAGAGCAACTGGTCAGCCAACCTAGCCTGACCTAAAAGTTCCTCATTCTGTGAAAGAATCTGACTACAAAGATGGAAAGCAACAGAGGAAGACACCCTGCTCCACACTCTGTGTGTGTGTGTATGTGTGTGTGTGTGTGTGTATGCACCAGCATGCAAACCTGCAAACTCATACATTTGTGCAAAATACACATACACACACACACACACACACACACACACACACACACATACACTGTAATAGATAATTTTTGTCAGCTAAATACAAACCTAGACACATTCTGGAAATAGGGAATCTTAATTGATGGTGAGACAGTGGGCGAGCAGGCCCTACCCCCTCACTGGCTGCAGCACTTGGGAAGGCAGAGCAGTGCTGGAGAGCTGGCCCCATGGTATAAGCGTGGGACAGCCATTCCTGCCCCTTGCTAGCTACTACAGACAGGAGAGCTGGTCCTGCCCCTTGCCTGTGCAAAGCTGGAAAGTGGCCCCAGTGGCATGGGCACAGGAGAGCTAGAAGGCTGACCAGCTCAGCGACCATCCAGGCCAGACCCAGGGCTTGAGTTGGCCTACCCCAGCATCTACCCCATCTGTGAATTGCCGGATCACGTAAAGGGGCCATCATGCAAAACCAAAGCTGCAGGATTCCTATGGCACAGAGCAACCACAGGAGTCCCAATATAAAGGATCCAGGATTGATAGCAGAGCAGAAGCCAGAAGCCTTGAACCAGACCAACGACTCACTGCAATGAACATTTGCAAAGAAAGATGTTGGGCAAAATAATATACTGTGTGACACACCATAGCTTCCATAATGAGTTTTTTTCTTATTTTTTTATATTATTTTTATTTTTTGTTTCCTTTTGTCAGGGATGTTGCCGCGGAAAAGGACAGATATGGAAGAATGGGGAAGTGAGTGGGATTGGGGTGCCAGGTACATGAAATTTACAAAGAATCAGAAGTTTTGGTTCTTAAAGAATGGCCTGTGGGCAAGTCTTTGGGGCACTTTCTTGATCAATGACTGAAATGTGGCGCCTCAGTATAAACATGCCCTGTAGAGGAGGTTGGCCCACAGAGCCTTCTCATACTGACATCCTCTGACCCTGTGGCCCATGGTACCCACAATCACACAGCCACCTCCAACGAAGCTATGAGTTCCTGTTGACCCTCAAGTGGGTCTCATCACTGTGAAGCCGTCATAGCTTGCCCTGACTTCCTACCCTGAGTCAGACCCTGAGTACTTATGGCCCAGTCATGGGTTAAAGAACTGCTTGGAATGTAGTTTCATGTCTGTGAGCTCTTCAGGGTCATGGGGTCATAAAGAAGATCAAGACTCTGTCTATGGCTAGTGTTGGAGTTCAATCAGTGGCCATGATCAGGGCTCAGCCTGATCAAGATAAGGGCTCCATATATGACCAGGATCAGGGCTCAGCAAGGTTTCAGGAGCTGCAATTGATCAGCTGTGACCGCTATCATGCCTCAGCCCATAGCCAGGCTCAAGGCTCAGCCTGTGACTAGCATAGGTGCTCAGTGTATAAGGGGATCTCAGCTCAGTCTATGCCTAGGAACGAGCCTCAAAGGATGATGACTACCAGAACATTACATCTCTTCCTAGATGTCTGCAAAGCTGGAAAACCCAACAAGATCTCTCAACACCCTCTGTGTACCATGCCTCTGAGGGGCCAAACTTCAACTCGCCCTGCATCAGGATCCCATCACTTCCTTCACACTTGACCTGCATGGATCTGCGGAGGCCCCGGGAAGGAGGATGTGCTCCCAGCCCTGCTGACCCACAGCCTCCCCTCCTGATGAATTCAAATAACTGTGACTCTCCAGCAACCCATTATGGTTCTCCCAACCCTTCACCAGAGCACACTGTCCCACCAAAAGAGGAGGGGCAAGTCATGCTGTCAAACTATGCAGGCGGCATGCTGAGGCCTGGCCTGAGGACCCAGCTGGATCCCAGAAGGCGTTCACTCCTTGCTCTGTGGTCCTTGTCCTTGAGACAGTATAGGGCTCTGCAGATTACCCAGGGACAGGGGCATATCCTCCCCCTCCTACTGTCGTTGAGGATTTGGGGACTGACCTGTTAGCTCTACCTCTGGGATTCTCAACTTCAGCCCAGACCTTTTTGCCAAGGTCCAGACACTGAAACCCACCTACCTAGCTTAGCCAGACTTGCTGCCAGCCTCAGTCACAAGAGAGGAAGAGAGGAGAGGCATGGACCCAGAGCAGGTACCTGGGTTCAAAGCCTGAATTTTCTCTCTGTGTGACCTTAAGGATCCTCATAGACTTTCTGAGCTCACTTCCTTGGAGACAGAGGAGGACAATGGGAGTGCTTAGCGAGGCACATAAGAAGTGTCCAGAGAAACACTGGATGCACAGTGGACTTTTAAAAACTGTGACTCCACTGACCAATGGTCATGCTGGATCCTGTATTGGGCCATAGAGCCTACTCAAGGGCATTTTGTCCCATGGAACTTCAAAGGGGTCAATTCCCACTCCCACCACCTCAGTGACATTATAGTTGGGGTTTTTGTTTTGTTTTTGTTTTGTTTTGTTTTTTTAAAGGTACATGAGTACACTGTAGCTGTCTTCAGACACACACCAGAAGAGGGCACTGGATCCATTACAGATGGTTGTGAGCCAACATGTGGCTAGCTGGGAATTGAACTGGGGACCTCTGGAAGAGCAGTCAGTGCTCTTAATCACTGAGCCATCTCTCCAGCCCCAAACAGTATAGTTTTGAAAGGACACTTCCAGTGAAAGAAGGCTTTCCAGGAGAGGTGTTAGAAAAAAAGACATACCAACCACACCCTTGAACCACCCCTCAAGTTCCTGGAGGAGGGGCCTGTGGGCTGGGTGAGCAGGGAACCAGGACAGGAAGAAATTAAATCTCCACAGAGGCGCTGGAGGGTTGTAGGGGTGGGCCAGACAGACCTAGAAGAAGTCAGGGTGCTGAGATATTTGGAAGTTCTGAAACTGACTGGTATTATGTCCACCAAGAATCCAGGCAATGTTGCCATGGGTGATTGGGGTTCAGGGCCCCCTTGGCCCTTCTTCTTATTGGACAGGTCCTTGACTCTCCACACCTTCTTCTTATACTGCCACCACCTCCAAAATGATCATCCTGGCAGCCACAAACCAGGCCAGCTGCAGCCTGTCACAGGGCTCTGCCTATCGGGTGTCCATTGTTCCGGGGGCCAAAGCATTGTGTGTCTTACCAGCTTCCCACACCTAGGCTGGGGATCAGGGAGACGGAGTCGAATCACCACTGTGCAAAGGCCTACCCTGAGTGCCCCTAGGTGAGCCACGTGCCCTCCCCATGTCCAGCTTTTGTGTCTACGAACCAGGGCCCTCATAGTCACCCAGAGAGGGGTCACCAGCATGATTGCATTTGCGGTGTCTTCTTCGGGAGGGCACCTGGGAAGCATGTGACTGAACCCTGTCACCTGAGGTATGAATCACACTTTAGCTTGGATGTGATGGAAGCTGCAGATTTCTGGCTCTAGTGCACTGTTAAATCCAGACCCACCATTGCCTCTGGCTTACTAAGATCTCATAAATAACTCCTGAATGAACAGACAAGCGCTGGCTCTCAGAATCCCGGAGTATCCAAACCATCATCACAGCAGGCTGGGCCTGCCAGATTACTGCTGTGAGCAAGGGACACTCCCTACCCAGGGCTCCCACAGAAGATAGAGTGTGGACAGTAAGCTTCAGGCACCTTACCATGGTCCCCAGAAATGGGAGGGCCTAGGCCTGCAGGCTGAGCCCTGCAGCACCATCCAGAACCTTCTGCAGATGAAGTGAACGGGCTACCCTCCCCTCTGCACATGCAGTCTGGCGTGCTTAACTAACGGGCCTCAAGCTGTTTCGGATGACGTCTGCTAAAAAGTAATCGCACCCTAATTTATTCAGCTTGTCAGCTTCCATCTGCCACCCACAACTCCGGGCAAGTGTGTCGGGTTTGGAAGCCAGCATGAGCCAGTCTCCTCTCGTGGGGCTGCCTCCTGGAGGGAGCCCAGAACCACTGCTCTCCTCCAAGGGGAGCACAGCTCCTGCAGGCACTCGGGGTCAACGCTGGCAGGAGCAGAGATGAAACCCAAGAGCCACAGCTGCCCGTGGCTGGAAAAGCAGACTTGTGCGGCTTGGCACAGGCCCCAGGGCACTTAACCTAACGGGCCTCAAGCCGCTTCAGTTGACTGGCCAGTCACTTGAAATAGGAAAACTTAGACCAGGGGCTGTGAAGCTCTAGATCCCATGGAAGAGTCTGCAGTACCCTGTGGGACCGTGTAAGGCAGTCTGTGGCCTGACTGAGCAAGGCTTACTCCAGAGACCCAGTAGAACATTCTACAAGTGACGGAACCAGTGATTCATGGTCCCAGACTTCCTGACTCCTCAACTCCACAACCCTGTGGCCATCATTCTGGCTGGACTCCACCCCCAAGGTCACCTGGCTACAGCCAGGTTTTCCACACCCCACAGTTACCTGGCAACAGCCAGGTAACCCAGCCCACTATAAAAGGAGGTTTCTTGCCCCTCCTCCCTCTCAGTTTTTTTTCTTTCGTCCTTGCTCTTGTCTCTCTGTTCCCCTTCTGTCCCCGTTCTTTCCCCTCTTTCCATGTGGTCATGGCCAGCTCTCATCCCTCTATCTTCTCTTTCTCTCTTTACTTCTCTATCTCCTTTTCTCTTCCTACTTTTCTATAATAAAGCATTGAGACTATGAACTGTCTCTTCTTATCAAAATCCTCTGCGCAGGAGTATGGATCAGACCTCAGCGTTTCCAGCCACCAGGAAAGGACCCAGCCTCTTCTCAGCCAGGCTTCTTCTACAGGTACCCAGGAGGCCCATACCAGAATGGCACCACCTTCTGAGCAAGGATCTCCCCTCCCCGTTAGCCAGGCAGCCTCTCTATATATAGGTACTTAGGCGCCCGCTGTCTCTACCCTGGTGCGGGCTTTGCCAGCCAGTTCTCCCTATGTGGGCCCTGCCTGCCAGTTTTCCCTATGCGGGCTCTGCCTGCCTGTTTTTCTGGGCTGCACAGACCCTCCGCGGACCCGCCTATTTTTCCCCCACAGTATCCCAGCATGAGGACTTTAGCACCTATCCCAAAACAACACGGAATCTGCTGTCAGTGACCCGGGTTCAAGTCCCCCATGACACTGTTCAGCTAGGCCAGCGTCTCCATTTAGTCATATGATCCTGTTGAGTCACTGTTTTAGATCATGAAGTCCACGGGGACATCCCCCACAGGCAGGACCGCTGGGTAAAACAGGTTCCCCGGGGCCTAGGTACCAGTGCTGTGAACATAGGGAGCCTCACTGACACCACCTGTTACGCCATCAGATGCATACTGTATAGAGCTAGACAGGGGTGCTACCCAGGTCCCTGTGATGCAGGCACCTCCCGTAGTCAGACCCAGATCTGAGCCCATGAGCTGAACTGAGGCATTGGAAGGAGATTTCAGGATCTAGGAGACAAGGACAGATCCAGGAGGCTTCTGGTACTACCGCACCAGTGTCACCTTATGCCTAGACACAAAGGCGTGGCCTGAAAAACACCATGGCTGTCACCTGGGGAAGAGAGAGGCTGGGGGTACTGGGGCATGATCACACAGCAGCAGAGCCAGCTGCTTCCTATACTGCAAGGCCACCTGCTGCCCTCCAATGGATGAGATCACCTTCCTCTGGCATGTCCCCTGGGTTAGTTCAGCCTGTAGCACTGGTTGGTACCTCACTATGGTTCCACAGGCTGTTCGCTATGACCTTTTGTACCCAACAAAGTTCTCAATACCCCACTGCCAGGTTGGCTCCACATACAACTTGCCCTCTAAGCTCCTGAGATGCATCCCCCATCACAGGACATCCTCCTCTGGGCTAAGACCACATCCCCTCTCTATACAGGATAGGGTGTGTCCCCTACTTCCTGCTCTCTCTGAGTCCTTGCAGGCAGAAATAGACACTATGTGTACAGATGAAGGGGTGGGACCTGTGATGTTCTGTGGGACCTCGGTGTGAGACAATCTACAGCTTGGTTGGGGAGAGTCACTCCGGAGACTCAACTCCATAATCCTATGGCCATCAGTCACGTGTGCCATGCCTCTACGCCCTAGTGTCCTGGCTGGACTCCACCTCTGCAGCCACCTGGCTACAGCCAGGCTTTCTCTGCCCCTCAGTACCTGTTGCCAGGTAACCCAGCTTACTATAAATGGAGGCTTCCTGCCCCACCTCGCTCTCTCTCATCCCGCTCCCTTCTCTCTCTCTCTCTCTCTCTCTCTCTCTGTTTGTCTGTCTCTCTCTGTCTCTCTGTCTCTCTCTCTGTGTCTCTGTCTCTCCGTCTCTCTGTCTCTCTCTCTCTGTCTCTCTCCCTCTCTCTCCCTCTCTCTCTCTGTCTCTCTCTGTCTCTCTGTCTCTCTCTATCTCTGTCTCTCTCTGTGTCTCTGTCTCTCTCTCTCTCTCTCTCTCATCTCTCCCCATCTCTCTTCTTTCTCCATCTTCCACGTGGTCATGACTATCCCTCATCTCTCTCTATCTTCTTTTTCTATCCTTTCTTCTCTTTCTCCTTTTCTCATTTTACTCTTTTAATAATAAAGCATAAAACTATGAACTGTCTCTTTTATTAAACCCGCCGCATAAAAGCATGGTGCAAGCCTCAGTGTCTCCAGTCACCCTGGGAAAGGATCCAAGCCACCTCAGAGCCAAGTAGCTTCCACAACATAACAGGTATCGGCCCTGCCTGCTGGGCAAATCGGGCAGTCTCTGGCCCCATAGGCCTTCAGGGCCCACACTCCTTATTGCAGCCTGGTGTGTTTGGTCCTGCCGTTTCCCTATCCCCTCAGGCTCTGCCTGCCAGAGTCCTCTCAAATGCGGAACCTTCCTTGGTCATTGCACCCTTGTTTCCTTTTTCCCCACAATGTTCTACTTCCTTGAGCCTGGCCAGCTCCCACGTGTAGAACCTGCTGCAAGAGACATAAATTTCTCAACACAGTGCTTCCCGTTCCCTGGTCAGGGCTGAGCTCTGACTCTAGCAGTTGTGTTTGCAGTAGAAGAGCCCTGGTCTACAGAGGAACAAGGTCACAAGAAACAGCTGAGGCAGGGGACTGGGAGCTAGTAACTAAGAAGAGAGGGGAGCCTGGGATAACACCGTGACCACCTACTATGTGTCCTTCTGAGGACCTAGTCTCTGATGCTTACGATTATGTGACTGTTAGTCACTATGTAAGTTTGTGGGACCTCAGTTTCCCCATCTGTAAATGAGAGAAGGTACGGCTCCTCTGAGGCTCAGATGAGTCACTGGTGGGGTGCAGCATGCCCAGTATGCCTGTGGTCTTCTCATCTGAGGCTGCAGGCTTCGATCACCACAGCTGGTAGGGGTTCTCTGGAGCCCCATCTCTCTTCCCTTGCTCAAATCAGTGGGAGCTCAGAACAAGCTGCCCATTCAGATTTAGGTCAGAGCTCAGCCCACCTCTGCCAGCCCACCCTGACCCCAGGATAGTCCTGAGGGGCCCTGGCCAGCCTCAGGCTGAGGGGACGGCTAACAGATAACTGTTCCCATGCTCAGAGTATGTCCTGGGGTATTAAACGGTTAGTAAAACTTAATACTAAAAACACGTTCTCAGCTGATTAAAATTTATGATCAGTGCAGGCTCCATAGCCACAAGGCTTCTGGGCCCCAGCCTTCCCCCATTCCCACCTCCTGCCCCACCCCTACCAAATGCCAAAGAATCTCTGGAAATTTCCAGGAGCCAAGCCCAGAAATTGATGCAGATCTCAAACACTGTCCCCAAGAGACTCTATGTCCCCCCCACCAACCACTTCCTAAGCACATGAACAGGAAGTCTGGACCCTGTCAGGAAGGCTAAGCTCTTGAAGCAGGGCAGTCCTAAGCAATCTATTCCCTCTGGCAGTGAAGCCACTCCCTCTGAGGAGAGGGGCCTGGGCCCCCAGCCATGTACTAACTGAACCAGGCCTGAGACAGGTCCCTGAAGGCAGGCCTGTCAGATGCCTGAGTGACTCCCAGGTCAGTTGACATAGCAGATTTAGACATCAAGACAGTAGAGAGAAAACCACCTGGTATCCCCTGCTTTCCCAGATTTAAGAACTGCAGATAGGTCCCTGGCTACATCACTCCCAGATCTTCTCAGTGTTGTGTAGCTATCTATGTCAGGCATTCCCATCCTGACCCTGGAACAGGGTCCCACAGCACCCCAACACTGAACCACAGCCAGCAGGAAGCACCTATCAACCCTCAGTCTTCTAAACATGACATCTGTGCAGTCCATGGAACTCTGGGCATCACAGCACACAGTAGGCCTTCAACCAGACACTCTTATCCCCAGCCCCAACCTCTCTCAGAGTGTAAGGCCTAGAATACAAGGGAAGCTGTACACCTGCCTTTTGTGGAGTGGCTATCAGCACTCATAAGAACAGGATTTAATTGATATTTATAACCAGGCCTGTGCTGTGATTTCTAATTTAGACCACACTATATTAAGGAGCAAATTCCTGCCCCAATCCCAGCTCCCCAACTCCTACAAGGTCTGGGGTACAGTATTATTTTGCTTTTGGGTCTCCACCCTCCTGATACTTGGCCTGAATCTTGAGTGTAGGGTTGATAAACAGCTACTTCAGAAGGTCCTGGATGGGCTCCAGATTTCCCCAACTACCTCATCTCTCCTCTTCCTCTACAACCCTGCATATTTTCTAAGGTTCATGGTCTTGTCAGCCACTGAGTCTTTCTACAGGTATAAAGAAGCATGGTTGGCTGAGGGTCACTGCTGGGACTTGACCTGGAAGCCTTAGCAGTATCTTGGCCTGGTGCCAGTTTCCACACCAACAGGAAGTCGGTAGCCCTCTGTCCCTGAGCAAGAAATCCTCAAGGGCAGCACCTCTCCACCCCAGCCCACCCCACCCCTAGTTTGAACACTCTTGGGAACAGACTAAGTCGGGAAAGCCAGCCCAAGCTTGAGAAAGAATTGCAAGTAGCCAGACACCTCTACAGAGCTGCATCTTTTCTAGAGGTTGAGCTCCAAGGAGCATCCTACCCAGCAGGACAGGAGCCCTGAAGATGTCCCCAGAGGCGATAACCTAGGAGTAGCCAGACTCTGCCTCTACTCCCTGCAAAGTGGACTGAGGTCCCCAAGGACTGACTTATGGTGGGGTCTGGACAGACCTCTTTCTCCTGGGTTCCTGATCCAACAATTCTAGCAGGTCAGGATCTAAATATCTGACTCATCTCTCCCTCCACTTGACCAGCAAAGTTTAGAGTATTCTACTTGAGGCCCTCTTTCGTCCCTCAGGAGATCCAGATCTTGTAGTCCTCTGCCTGGCCATTTCAGTGGCTTAATCTAGGTTCGAGGCTTTATGCCCACCTGCACTGGCTCTTCCTGAGGTCCTCCTGGACCCACCAGGTAACCAAAACACCTGGCAGAGTTCCATGGACTCCATAGATGTCACAGGTAATCACACTGGACAGAGGACAGGGCCTTGGGGAAGCCAGATGATTCAACTCCAGTCTCCTAGAAAGTAGAATTACCCCTAGATGTTTCTGAGACAAGGCTAGTTAATAGAGATCACGGGGATGGCCTTGGCAGCCATAGCTCCTCTTGGAGCAAACATAGTACATTCTTGTGTGATAACCACGTGATAACAGTTGCTACTCCACTGCAGCTGCAGACTCCCAGGTTCCCCATACAGCAGGTAGCATCAGTGTCTGGGACACCTGTGCAGTAGGACCCCTACAACTCCCTCCAGGAAGGTTCCAGGGGACTATGGAAAGGTCTACGTGCAGGCTCAAGGCAGAGAAAGGCTCAGAGCAGGACACAGCTGCAGGGTAGGGCCATTTACACCTGGGGCTTCCAGAACACTGGCCGTTCTCTTCTAGGATCCATCTAGGTAGAGGAAGAGTTACTTTCCTATCTTAACGCTTGCCCCATACACATCAGGCAGGTTGCTTGTCCTCTTAGTGCCTCCTATAGTCCTGCCCTATATCAGCACCCAGCCTTGAGGTCACTGATCACCACGGTCACCACCACTGTGCCCACAGGCCTCAGGAACACAGAAGAATCATTCCTTCCAGAGGTGATTCGGAGGGCACGCTGGTCCCCAGGTTCTGCAGGGAATGGGGGAGAGAATTACAGCCTCTGCTTTATTAGTGGGTATAAACGTCCTGTGTGTTTGATGCCCCCCAGCTCCCGCCACATGGTTGTTAAGAGGAAGGACCATATTTCTCTGACTTCCCGTGGGTCTCATTCTTGCCAAAGCTGCCAAGTCATCCAGCCGACCTGCCCTCCAAGCTACCTCCTCCATACAGGCCTGCGGGAAACCAAGTTCTACACAGCCAGCCTCCAGCAAGTACAGGACCACGAAAAGGCAAGGTCTATGTGACCCCTCCTGTCCCAGATCCAACCACTGATAGCCACTCTCAATGCTTGCAAAAGCAGTCTGCTGCAGGGCATTTTGTAGTGATAGGAACACATTTGAGGAATGTATCCATGCCACTAACTAGAGGGGAAAGCCATGGGTCAGGGTGTCCCTGGCCCAAGCCACCCAGCAGAGGGCAGCAGACGCTCCTGATGTTGTTGGGGAAGCCAGGTACCCAGCTGGATACCCAGCACACACTGAGCAAAACAATGTCTGGGACTCATGCTCAACCTTGCCCACACCGAGTCTGATTTTCACTCTTACTGAACTTGCTTGGTACTGAGCAGAGCTCAAGATTCGGGGTTTCCGGACTACACAGAGGCAAACCTGGGACTTAGAGAGGCAAAGGGTCTGCAAGGCCTCTGACATGGCTGCCTAGACTCTGAGTCCAATTGACTTGCCTGGAGGAGGAATGGAACTGATGGGGTGCACCAGGATACAGAGCCTGGGTCTCTTGTTTGTGAGGTATACCTGGGACCAAACCAGGTGTGTCTCCATAGAAACCAAGGGAAGCCTCCATCTACCCCTCTACTAGGCATGCCACTATGAATCCTCCATCACTTCCTCGACACTAGACAGAGACCATGGAAGTGTGACAGCCAGACCCATGTACATGATGGCCAAGGAGCTGGGTGGATAGGTTCAGGGAATACCTTTGAGAAGCCTCAGGGTGTTGTGTCCCTCTCTGCCTTCCCTGTGGCATCTTCAGGCCACCCCTGCCCTTCACCTCTGCTACCCTGTCCTCTCCCAATTCTTCAGGGAGTGTGGCTGGGGACAGGGGCTCATCTGGTAGTGGTACTGAATAATAAAGACCCCCCTCTTACCCAGCAGCTATCTCGAGGAAGAGGCCTGCCCCACTTCACTCCTTGAACTCAAGGCTTGGAGCAGCTGTTCTCATGATAACTGGACCTCTCACCAGAGTCTGGTCCCTTCATAGGGATGAAAGGGACAAGCCGGAACACAACAGTGCTGACCGGGCCAGCTTTTATCTCCCAGGGGTGTGGGTTGAGGAGAGCCTCCCCAAGCCTGTCTGCATCTCTGAAATCAATATCCTTTTGAGATGGTGTCAGAGTTTCACTGTTTGATCTCGCAAAGCCTTGTTCTTCTGCACAGAGACAGGCAGGTTACATTTACTTTCAGATTCCCAAAGAGGAGTCCAGGACCCCAGCTATTAGGAAAAGAACAAGGCAGACCCCAGGCCTGGCCTCAGTGCTCAGGCAGAGCACGCTCAGAAAGATGGTGCTAGATCCTCCACTGGTTCCACCGGGTAGATGTCAGAACTCAGTGGATGCCATATTCCTAATGTGTGAGTGGTGGGTCAACTCCCATCAGACACAGAGATTCCCCAGTGCACAAAAAGGAAGTTGAGGCTCCGGAAGAACTCTCCAGAAGTCACACAGCCATGAGTGAAGGAGTCAGCACTTCAGCTCAGGCCCCAGACTGTATGTTCTTGTTGTATGCTGAGACCGAACGCCAGCAACGAATCCAAGCTCAGCAGCAGGACCCAGCCATGTCAGTGACACAAAAGACACTTGTGCTTCCTCAAGGATAGCCTCCAGGCTGAGACACCAGGAGTCCTTAGTGCACCAGGTATCTCAAACCAAAAGATACCTCACTAGCCTTCAAGGTCCCGAAGCACTCCATAACTGAGGACAGTGAGGTCCCAAGACCCCCATGGTGCTATAAGAAATCTTGGTTCAGAAACTTGTTTTCCTTCAGACAGAGAACTCTGGTGCCAGGCCTAGCTTCCTAGAGTGTGGAGCATACATTTGCTCACCGTGTCTTAGGGAGGGCAGACACGCCCATGACCAGTGCCTTTCTCCTCCCTGTACTTCTACCCACCTCAGATCCAAACCAAGCCATTATAATTTGAACCTGAAGAGACTCCCACCATCTGATGGGTACCAGATGGGGGATTTGGTACCCATCTAGTGATGCTATTTTAGGAGATAGAGCCTAGCAGAGAGAGGTAGTTCACCAGTGGCAAGTATTAGAAAGCTATATCTAGGCCCTGGTTCTGGCCTTTCTCATTCCTGGTCTTCATGATACAAGCAGCCTCTGCCACATGTTTGCACTTCCATGATGCCTCTGAGATCCTGCGCCAAGTGAGTATTTCCTCCCTTGAATTGCTTCTGTCAGGCATTCTATCACAGCGGTATTGTAGCTACAACGCTGCCCGTTTTCCTCCCTGACAATGGTAACCTTGACCTCCTGTTCATGCTGTTTCCTCTTCAGGAGTAGGCTCCTTGCTCCCCAGTCGGCCTCCCTGAACAGTTTCTGCTCCAGCTCCCCAGGGACTGTCTCCTGCACCCCACCACTACTCCATCAGGGTTAGGTTTTAGGGATTTATATTTAGCCCAGTTGGCCCATGAAGAAGAGAAGGACGTATTCCAAACCCGATGTTCAAAAGAACCATCTAGAAACTATAGTAGGCTACATGTTTTTCAATCAGTGATTAGGAGAGTTTGGCCCATTGTCTGTCCTCAGAAGATCTCTGAGTGAATCCTTTATGGCGAATGTCCCCAACCTTGTTTCCTTAACTAGATTGTTGCCTGGGGTGAGACAGACCCTCCAATCAAGCTAAAATATTTTTAAATGTAAAAGATAAATTTAGGAGTTACATGTGTGTCTCATGCTAACATAGCATGCTCTCACAATATGCCCATTTTAGATACTTGATTTAGTTAACTCTTTCAATGTCCGCACTGCAATCCTAAGGCAGAAGGTATCATGACTACCTTATAATTGAGGAAGCTAAATTGCACAGAGAGTGGTGGTTTGCCCAAGAAGTCAGTAGATTTCCTCCCTCTTCCCAGACAATGGTCATCTCGCTAACCTAGTCCCCTCTCTTTCAGCCCCCATGTGCCTCAGCTGTCTGCAGCACAGAGCCATGGAATGGGAGAGAGCATGGTTTACCTAGCTGCATCGGCTGCAGGATAGGGCCTTGGGAACTGCTTATTCCTGACCTCAGAGTCAACACAAAGGGCTTCCATGGTGAATACTTACTGAAGGGATGAGTGTTTAGTGACTGGGTAAGCTTCTTAGTGGATGGACAGATGGATGAAGTAAGTGGATGAATGGGTAGGAATGTATAGGGTTAAATAAATGGAGCTTCAATGGATAAATGGACGAATTGATGAATAAATGGGATGGATGGATGATGGACAGGTGAATGGATGGGTGGATGGATGGGTGGATGGATGATGGACAGGTGAATGGATGGGTGGATGGATGGGTGGATGGATGATGGACAGGTGAATGGATGGGTGGATGGATGGATGGGTGGATGGATGGATGGATGGATGGGTGGATGGATGGATGGATGGATGATGGACAGGTGAATGGATGGGTGGATGGATGGGTGGATGGATGATGGACAGGTGAATGGATGGGTGGATGGATGGATGGGTGGATGGATGGATGGATGGATGGGTGGATGGATGGATGGATGGATGATGGACAGGTGAATGGATGGGTGGATGGATGGATGGGTGGATGGATGGATGGATGATGGACAGGTGAATGGATGGGTGGATGGATGGATGGGTGGATGGGTGGATGGATGGATGATGGACAGGTGAATGGATGGGTGGATGGATGGATGGGTGGATGGATGGATGGATGGATGGGTGGATGGATGGATGGATGGATGATGGACGGGTGAATGGATGGGTGGATGGATGGGTGGATGGATGGGTGGATGGATGGGTGAAAGGGTGGATGGATGGATGGGTGGATGGATGGATGGGTGGATGGGTGGATGAATGGATGGGTGGATGGATGGGTGGATGGATGGGTGGATGGGTGGATGGGTGAAAGGGTGGATGGATGGATGGATGGATGGGTGAATGGGTGGATGGATGGATGGGTGGATGGGTGGATGAATGGATGGGTGGATGGATGGGTGGATGGGTGGATGAATGGATGGGTGGATGGATGGGTGGATGGATGGGTGGATGGGTGGATGGGTGAAAGGGTGGATGGATGGATGGATGGGTGAATGGGTGGATGGATGGATGGGTGGATGGATGGGTGGATGGATGGGTGGATGGGTGGATGAGTGAAAGGGTGGATGGATGGATGGATGGATGGGTGAATGGGTGGATGGATGGATGGGTGGATGGGTGGATGAATGGATGGGTGGATGGATGGGTGGATGGGTGGATGGATGGGTGGATGGATGGGTGGATGGATGGATGGATGGGTGGATGGATGGATGGATGGGTGGATGGATGGGTGGATGGATGGATGGGTGGATGGGTGGATGGATGGGTGGATGGATGGATGGGTGGATGGATGGGTGGATGGATGGATGGATGGGTGGATGGATGGGTGGATGGATGGATGGGTGGATGGATGGATGGATGGGTAGATGGATGGATGGGTGGATGGATGGGTGGATGGATGGATGGATGGGTGGATGGATGGGTGGATGGATGGATGGGTGGATGGGTGGATGGATGGGTGGATGGATGGGTGGATGGGTGGATGGGTGGATGGATGGGTAGATGGATGGATGGGTGGATGGATGGATGGGTGGATGGATGGATGGGTGGATGGGTGGATGGGTGGATGGATGGGTGGATGGGTGGATGGGTGGATGGATGGATGGATGGGTAGATGGATGGATGGGTGGATGGGTGGATGGGTGGGTGGGTGGGTGGATGGATGGATGGATGCTTAGAATAAAGAATCTGATTGGACCAATGTGTGAATCAATCATCAGATGAGCAGGTAGGTAGAGTTGGTACTTGACACACCATGGTGTATATTATCTGCTATATATTTGTGTATCTTTTTTTTTCTTTTTGCAGTGGGTGATTCAGCAATTAGTCACAGTTTGGGCCCCATGTGCATCATCTGCAGACTAATTTGTTCCTGTGTTTCCCATACATAGCCATCATTTCCATACTTAACAACAGCATCAGTAACAGCGATAGACATGTCTCCCTGTCAGCAGCAGCCAGATCTCCCACTGGGCCTCATTGCAGTCCTGGTATTGAACCATATCCTGGATCTCCTCACAGAATTAAGGACAGTGAGGGCAGAGAGAGGCGTTGCCATGGCTTCTGGGTAAGAAATATCTGAGTCTGAGTCACTGTCTGATGCTACATGTGTCTGTAGGTAGACACGTGTCAGAACACCCAGGCAGGCAGCTTCATATGTGTGTGGTCTGTCCTGTTGTGAGGTAAAATTCTCATGCTCCATGGTTGGATTAATACCCTCTTGAAATCACTCATGTTTTACTGTGGGCTTCCAGATTCCACAGCTGGCCCTGACCATGAGAGCTACATTCAGGGGACCCAGATAGAGCCCACCAGCTCTGCACCATGACCTCATGGGGTACCAGCATCTCCTGCCCTTTCTTCACAGGAGAAATATGCACAGCACATTGTGGAGGGTTAGCCGCAGACCCTTGGCACCCTGCCAGGCCTGGCATGACACAGGATCTGGACAGACACCAACTCTGCTTGCCACCTTCTCCACAAGCCTGGCTCCTGTATGGTACGGCAGGAAGGACTGTCCGGGGATAACAGATAGTGCCATTAGGAAGTGGAGCAGCCCATCCTTCCAAGAGAGAGAAATGAGGCTGTCAGTTGGTGGGGGCCCCAGGCCTCCAGGCGTGATTAACGGGATCAGGCGACCCACACGCTACGGCAGAAGGTGCCAGGAGATGATTGCTTACAAAATGTACCAATTACCTTCGCGCCTTCCCGCCCACCATGCCGCCAGGCAAATAAACACATCAGCTGCCAGCCTGCACTAGCCGGGGCTTGGAGAGGGCCCAGCGTCCAGGGCTATGGGAAGGGCACCCAGGCAGAGGCAGGAGGACCTGCCCCACAAGTTCTTCACAACCAATGAGGCAAGGCAACTTGTCTTTGCCAAGGGACATGTTTAATGTTTAAGCAAGGGTGTGGGAAAATGCCAAAGGTACCAAAAAAACCTTGTAAAGGCCTCCCTGCCTCACAGAGAGGAACAGTACTGGCCACACATGAGTGACCAGTAATATCTAGCCATTCCAGACCCATTGGCCATGGGCCATACAGAGATGTGCATGTCTTTGTTTGTATGTGTGTCTGCATGCACCTGCATGTGTGTACCAGAGTTTCAGTGTTGTATATGTATGTACCTATGCATGTGGCTGGGTCCATGTATGTAATCTTGTCTGTGTGCTGTGTGTGCACATATGCTCCCATGCATACATACACATATGTGTGTCACGTTTGTGCATATATGCTCCTATGTGTGTGGATGTATCTCCTCTGTGTGTTGCATGTGCATGCATTGTGCACCTATGTTTATGTGTGTTCTGGGGTCTGTGTGTGTGATTAGTGTGTTGTGTGGACACATACCTTGCATCCATTTGGGTATTCTGCACGTGCATTGCATCCATGCATGGGTGTAATGTGCATATCTGTGCACATGCATCCAGACCTTCATAAGTGGGCAGAGGGAGGTGCTGGTGACAACGGGAGCCGAGCCAATCATGTCTGGATGAAAGTGACCAGACTGAGACCAGTAAGTTGGATTCCTCATGAGAGGGAGGGAACAGGGCAGCTAGGCAACCATCAAGGAGCTGCTGTCAGCTACAGGATGGCATGGCTTAATCCAAAGAGGTTGGTTGCCTCGCATACTGCTATGTATGGGAGACAGTGAGGCACCTGTGAATTTGAGTATTCTCGCCCAGGATGAAGGCAAGCAAGTAATCTCTCCCTCCTTGGAATCTGCCATTCAGACCAGAAAGTGACTCCTCCCTAGTTGGGAATGGTCCACAGAGGAAGCTAGGGATCCGAGTTATACTTACATGCCCACATATGTGTACATGATCAAGCATGAGCATAATCTGTCCCATCCTCCAGAACCAACTCCATGTTATTCTTTAGATGAGTACAATCTTTGAGCCACCCTGCTTCCCATGGGGTAGGGGACAGCACTCCGCTTGATGGGAATGGGGCAAGGAAGAATCTTTTCGAGGCCGTGCCAGTTCCAGACCCACCATCTTTGGATGCGGCTGTGACCACAAGCCAGTCACTCACCTCTCTGAACTCGATTTCCTCACTGGAAAATGAGCTGTAGAGTAGGTAGGTGATCCTCCTTGGAAAGGCAATGCATGGACGTCTATCAGGCTCTGGTCAGAGCTGGGCATGGACACAGACTTTGAGGATACAACTGTCATCATCATGGGTGGCTCACAAGGGACCTACTCCCCATCTCCCTTACCCACCCCACCCCCATACACACTCCCTCCTGAGGCAGGAGCATGCCGGTCTCATCAACCAGACCTGGGAGCGATGTATGCTCAGAGCATGGAAAGGACACAGGCTTCTGTGTCCACTCCAGGCAGCCTGTTCTGGTTCAAGGTTCTCAACTGGAAGATTCCTGTCCTTCCTACAGACCAGCGCCTCATAACACCCTCACCTCCCATCAAACTCCTCTGCTAACATTTCTAAAGAGAACCCAGTGGAAGGTCATAAAGGGCAAGGCAGCAGTGGCCAGTCACCAAGCAGTTGGGCCTTTGCAGCCTGTTCACACAGTGGTCAACACTGCCACTGGAGAACAACAGGGCTGCTGGGGATTGGCTTGTGCAACCTGTGTTGAAGGCTTGGTCCCCAGCTGCCGAGACAATAGAAGGGGGTAGAAGCATTCAAAGGAGGGCCTGATGGGAGAAAGTGGTTGCTGGAGGCATGCACTTAAATGAGGTATTGGGTGGGACCTGTTTCTCTCTGTCTCTTGGGCACCATGAGGTGAACAACTCCTCCATGATCTTACCCCATGATGCCATGCCTCCCCCTGGGTCCAAAGCAACAGAGCCACGTACACATGCACAGAGTCAGCCCTCCTGAGCCCAACCAAACAGCCTCCTTTAAGATGTTTATCTCAGTGACAGAAAGTGACTAACAGGGACCCAGCGGGAGTTGAGCTGATCTGGCATCCCCAGTAGGGCTGGCATCCCACAGGCAGACCAGGAGAAACAGCTCCACAGATAGCAGTCTCGGGTCCCTGAGACTAGAGACGTGTCCTAGGATCTCCTGCCACTGGGAGGCCCAGGTCTCCAAGTACCCATTGGATTTATTATGACCTGATGGGCAGCACCAGGCAAGAAATTGGTCATGGAAGAGAGCCAAAGCTTAAAGGACAAAGGACCAGCACTTTGGGACTAGAATCCTGAGGATGAGTCCTAGCCACCTTCCCTCATACTAAATAACCCTGATGAAGATCAGTATTTGAGCCTGGAATTCCTCTGTGTGGTAATGGATGCAGAAGGATAGCTAAGGGAACCTGCTGGCTGGGGCTGTGGCTGGGGGCATGTGCGCGTGTCCCATGTCCTCTCTGCCTCTCTCAGCCTAGCCAACCCTTTTTGAGACTCAGTTCAGAGGCAGCCACTCCCATAACTCCCTCCCTGACTGCCTTCCTTGTTATCTTTCCTGTTGACTGCGTACAGGAGCTGCAGGCAGAGCAGAAACCAGTGCCTTTGTTCCATCCCTGTCACCTTGCTGTTCATCCCTCTGCCTCCCTACAGGCCATCCCTCTGTGGTCCTGTCATCCATCCCTCTGTCTGTCTGCCTGACATGCATCCCCCTGTCTGTCCACCTGCCATCTATCCCTCTGTCTGCTAGCTTGTCATCTAGCCCTCTATCTATCCATCTATCTGTCTCTTTCTCTTGTGTCTCTCCATCCATTTGCCAACTGTTTTTTATCTCTTTATCCATCTATCATCTCCCTAAGCGTGTATCCAACATCAATTTCTCTATCCAACCATCTGTCATCTTCCTCCTTATCATCCTTAGCCGCCTATCGGTCCATCTATCACCTCCTATTTCTACCCATCCATCTATCTGTCATCTGTCTCTCTGTCTATCTTGACATCCATTTACCTATTCATCTTGTTGGTCTCTGGAAACTCTGAAAAATTCACAACCCACTGGCAAGAAGAGGTTCCAAGATCAACAGTCAACACATTAAAACAGAACTAACAGGGACATGGAGAACACATTGAACCACTAGCTATGTGTTCATGGCGTGAGCTATGCTCCAGTCTGAGGCTAAGTGCATCATCTGTCCAGAGTGTCACAGTCATGTGTGGCAGTCAGTCAGAGCACCACGGACATACAGTGCCAAGCCCAGCCTCCTAGGGCTCAGAACTCATTGGCAAGGCTCAGTCACATCTGGCTTCAGGGTTTTATCTGCCTCCTGCAGCTAAGGCTCTTGTTCCTGTATAGGCTGAATTTTACACCACCCCAGACCCACTAGAGATGCTGGCTGAGAGTTTGGACTGACGCTGCAGCAAAGAGAAGCTAGCAGCCTGTGGGTCGTGCATGGGGCTAGGACATTTATCTTGTTTGACTGTTCTTGGAATGCCAACAATAAACGCCAACATGAACGATGTATAAAAAAATATTTCCTAAAACAGCAAGAGAGCTGAGCTCCTTAGGCAGTCCCATGGAGGATCCAGGAGGAACAGGGACTGCAGAGGGCAGTTCTCAGCCAGGAACCCTCCCTTCTAGCATGACAGGATCCCAAGGATGAGATAAGGAGTCCCTCAAAGGCAAGAAGGCGATTAATAGCAAAGTGGGGGGGGGGGGGCGGGTTGGGGACCCTCCCTCTGCCCATAACTTGCCTGCCATGCCCCTCCAATCCATATGCAGAAGGAAGTGCCAGGAGTGGCTGCTTCAGCAGCAGAGCAACCCGTGGACACTGTTCTTGGTTTCATTGGCCTCAGAGAACCAGGAGGCTTAAGCCCTGCTTCCGTGCATGGCATCTGCTAACTCGCCCTTTGTGGGCCACCCTGCACCAGGCTGAAAGACATGTTGGTCAGAGTCTGAGTGGGACCTGACTTTAGACGTAGACCTCCAGATGCTCTGACCAGCTCTCCTGCTGAACAAGGCTGGAGCAATGAGATGAGAGTCCTCAAAGGAACCGAAATCTGGACACAGACATGAAGGGAAGAGGGCCAGGAGAGGAGAGCCAAAGTTGGAAGAAGCATCACATGCCAGAGGCAAAGGATTTGCAGGGCTGGAGGAGGCAAAGGGGGCCAACCATGGTCCAGTGACACCCGATCCCTCCCTAGAGGACTCCAGGGGCAGGAGGATAGGTATAGATGTTGCTTTCGGGGATGATCTAATGCTCAGCCCACTCACCTGCTCTCTCTTACCTGGCTGCGGCTCCCACAGGGCTTCCCATCCCGCTGAGATGCACCATGTGCTTACCTGGAGCCCTTCCATGCTCATGGCTCTGCATGGTGTGTGCCAACTCTCACGTCCACATTCACACGCATGCCATCTACTATTTGGAGGGGCTGGGCTTAATGTGTGAACCCCAGGAGCTCAGGCATTGGAACCTCGGTTTCTCTGTATGCAGGACTGGGGAAGCAAGCCTGGAGACAGACTTTGCTCTGGAAGCAGCAGGAGTAGAAGCAAGCCAGTCTTCTCCCCAGGCTTGCCCACTTCTCTGCTCTAACGTGCAGCTGCACCAGACCCTGATGCTCCCTCCCCACACCACCATGATGTAACTGACAGGTTTTGACCTTCCCAGCTCCTTGGATAAATTTCCTTCCTTCTTAGTTACCCACATAAGCCAGGACAAGGTGAAGAGGTCACAGAACTGTGGCCTTATTGGTGTGGTTGCTTCTGGAAACAGTAAATTCTTCCTCTTCCTCCTCTTCCTCCTTTTCCTCCTCCTCCTACTCCTCCTCTTCTTCTTCAATTTTGAACAATGATACTAAGAACCTGGGTCTGTGAACCCATGTCAGGCCAGGCCAGACTGAGCAAGTTCAAGCACAGGAAGTTGAAGTCACAGAAAGGACACAGTACCTCAGAGGACAGGAAGTGTGTACTGAATGGCAGGAGTGACTAAGTCTCCTCCAGAGCTGCCACTCCACCCGCTGTGCAAACCTCCAAGTCCCAAGGACCTTCTGAAGGATCTCTCCATGTGGGTAGTTCTGGGGCATTGTGGTCTGTCCCTGAGCACACTTGTGACGGGATCAGTGGTCAAGGAGGAGAGCTGCAGACTCGGGAAATGCAGCAGGGAGGAGGACGTGGGAGTAGAGGAAGCCTTGTTAGCCATGCTCTTTGCCTCCGCCGTCCATTTGTTCTGAGTAATTGTGTGCAGGGTTGGCCTGGAGCAAAGCAAACACATGAAGCAATTCTGTGTCCTGATCAAAATGAGATGAGGTTAAGTAGGGGACCAAGTCCATGGGAAATTCAACTCGGCAACCCACTTAGTTCACTTCGGCACTGAGAAGGAATGGGTGTGGAAACAGAGCCTGGGAGAATCCAGCCAGTGTGGGGGCTGCTGATTCCGGAGGAGAAGCAGGAGTCTGTCATGGTGGAGGGGCTGGGTCCTGGCAGAAAGAGTATGGAATGGGTGTCATTCAGAAGTCCCATTGGACTGCCTGTGCCCAGCACACAGAGAGGGCATGCTCTCAGGTACATGTGCTGCACGCCTACTGCATGTGGGCTTACTCAGGCCTATCCAGAGGCCAAAAGTCCCAGAGTTCCCAGCACCTGCTGTGCAATGTCCCAGCTCAGAATGCTTGTCCTCACCCTTGCTGTCGCTCCCCGCACCAGTGGAGATATTCCTGGCCAGGTGTGTCCTGCTCCAGGCTTGTCTACCATTTGCCCCCCACTGATTCATCCAGCGCATCCTGCTGACTAGGGCGTTCCCTACAGAACCCAGAGCTAAGCCATGCAGACTTCCATAAGAAGGCTAATCCCCATGGAGTAACAGGAAGGACAGAATGCCCAGTTTCATGACACTACTCAGTGCTTGAACAAAGGGCAGACTCCATAAAGCCTGTCCCCATCCCCCTGCAACACAATCACACACACACACACACACACACACACTTGGGTACCCTAGATTGCAGAATCTAGGCTTTGTGTATCTAAATGAGCCATTATGAGAAGCCATAATGAAGGGACCACAGGCCGTCTAGACCTCTGGACCTACAGAAGAAGGTACCTTCATAGAGTCCCTGGTTCTGTGACCTGCACTCTATGGATGAGGCTGTAGTAACCAGAACAGACCAGAAGTCAGCCTAGGACCCAAACAATAAGGCTTTGCAGGCAACCATATCCTGGCCCTACCTCAGAAAGACATATAGGAGGTGTCATGCCCAGGAAAGGTGGGATCTGTTCCCAGCTTGCAGGGACTCAGTCCAGGGAGAAAGGGAGCATGGATAATTCTGACTCCAAGGGCTGGTACAGGGAGAGTGACAGAAGTCTCTGCCCCATGCCTGTCCTCATTCCCATCTGCCTCCACCAGGAAGAAAGAGGTAGGTAGAGCAGGTAAGGCCTGGTCCATTCCTCAGCCTACACCTCTGAGGACAACCTACAGGGTTCTCTAACTACGGCCAAGGAAGAGCTAAATCTTACCACACAGATTCTTGATTTCCTCCACATATAGCTCCAGTAGAAAGGAGTCCCAAGGTCAACAGCACACCACTCCACATGGTCATGTGTAAGCCTTTGCCATTGCTTAGTGTGATGCTAAGTTTGGGTCTTGACTGAAATGAGAAAAGATAGAAGGTTAGGAGGCATGCCTCTGGGCATCTCTGAGTGCTTGAGAAGGCTCTGGTTTATTCTGTTGGTAGGTTCAAGTAGGCATGGACCCTTTGGGAGATAAGAGAAGGTAAACGGTGTGGCCTGGGCAGGATGGGTCAGCAGGATGATTCTTTGAGGGCATTACTTGGCCCTGGCCACATCTTGTTTCTCTCTGCTCCCTGCCTGCGGTGAGTAAGCATACTCTCCCACCACCATGCTCTTCTTGCTGAGGTCCATAACTGAAACCATTAACCAAACTAAATCCTTAATCTGTCTCTGTTGGGTATTTGGTCCTCATGATGGAAATCTGACTAATACAGAGGCCCAGTGTGGGGAGGGACGGATATGATGTAAGTTATTTCGACCAGAATTGAAGCTGTTGCTGCATGAAACTAACTTCCCCATATTCCACTCCCGATTTACTTTGTGTTGTAAGGACATAGAGTGTGCCGGATGCAGTGGGCCTGGAGAGTGTCTCACTCTGCCCGGTGATAACTGCAAGAGCAGCTCTGAGGGCCCTGTGGGGTGGAGTGCCATTCACCACACTGTAACTAGCAACAGAAGGAGCCAAGCATCCTGGACTTCCTGTCAGAGAGGCACAAGTCTCTCAGGAATAATTTCCAATATCTATGGGTACCAACTGTCCCCCACAAAAGATAGCACTAACCCCCACAGAGCTGTGGAATGTGGGGAGCAAAGGAAGGTATGGGATTTCTGTCTAGATCTCTACTCCTATGGAGATGCAGTACGGACCACTCCTGTGGCCTCCAAAGGGGCATCCTGGGTACGGAGCAGGGTATGAGTACTGTGATCAGCATGAGGAAGAGTCAGTTAGAGTCACATTGGAAGACTGGTGGGGGACACTGCCAGGGTAAAGAGTTGGGGGCATCAACCCTGAGCCAGAATCTGTAGACTGCTTCAGGGCTCTGTGAGGGAGGAAGGGTCAAACTCCCCACCCCCACCCCACCCTGTGTACTCTGCCTCATCTCTCATTCCCTTGCATCCCCTGTGGGGCCTCTGCTTAGGAAGAGAGGACAGAGCCTTATCACTGTTAACTCAGCAGTTGTGTTCAGCTCTGAAATCCTGCCTGCATGTCCCGTACCAACCTGTGCCAGGTGGCATGTCACTGCAAATGCAGCTACTACTGCCCCTGGGGACACTCAGAGTGACAGTCAAATGCTAAGTGAGCTCCAGGCTGCCTCCTTCAGATGTCACTTTCTAAAGATGATGGTGGCTCTACTGTGGGGCCCCACCCACCCCCATCCTCACATTCCCTACCCTGGGACACTGGCAGGCCACAGGACATGCCCCCCTCATTCTCCCGATGCATTCAGTTGAGGCCACGGAGACCCCAAAGCTCGGGTAGCTGAGTCTGCCATCCGTCTTTGTTTTCTAAGACACAGCAGCATCCAGAATTAGAATCGCTACTGTTTATTGTTTCCCTAGCCAAGTGATTCTGCAAAGCAGAGTTCCTATGTCCCCAGGTCCCCACCCTGTAGCATCCAGCATGAGCAAGAAGCAGATGCTAAACTCAAGTGAGGGCTGGCCTCGCACTGAGCTACCCTCTACAGACTGATTGGTTGCGGCTGGGTCAGAACAGGCTCTGAAGCCGCAGCTGATCCGTGCGGTCCAAGGGGAAGGAGCAGGACCGCCAGATCCATTTCTTGTCACTCTCCTGCTCCTCTCTCCTCAGCCACACATGGTCCCGTGGTGGACTGCCCGACACAAGATGGAACAGAAAGCCTGTTCCGAAGCTGAACACCCCCCTGTGAGGTATTTTTGTCACCTTAAATGCCATGTCTGGAATGAAGAAACCACAAGGCCTTTCACAAGCCATGGCAACATCCAACAGTCAGAAAACACCCATCAGCCAACCCAGGACTTCCAGCCTCCAGAACTGGGGAGCAAATGCCTGACGCTTCTGGGGCTCTTGATCTGTGGTGTTTTGTCAAAATGCCAAGTGGACCAAAACACCAGCTTGAATCTTAGCAAGAGACTTGTGTTATCCCTAGGGGTGTGCATGGTTGTCACTGCGGCCTGTTCCTCAGGCTGGGTATGGAGCTGCAGCCAAAACGGGCTCGTCTAGGAGCCTAGGGGAGAGGCAGGACACTGGAGACTTCCCCTGGCTCTCACTTTCCCCATTTTGTAGAGAAGCCTCACCTGTGGCCCAGAGCCACATCCGAAGGATCAGACACTGGGGCCCAACCTCATCCATGCCCCAAAGCTACTTAGTACTTATTTCCACAGCCCCAAAACTTTCACACAAAAGAAGAGGTTTTCTTTAGGTTCAGAGACAGGCACCTGGCCCACTAGTCATTGTCAAACAAATGTTGGCTGGTCCAGGCCCTGTCCTAAATGAACACACAGGTGTGGACCAAAAGGTGGAAGGCCTCAACATAAAACCATGGTGAGTCACATCCTTAAAGATTTCTCCTTGGCAGGCCTCTACCCACAAACTCCATAAACCCAGCGTTTTCCCTTTCATGCCTGTTACATAGATAGTTGGGTTTGTGAGGAGGGAGCTCTATAGCCATTAAACGCCTTCTTGCCTTTCTGGATTTGAGAGGCAGATGAAAGTGGAGGTCTTCTTCAGGAAGATATTGAGGAGGGCCCAGCTGGAGCCAGAGGTGGGACACAGAACACTTTGGAAGGTCAGGCAGCCTCCTGACCCTCCCCTGCTTAACCTAGTGTCCCATTGCAAGGACGGCCTCACCGCCACAGCCTGCTTAGTCTACAGCTGAAGAGACAATCTATGAACACATCCTTTCCTTTGCTCGCCACAAAAAAAAAAAAAAAAAAAAAAAAAAAAAAAACACAGCCAGGGTGGGAATGGGAAGGGGACAGGGCTCTGGAGCCTGTGTTAGCCGCCGATGCTATGTAACACACAGGTAAACCCAGATCCCATGCCTACAAGCAGACACACTTACTCCAGCCCAGAATATGCCCTGAAATCACAGCAGCAGAGAGGTAGAGATGGAAGGGCTTCAAATTCAAGGCCAGCCTGGGCTGCACAGTAAGATCTCTGTTCATGAGCCCTAGGTTCCCTCAGCGGCTAAGCCCTGGTTTTCCTATCAGCAACCTGCTCCCTTGTAGGACACAGTTCTACTGCAGGACCAAGACTAGTTTATTGCCATGTGACCCAGGGCTGCTGTTAGCAGCCCTGCTCCACACAGAAGAACTGTGCACATTTTTAACATTATGAAGACCTTGCTCTGGGCTCCCCTCAGCCCCCGCACCTCCCCCCATCCAGTCCTTGTGAGCTCTATCATAAGACTGCTGAATGTGATTCAGAAGACAGACTTTCTCAAGGGTGGGAGTGGGCTGTGCCCACAGGGGTCACTACAGAGAGAAACACACTCAAAGACAGAGTGGACAGTACTAGGACCACTGGTGCCAGCTTATGTGTTTTCAAAGACTTTATACTATTTTCTTGAAGTCTCTAGACCTTGAGGCAGCTGCCGGAGGGGCATTTTCCCACCCAGGTGATTGACAAGTCCATTTGGATTAACTCTGAAGGGAGGGGGACACTGGTCTTTATCTGAAAGCCTCTGCTGGTTGGCAATCTTACGATCTTTTGGACAGTTTAAAATATCCTATCTCCTCGAAAGGCCAGAGATTCAACTTAGATCCCTGTAATCAAAGACCTGCAGCTCCTGGTCTTAGATGCTTCAGATTAGGAGGGAAGGGGTTTGTCCTCAATGACCTTCAGGCCCGCTGATATCTGAGTAAGAGCCTAACTTTAGGGCAAAAGCCCAGCTCTGGCTGCCCCAAAGGCTAAGCCTGACCACCCGTGCAAAGGATGTCAATGGAAGATATGAGAGACAGTGAAAGGCAAGAAGTCGAATGTTAGGAAGATGTATTAGTTTGGGTTCTCTAGAGTCACAGAACGTATGGATAGTCTTTATATAGTTAGGGAATTTGTCAATGACTTACAGTCTATAGTCCAACTCCCCAACAATGATCAGCAGCAGCTGTGGATGGAAGTCCAAGGATCTAGCAGTTTCTCAGTCCCACGAGGCAAGCAGGCAAGGAAGAGTGAGAATCTTCCTTCTTCAACTGTCCTTATATATCTCCAGCAGAGGGTGTGGCCCAGATTGAAGGTGTGTGCATCCATGCCTTTAATCCCAAATGATCTTGAACTCAGAGATCTCCTTGTCTTAGCCACTATGCTTCAAGGTCTCCATGCCAAGATCCAGGTCAGAAACTTATATCTCTGAGCCTCCAAATTAGGATCATAGGTGAGCCTTCCAATTCTAGACTGTAGTTCATTCCAGATATAGTCAAGTTGACAGCCAGGAATAGCCACTACAGAAGAGGAACAGAGGGGTCCAGGGAATATGAGCCTGTCTTCAGGGTGCTGGCATGAGGTTTAGGTTTAAAGAGAAGAACTGAGGGGGTGGGTAAGGCAAGAGGCCTGAGTAATTAGGCATCGGGGCCAAAGTATGGTGCTTGGTCACTGGATTGTGTTTATATAAGATGATAGGAAGACATTCATGTTGCTTGAGGAAACAAGGCGGTTCCTACTAGATGATCTGCCCCCTGTGGGGAGGGACTTCTCCACCATCAATAAATACCCCATCCTACAACTCTGATGCTCTAGAATCTAGAACACAGAAGCCAGGTCAGCCAACACAAGGACAATACCAATGCCATCATCCTGTCTGGTCCACAAGTGGGGAGACGAGACTTTAGGAATGGGTCTCACCTTCACAAGGCACAGGCAAACCTGCAGGGGCGGGGTCCCGGGACACAGAAACCCTGAGGCTACCTTGACACCCCCCCTCGAGGCTCAAGAACTAGAAGTTAGAGGTTGGGTCTCTGGTCTCCCTCAGGTTCCCACGGCATAGTGAGCTGTATGGAAAGGCAGCTTCAGTGGGCCATGGGCCGGGGGGGGGGGGGGACCGGGGGGGGGGGGGCGGGGAGGGAGGAGGGTGGTGTCTTAGCTTGTTTTCTCTGTTTCTGCGATAAACACAGCGACCAAAATCAATTTAGTGAGGACAGGCTTTACTTCCTTCATCTTACCTGTTACAATCCCTCTTGGAGGGAAACCACAGCAGGAACTCAAGCCAGAAAGAAATCTGGAGGCAGGAACTGAAGCAGAGACGTCAGGAGTACCAACTTGTACCCAAAGCTTGTTCAGCTTGTACAAGCCAGACCCACCTGCCCAGGGATGGTACTGCCAACAGTGTGGTTGGTCCTATCACACCAATCAGGAGTCAGGAAAACGTCCCACAGGCATGTGCAAGCCAATCTGATGATGGAGTGAGTTCCCCAATCTGATGGAGTAAGTTTCTCAATAGAGATCCCCTCTTCCCAGGTGTGTCTGGATTTGTGTCAAGTTGACAAGACCTGAGACAGATTGATTCTGTATAATGTGGTGTTGACCCTTGTCCTCCCATCTCTCGGGCGGAATTCTGCCAAATGCTTCTGGCGCACTGAGGTAGGTTAGGTTTGGTGTGGTGTGAGGATGGCAGAACCTTACTCTCTAACCCGAGAGGCAGCTTTTCATCAGGACAGAACCAAAGGACGGAGCTAGTGTCTAGTCTCATCCTGTAAGCACAAGCAGCACATGAGGCCTAGGAGGAAGGCTGCCGGTGCCCCATGCCTAACTCCCTTCCACCCACAGAGGAGTCAACCTGCCCACTCCCAATCCCTGTAGCTTTGAAAGAGGAAAGGACACACACAGCACACAGCTTTGAGGGATTTCCACAGAGTGTGCTGTGCTGTGAGGCTTGGGTTTCCACAGGCCCTGGGACAGAGGGGCCAAGGGATGTGGGTACACCTGAGCGGGCCTGATTGCTTCACTCCTCAGACCCAGCCATCCGGGGGCTAACACCGGGTGCCAAAGATGGTGCCCTTGGCTGGGCAGGAAAGCTCCAGAACAGCCAGGGCCACGAGACGGGCACTTCCTGCCTGGTCCTCATTTTGCTCCCTTTCATAGCAGATTTCGCCTCAATTTCAGTAATTACTCTCCACTCAGCCTCATTCTTTCTTTCATTCAAGAAGGGGAAGAGCACACTAGAGTCTCTTCGGAGGAGGAAACTCTTTGAGATGGTGCATCTGTTCCCTTCATGGGGGTGGCAGGGTGGGGGTGGTGCCTCAGAATTCTACTCTCTGTCCTTGTGCCTTCTCCACATGGCTTCCAGTCTACTACCCAGGCATCCTTATGGTCCCCAGAACTGTGTAATCCAGAGGTGGTATGGTGTGGCCGTTTCAGGCTAGCCGGTGGGATGAGGTATCTCCTCTGGCGGAAGATGAAGGGAATCGGGTCAGAGAGACCACAGGTAGAGCAGTTCCACCAAGCTCTGAGGCACCGGAACTTACCACAGGGGTTGGGAACTGAAGCTTGAACGCAGTGTTCAGTGTTCAGCCAGCCTGGGGCGATCTCTGCTTACCACAGGACAAAGGAGATCGGGTTGTATATTCACAAACCTGGCCAACAGTTACCAGGCACTTCGGTATGCTTTGTGGGGAACAGACAGGACACACTGTCACTGAGACTCTCAAAGAAATATACAGTCTGGCAGGGGAAGAAATAAAAATCTCAGCCACACCCCAGGAAGAGGTGGCATCACAGAACAGGGACCTACAGGACCCAGACACAAAAACAGGGAAAGATCTCCAGAGTGGCTAGACCGGCCAGGAACCCCTTGGCAAAAACCACTCAAGGCAGCTCCTGAAGTCACAACACCTCATCTCCCACAGAGCCTCAGACCTCCCGACACACTGCTGAATGCCAGAGCACTTAGTATGATTTATTAATCTGACAGGAGCTTTTTGAGATCTTAATGTTGTGTTTAGAATCTATTTAACTGGGCAACAAAAAAAAAAAAAAAAAACAACCCAACACCAGGCAAAAGTAGATCACGAGTGTTGGGCCTTCCAGGCCCTGGCTGCCACTTCCCGTCTCTATGCTCCGTGGCCCTCATTTAAAGCAAGTATCCAGTGTATTAAAGAAGGCTGTGGGCTGCGGCGGGGAGAGGGGGTGGATAAAGGGTCTGTACATCTGTGATTAGCCTGAAAGAGGGATGGTCAAGGTAATTAATTGTTTTTAACTTCAAAAACACGTAAGTTTCCCATCAGCTCCCACACGCCTGCGTAAATCCTATCTGCTTATGTAAATAATGCTACCAGTGATAACATTAATTAGAAGAATAAGACTTGTGCTCACCCAACTGCAGATAGCAGGTAGTTGGGGAGAGGATTAATTCCTATTTTAATTAGAAATGTATGTTTTTGGCAGCTTGGCCTCTGGCACAGAACAGCGTCCATGTCCGGGTACAAACTCTGGTTCCTTCCAAATGTGGTGACTTCCTAAAGGACACTCGGGGACATTTGCTTCCAAATGACAACCCTTGCCAGCATGGAGCTGGCTAATAACAAAGGAAGGGACAGGATGAAGGCAGTCTAGTGGGAGGGGCCAGGCAGTCTAGTGGGAGGGGCCAGGCAGTCTAGTCAGAGGGACCACAGGGCCTGTGCAGGGGCAGCTCCTCAACCAGTCAGCCTACACCATTCTATCTGCAGCAGTGGTCCCAGGATTCTCAGAGGGCTGAGGTATAGCCAGCCCTGTGATGCTATGATGAAGGAGTCACAAGGGGGGTACCAACCATGAGGGGTGACATTTGCTTCTAATGCACCCCACGCAGGAAGGTGGGGCAGGGGTGAGACTGGCTATAATTGAAGGGATAACATCATAGAACTCCTGTCCTAGAGGGCATGGGATCAGGGCTACCTCTCTGTGCTCCTTGTGTTGTGCTCACATGAAGAAGAGACCAAGGGATTCCTCCATGCCCTGTGTCTGCAGCACCTTGTTGGTGTGAGTGCTGGACTGGGGCTTGGTGAGACAGGCATGGGTGATGGGAATGGAGTGTGTTGGGTGCCTGGGAAGGGTAGGGTTTGTTTCTGCTGAGTCTGCAGTCATACAGAAGGTTAAAGGACATACCTAGTGGACAGTGACAGTCAGATAGAGAATGCCTCTCTCCTCCCCACCTTCTAGGGGTACGTTAAGCAGGAGGTTCCCATACCTAGAGAAGGAAAGTGCAAACTGAAGTGTGTGTCCAGATTTCTGTGATGAACCCTGAATGGCTGGTCCCTTGGGCTGGAACTGGATTTTGAAGCTAAGCTTTGAGGTGGCAACAGAGGCAGTAGTAGGAGGCTATTGGACTTCCATCTGTGACATTTGTCACAGCTCGTCAACTATAGTGGGATGGGAATCTGCCATTCACAGATCAAAGAAAACTAAGGTGCCATGTGGCAGGAAGTGGGTCCCGGCGTGGGTTTGCCACTCCACCCCAGTGCAGAACAGAAGCTGTGTGGCAGAAGGGGGCAGGCCTTGGAACAGGACTGGATGCCAAGATCTAGGCGTCCACAAGGACATTCCTGCTCCGTCTGTCCGGGAGCTCTTGCTACTCAAATCTGTAGCAATGAATTTGTGCAGGGAACATGGAGCCAATGAGTACTCTAGTGAGCTCCTGAGCCTGGGTAGACCCTCTGACCATTGTCTGTCACAAAGTGGGCAGCCAGGGACAAGACCTCCTGGGCCTATTGCCAGGCACACTTGGGCTCTCAAGGACTCTGTCTTACTCAGGGTTCCTATTCCTGCATAAACATCATGACTAAGAAGCAAGTTGGGGAGGAAAGGGTTTATTGAGCTTACACTTCCACATAGCTGTTCATCACCAAAGAAAGTCAGCACTGGAACTCAAGCAAGTCAGGAAGCAGGAGCTGATGCAGAGGCCATGGAGGGATGGTTCTTACTGGCTTGTTTCCCCTGGCTTGCTCAGCCTGCTCTCTTATAGAACCCAGAACCACCAACCCACGGATGGTACCACCCACAAGGGGCCCTCCCCCCTTGATCACTAATTGAGAAAATGACCCACAGCTGGATCTCATGGAGGCACTTTCCTAACTGAAGCTCCTTTCTCTGTGATAACCCCAGCCTGTGTCAAGTTGACACACAAAACCAGCCAGTACAGACTCACATAGGTATGTACATCCATGTGTATGTTTGTGAGGTATGTGCACATGTGTCTGGGTGGGTATGAATGTGAGAGGTGTGTCTGTATGTGCTGGTGTGTTCACATTGTACATGTATTACTCTGTCTGCCTGTGTGTGTGTGTGCACGCGCGCAGCGTGCGCGCGGCGCGCTGCGCGCGCGCACGTGCGTACTCGCATCTCCATGAGTTGTTGTCCATGTAGCGTGTTTAAGCTTGGGGTCCTGACTGCCTAAATTCACACCATTCTCTTCACTCCACCCAGAATTAGGTGACTGTGGTGTGGACAGGCCTCAGAGCCCTTGACCCTCCCCTTCCTTGTCAGAACATGTGGGAGGAAACCAAGCAATGGGACAACCACAGCCCCTTTGTCCACGGCTCTCACATCCACAGCTCCTTCAGACAAAGGGACAGCCTCGACCACTTCTGTGGGGTACCATCCCAGACAAGCCAACTTGGTGAGCTGCCCTCTGCTTGCTCTCCCTGACGACCCCTCTCAACTCCTACAACTTCACATGAACCTCATAATCTGGCCAGGACCAGAACATACCCAGGGTTCCCAGAGGACTACATCACACCCTAATCTAACACCTTCCATGGCTCCTCAGCACCCCAGCAAGGAGGCAACAGATGTGTGGAATAGCTTCAGAGAGGACACCTGGTATTGGGTAGGAGTAAGAGACTCCCCGCATCTGGCTATGGGAGGCAGTGCTGTGTTCAATTAGCTGCATATGCAGAGTAAGACACCATTTACTAACCAGCCCAATGAAACCCCAAATTCTGAGCTGACAGCATAGTCTTCATGAGTCTCTATGGGAAGCCACTCACTCAATGGCCATCCACGGACCACTTGTCCCGCACTAGGTACCAGGATGTGATGCAAACAAGAAGACTTTCCTAAGAATCTGGCATGGGGTGGGGGAGGGTTATGAGCCCAGGGACTGGGACTATGATGGGATCCCAAGCCACTGGCAAAGGAGATTCCATCTGACCAAGGAACTGAGTCCTGCAAGGAACGTCTCCGAGGTTCCTGGGCACACCCCACCCACAGCAACCCAGTGTTTGGGCTATAACCTAGATACACTGCCTCGCCACTCCTGACCTCAGTTTCCCCGTTTGTAAAATGCACTTTGGAGCCTCTGTGTTTCTACCGCCAGCAGTGTGGCGTGTGCTGGTCTCCTTCAGGACCACAGTTGTTGCTCTGACTTCAGTCTCCCAACCTACCTACCTCCAATGACTCCTAAGCTCCAAACGTTTCCAGAATCCAACCTACCACTCTCAAATGGCCTGGAAAGCCCCCAGAAAGCCCTTGGGAGCTAAGAGGAAACCACCCAAGCATCTGGGGCCAGCTTAGACGTAGGACTGCAGACCAGCACCCTAGCTGGGGACAAAGAAGAGCCTTCAGACACCTGTGTGCAACCAATTTCCTCTCATGGATCTGTAGCAAGACATCAGTGAAGGGAGAGATGCCCACCACCCCTACTTCACTCTAGAGGAGGAAGGAGAGTCGGGTAAGGGCTCCCAGCACTGCACCTGGTGGGAGCAATGTCCCTCCAAGTGGATCATTGAGTGGAAGCCCCTCCCACAGACCTCTCAACCAATCAGGTTCTAGATAGGAGGCTGGTAGATACAACAAGTGGTTACCAGGATGAGTGAGAAGAAGGACTTCCCAGTCCCCAGAGTACCAGGAAGTCACCCAGAAGCAGGAGGGGGGGGCACTAATTAGATCCTAAGGTGTGCCTCAAACCCAGCTCAGGTCACACAGTCATCAACCATCCAACCCTGAACCAGGACACTGGCCTCACACCGCTAGACCCAAGGTTCACGTGAAGATTCACCACTGGCTCCCTGGTTCCAGTCTGACCTGGTACCCAGAAGATTCCGACCATGATTATACAGCCCATCCCTGGCTTGCATGCGCCAGGCCCTCCTGTCCCCAGAGCTTCGGCTCCATGGTCTCCTTTCATATAACCCTAAGATATGGGACCTATCAGCCTCCTACTTTACAGATGGGGAAACTGAGTCACAATGAGGCTAGCTTGATGGAGTCAAGAAGCTGTCTGAGCCTTCTGGCTCCATGTCAGGCTGCCTACGTTGGGAACAGGCAGGGATGGGAGGGAACAAGAGAGGCGAGGTAGCTTTATTGGACTCCGTTCCAAGCTGCACCAACGCAGCAAACATCTAGGCTGAAGAGCTCGGCAGCCACGTGTGTGAGCCAGCTAAGCTCATAAAGGAAGAGGCCCACTAACTGCAATCTATTTCACACATGGCCAAATTGAGTCCCTGAGATGGACTCAGCATAGCCCTCAGTACCCAGTAAGCCAGGCCAAGTCCAAGTGAGAAGCCAGGCCCAGCAAGGTAACCAGTGAACAAGTGAAAAAATAAATGAAGTGTCTGGTGCCGGGCGGTGGTGGCGCACACCTTTAATTCCAGCACTTGGAAGGCAGAGGCAGGCGGATTTCTGAGTTTGAGGCCAGCCTGGTCTACAGAGTGAGTTCCAGGACAGCCAGGGCTACACAGAAACCCTGTCTCGAAAAACAAAACAAAACAAAACAAAATTAAATTAAATTAAATGAAGTGCCTGCTCCCCACCCAACCAAGGGTAGTGTGCCCTCCCCCTGACTGTGAGTGACTTCCGGCAGCCCAGTCACATTCTGTCCAAGGAACCTGGTGGACTCCTGATCTCACATCCTAGGTCTCCTTACTAAGGGACCTGCCAGGCAAGTCCTTTGAAATGCCCTCCGGACAGAAGTGCAGCACCTGGAACAGGTTAGTGACTCCCTGTTTCAGCCCCTGTCCTTCCTTCTACTGCCTGAGTCAGTGACAAGGCCAGCAGTACCCAGGTCCACAAAGCTCAGGCCTGCAGCTAGAGAACTCCCCGGCGACCAGCCCAGCCCCTCCCGCTGCTGGCTGCCTGCCGCCCCCTTGAGGCAGCATCTGTTCCCAGCAGGGATGGAGCTAGCACCCAGCTGCTATTTTTGTGCACATTGGGAGTCTGAGAGCTTTGTCTAGACAGCTCCAGACACACAGGGTGAGTGAGCCCTGTCCTGCCCTGTCCCATCCTGGCAGGAAGAGAGAGGCATCTTTAAAGCCAGATTTCAGCTCCAGAGCCATCTGGAATAGCCAGGCAGGCAGAAGGAAGCAAGGTTATAAACTCTCTCCGCGGGTCACAGGAAGAGCTGGGACAAGAACCCAGAGAGCACCAAATTCTACCAGGCTACCCGGAGACCCGGCTCTTCGTATCCACGCCAGTTCTCCCTCCAGCATCAGGCAGCAGTGAGAAAGCAGGGCACATGATAATGCCCAGGCTGCCAGCCCCAGATGAGCACCACTCATCATGTGTCTCAGTAGAGGCCTAAGCTGCAAGAAAGGGAGCCAGGTGCTTACTATGTGACCCTAGAGGAGACTCCATAGCCTCAGATTCCCCTGCAAAACCAAAAAGGAACCTCTTTCTTGAGGTTCACAGGGAAACTGTTCCTTCCAGCAGGCACTGGTACCCAGCACTCTGCATACACCTAGGCCCAGAGAAAACTTTCCAGCAGTCTGGCATTAGAGCCCCGGCCCCACATATGGAGTAGCTGTGGGCATGGTGTCTCTTGGACACAGTATTTCCAGGTTCTGATTCATTGTTTTGGACCCAGGAGAGCCCACGGTAGTGGCAGAGGTGTGGAAGCAGCAGTATGCAAGACAATCCCCATTCCTCCCAGGAGAGATCACTACTGATGCTTTGTCAATCAAAGATACAAGAGATCTCTGACGACCTCCTCCCAAGTGGGGTACAGCAATGTTCCTGTGCCTCAGGAAGCTGGGACAGGGGGCTGAATTGTGTCCACCTGCCTGGCTTGAGCCTATAGAGGAGGAGGGCCTCAGGGAGTGGAATGGCCGGACCCTACTTTGGGATAGGAAACTGCCCCCCAGATCCAGGCTCAAGGTCAAGATTTTGTAAAATAATATCCCTCCTCCCCCCCCCCACTTTACTGCTTTTGGTGTGTTGGATGTTTGCAAAGGTGAGTGGCTGACCATTTGCTGCCTGCCTGAGGCACCACTTCAGGCCACCACTTTGATCTCCTTCCTGCCTTGGCAACTTCGCCTTGCTCCTGCATAGACTATGGGGCAAGTGGCACCCAGCATGGACTCAGAGAAAGGCAGGTCCTGAGGAGCCCAGCGCATGTGCACAGAAGCTTCGAGGACCACAGGGCTGGCGCTCTCAAACCAGTCGTGGGTGCCCACCCTAGCCAGAGAGAAATGACCTCACAAGGGTCCTGGGCTGCACAGTATGAGAGCATGACATGCCAGAGCTAACCAGAACTTGGGGCAGGGAGACTTCAGTGATGCTGTTCCCATGGATACTATGTAGAAGAGGAAGCTGTTCCCAAGACATAAAGATAGAATGGCCCTGGTACTGTGTCTGACCTGAGACCCAAAGGAACCCAAAGGAACCTGAAGGTCACCAGGAACCTTCAGGTAAAGACAGAAGAGGAGTGTGCCCCCGGTAAGGGGTGGGGGAGAATAAACTGAAACCCCCCCAAAGTAGGAAAGGGTGGGATGAGGTGAAATCTCCCAAGCCCCCCACAGGAAAAGGGGAGGAATCATGGGAGATGCAGTGAGCCTTCTCCAATAATGTGATTGCATAAACCCCGGAGGATATCTGGGAACCTTCAGGCTGCCAGAATCTAATCTCAGCCTACCAGGGGAATGGCCAAGGAGACCACCATTCACTCACACACTCACACAGTTACCGAGCACCCTATCAGAATGAGACGCCATGGAGGAAGGAGACTTGGAGGAAGAACTCGGAACCTTGTGAACCACGGAAGGTTCATCAGCAAGGGAGAAGTGCTGCAGCTCCGCCCTTGTGCAATAGCATCTTTTGACTGTGAGGTCAGGAGGTTGCTGGAAGGTCAGCACCATGAGGGGCGTGGCTAGGCAGGCCACCTGGGAATCTGCTTCGTCATGCCCTGTTGATTCAGGTGCCTCTGGGAGCGAGCTCAGGAAAACCCTTGGGATTCCAGCTGAGTCCCTACTCGGAAAGGTGTCACTTTTTTAAAAATGTGAAAAGGGGACTTGTTAAAAAAAGAGTCAATTGCACCAATTAAAGCAGCTTTTCTTTGGGCAAAAGCTCATAAATACGACACTAAAATATGTCATTTGCATAACGTTTTCATGAATTCAGTGTGCTCATTATTGCCATAAAATAAAAGTGACAGATCCCAACAATGGAGACCCCCTGCTAGGCCCGGGCTGTGACCTTCAGTGACCATCCACCAGCACCAAGCCAAACACCATCTGCATCTCCCAGGGCCCTGCCAGACAGCATCCCTGCAGTGATGCCTTGCCTCCAGGTGACCAGGTGACAACTTGTCCTAAATGTCTCCCTGGCAGGTAACCCACCAGGTAAAGCTACAATCCATGGGAGCTGTGAGCAGCTGTGGACTGAGCAGAGGAAGGGTCATCGACACAGCTCACATAATGGCTTGAATGACACCTACCAGGGGTCCCAACCCAGCCCTGCCCAGCCTGCTTTCTCCACATCATTCCCGAGCGCGTAGGTCTTCCCTGAATGTCCCACCTACCATGATTACCTTCATGAGAGACACTATTAGAGAACACTGAGGCCTTGGTACATATCTGATGTGACCAAAGTTCCATTCCACTGAGGTCAGAGCTCAGACCATGACCAGTGACTGGACTGTTTATAACCCAGACTAAGGTTCAGATAGTGCCCAATAGCAGCTCTCAGCCTATGGTTGACGTCACAGCTCAGCCTAAGGCCAGGGTCAGTGCTCAGCAGGTTATGGGATCAAAGCTCAGCCCATAAGCGGGATTTGGGCTCAGCCATGGCCAAGATTGGGTTTAACATGCAGCCAGGATCAGAACTCAGGTAATAGCTAGGAAATGAGTCTTAATAAGAGGGAGCTAACTCACCCCACCTCAGCACCATCAAGGCAACATCCGAGGAGACCCAAAAGAACAGACTATCACTTCTAATGGCCAACCACACCGTTGTCTGGTTGTCTCTCCCTTTCCCCAGCCCAGCCCAGCCAGGCAGCAGGAGAAGGTGTAATTAAAAATCAGGTTTGTTAACACGACACAACGTACATAATATTTAAAACATCCGAGTGCCTTTAACTCGCTACCAACGTGCGTTCGCTCATTAAGCAGGCTTTTTTTTTTTAACAGCAGCAACACTGCAAATAGCTCTTATTAAAATGCTCAAAACACCATCTGGTCCTTCACTGAGACTCTGAAGCTGGTGGAGGTGGCCCAGCATGCTTAGAGACACGGAGACTCCTGGCTTTATTTTTTCCTGACCCCAGCCAGCTGTTTGGGGCTCTCATCTGCAACCTCACTCTCCTGCCCACCTCATCCTCACAGCATCCTGATTTACAGGTAGGGATACAGGGCTAGGCTGGGAGATGTTTGCCCCAGTTACCAACTAGAAGAGGATACGCAGATCTGAGCATGGACCCTTCTGACTTTGGTCCAGGTTCTCTCAAGTATTTGAGGAAGCAAAGAGGAAGGAGATGGGAGCCTCATCAGTCTATGTAGCCAGAAATAAAGATGGCGCTGTTTCCTCAGAATGTTCACCTCCATGGTTAAGGTTTGGAGTTGTGGGCCAAACAGACACACGTGGAATTTTTTTTTCAAAGTGTACAATGAACACAAGAATTCCAGATAGATCCATGGGGACTCTGGAACTGTCCCTAGAAATAAAGCCATAACCTAGTTGGGTGTCAGGAGATGTTGGATTTGGCCACAGCTGGTGACCGAGTGCTGGACCTCAGCAGAGAGAGGAATAGGTAAGACCACTCAAGGTGGACCTACAAGAAGAGAAGAGAAATCTGGCAGGTTCTGAGAGCTCTGAAGACTAGGAGAGCCTCAGAGTGGCATGTCCTGACTGTTGACTGCTCTGTGACCTGCCAACTCTGTGCGTCCCTGTGAAATGCAGGTCAGGACTGAAAGCCAGGAATCCCAGGCTGCATCCTTCTGGGTCAGTTCTTAATATAAAGATGAGGCCAGTCCTCTGCACATTGCCTCAGTTTCTCCTCAATATACAGTTCACAAAGCTACTGTGACAGTATGAGACAGCATGGGGAATCCAGAACCACAAAGGCCTTCCTGTTACTCACACAGAAAATAGCATGCATGAAAGCCCAGAGACACAAGCACACATGCATGTATCACACACATATACATGCACTGACTCTTGTGCACTGTGTACACAAGCAATAACATGTGTTTTAGGTACACACATGCACACATGCAGGTTAATGATATGGCCCAGTATATGTACATCAGCAAAGATACTTGCACACACGTGCATATGAACACATGTTCATTGCATGAGCACACAGACAGCAGTGCACATGTATGCTGGCAAGAACACATGCATACCTATATGCATACACAAGTGCACACATGTTTTCACATGTATAACACAGGCAAACACAGACACACAGGGAGCAACATTATGCGTACACATGGATGCAGAGTGCTGGAGCTCTGTGTGTGTGTGTGTGTGTGTGTGTCTGTGTGTGTGTGTGTGTGTGTGTGTGTGTGTGTGTGTGTGTGAAGCTCGTGTCTCATGTTCCCCATGTGTATGGCTTCTATATCAGTATTGAATGGCATCAGGCATGATACTCTGTAAGAAATATCAGCCAAAATTCCATTTAAAAACTAATTTAAGAAACATTCCAATGAAACTTTAAGTATAGGAAATGTCTTTAAAAGGACATCATGAAGAATTCCCATCCCCTATCTGTTTTCTGGGACCGTTGAGGGGGGCAAGCCCACAGGATAATACTTGTAAAACCAGCCCTGTGCCACTGCACTGTCCCTACTGACGGCCTAGACTATGACCCTGGCACCAGCTCTAGAGACCCCAGAGACAGAGTAGATGCTGGTTAGAGGAGGGGGATCTGGGACCATGCGCTGGCAGGCAGAGGCCTCCTTTCCCAGCACCAGTCCCCAGCAATAAGCAGAAAGTGTCAACTTATTCCCAGCTGTTGTTGCCAAAAAAAGAAAAGAAAAAAAAAGCCCTCAGGGTTTCAAGGAAACTCACAACAACTTTAGAAAATGTGAGAGCAAGATGAATGTTCTGTTTCTCTGTGCATTCAGCCAAAGCCAGGAGCCTGAGTTTGTCACATGCATTTTGGAAACCCCTGGAAGTGGGCTGGGCCAGGGGACCTCCTTCAGGCCTGGCATTGTTCCTCCTCAAGCCAAGCTGCCTTCCTGAAAGGAGGCATCTTTTATTTCCCTTTATTCCCATGAATAATGGTTCTTGACAAGAAGGACTCCCACCAGCAATTAGCAGTGATTAATGTGGAAGTCCACTGCAGCCTGGAGGAAGCTCTACAGGAGGGGCGGCAGTGCTGGCTATTCAGGGCCTTGGCACAGGGGCTGAGCCCCAGCAGGGGCACTGTGGGGACTCCCTGGCCCTTGTAGGTGCTCTGGGCCTGGAACTGGACAGAAGGCATGACAGAATGTCAGGGCTGGGGTCAGGAGGCCACCTTGTCTCCTCCTGTCACCGACACACACACACACACACCAAGCATGAAGACATGTCTAAGCCCTGCATGGCTGGAGTCTTTTAGTCCTTTGGATAAGTCAGGCAGAGTCCTTGGGTCTACACGATGGTCATTTCACTTCCCATGGAGAACAAGACTCCGAGACTCATGTGCCCAGGGCTTTGGGACCCCCAAAGGTGATACTGTGAAACCCTAACTCAAAATGTGAGTGAGCCCCAACTCGATATTGACTTCTAGCAACTAGCCTAATACATAGAAACTTGCTCTTTTGCCCTACTGCCCCCAGCTTTGACTTCGAGATTGCCCTAGAACATAACAATCCCTGTTCCTGGATCTGGCCACCAGCTTCTTTATACAGCTGAGGGCCTTGCTAAATCTTCAACCACATAATGGCCCAAGAATGTTGCCTGTTTGCTCTAGCCCCACCACATCCCTAATGCATTTAGTGCTCTGTTAAATGTTTGGCATCCCTGACACATTTGGTGCTCTGTTAAATGTTTAGCCACACAATATCCCAAGAATGTTGGCTCTAGATAACCTGTTATCACCCCTGGAGGTTAGCCGGCTTCCCCATTCTTCTTGGGTTTATGGAGGTTTGAATCATTGACAGGATATCTAATTCATTGTCAAACTTCCCCGTTTCTTTGTATTTTTTTCCTTTAAAAACCCCCGACCACAGCAGCTCATGGTCGAACTCTCCTGACCTCATGTGGGTTATGAGGTTCGGCCCTAGTGCTGCACTGGATTCCCCAATAAACGTCGTGCGTTTGCATCAAGAAGGTCTCTCATGAATTTCTGGGGGCGTTGCCTTTTCCCGAGGCTGAGGGTCACCAACTTCAGGGTCTTTCAATACCAGACTGCTTCTTGTCTTTGCTGTGTGCCTCAGTTTACCCAACCGGAACTGTGGAGCCACTATGAGGGCTAGGGCTAGCTATCTCGTCAGGCCCTACTGTCATTCCAGGATAATCCATTCATCCCTGTCTCTTGGGGCCCACAGCTGTGCACTCCTGAACTCCAAATGCCTAGTAAGCCATCTCATCTGTCCCATCTTCCAGAGGTTCATGCTCCTCTACCAAAGCTCAGAGAGAAAGGACGCAGGATTGTCAGCTTTTCTTAATTGAATTTTAGGGCTCATTAGTACTCAGTAATTAGGGGGCCAGGGAGCACTCATCACCCCAGCAACAGCCCAACTATTTGGACTTGAATTTGGGCAAACTAGAAGGAACAGCCCTGAAGAAAAGAGGCGCCGAGGATTTGCCACTTCGTGTCCATGGCGAGAAGCCTGCAGAGAGCAGGGATTCGAGGACGGGCCCGGCACTCAGCAACCTGTGCATTCCTCCATCACAGGGCTCAGATCCCGCAGCATACCGTTCTAGAAGGCCTCCAAAGCTGAGCCTCAGCTGCATCTCTAGCCTTAGCCTCCCCACCCCTAACCCCACCCCAAGGTAGTAATGACCTCCACAGAGCCACCTGTGGGCACCAAGACATCACCTGTGAGACAACTGTCCTTGCCTTCACCTGTAACCCCTGCTGGCCCCAAATCCCTGCTCTACCCTATGTGATGTGACAATGCAGACCAGACCCCGCCCCACCAGCACAGTAATGTGATTCACCCAATTCCCCTCACTCTCCCACCTATTCCCCCGAGGCTGGTCTTTCCCTCAGCCGTGAGACATCCTTCCAGTTTCCAGATCTGCAGATGCCCACCTTGCAGTCACCTTCCCTGCTTAACAAGCCATCTTAGATAGGGCTTTTTTACCCCTCAAAAACTGACCTCTCTCTTGTGTGTGTGTGCATGCGTGTGTGCATGCGTGCACGTTGTACACTGTACACAGAGTTGCATGTCTTGGCCTCAGTGTTCCCTTTGGTGTGATATCCCCTCAGATCTCCAGTCCTCAGGCCTGAGTGCCTCACACCTTGGGAAGAACACTGCTTACTTCTGCTCGCCACCTCTAGATCCCACTGGCCAGCCGCCATCACTTCGCCATCCCTTCCTGAGTTTCCCTACAGCAGGCCTGTCTGTAACCATCCTCCGCCTCTGCTCAGACCCCCACCCACTTGGGCCTGTGGCTGGCCGCAGTGAGATATAGCCTCCTCTAGGAGAATCCTGGGTTCTCCCTGAGAAGGAGAAAGGGTTGAAACTTGCCTGCTCGACCCCTCCCATCTCCAGATTTACAGATGAGGAAACTGAGGCACAGAGAAAGGAAGTTAAAAAACAACCCACTTCCCATATGATCCTGGGGGCGTGGCAGGGTTCTGCTGTCAGGCAGAACTCCAGCCCAAGACCCAAGCTGCTTTGATGAGCCCTGTAGCCAGAGTATCTTTGCTGCCAGGAAACAACCTCACATCTCAGAGGTGAAGTTCTTGTTCTCTCCACAGAGTCTTAATGCTAGTCAGCCCCAGGACCCAGACTATAGGCAACCCAAATACAAGTACTTTAAATCACCAAGACAGACAAGAAAGGGGTTTCCATGTGTTCCTCTGACCAAGATGCTTTGGCCCACTAGTAGAAAGGTCATGGTGCCCGAATTTCAGTGACTGTCAATGGTCACCTACTAACCCCACCTTCCTTACAGCCTGGGAGGAGCAGCCACACCCAGAATTGACACTCACTAACCTGCAGAGATGACCCCACAGCCTGACTGACTGTTTACAATAGCTCCCCACAACCATCAGTCCCGATCTCGGCCGCGAGGTCCTTATCCAGGTGTTAGTGTCTTCCCCTACCCCAGTCTCGTTGCCAACCCAACTCCCTGCTTTGCTGAACACAGGCTTTATCTACAGGGGAGGGACGTAAAGGAAGTCCTTCACAGCAACTCAATTACGCCTCCATCGGAAAGTCTAACACAATCAATTCAGGGAGCCGGCCGACATCATAACACAGTAATTAGGAACAACTTCCAACTCAGGGCTTCCTTTGAAGATTGTAATTGCAATTAATTAAACATCCTCACTGCTCCTCGGAATCTGTTCTTGAGGAAAACCTGGGGAGATGGGTCCTACCTCTTTTCCAAGAAGCCTGAGACTCAAAGCAAGTCCTGGTCTCCTTTGAATACAGCAAGGCAACTCAAGGAACACAGCATCTGTATCCTGGACTCACCAGGCCCTTTTCTTCCATTCCCAGAATGGTGAGACCCCAGGATGCCCCTGCCTTGGCTCAGAAAGGTGACGTCCCAGATCATAAGGCTGCTCTGGAGACTAAGTTGAGCACCTGCTGTATGCAGTTCTGCCATGGGTATACCAAGACAGAAGCCCTACCATGGCAAGGTGGGCGCTTCATCCAGGTGTCAGATGCCCCCCCCCCATTAGATGGTGCAACCTGATGCTGGGCTCGGGCTCCCAAGAGAATCAGGCTCCCTGGGAGACACCGCTAAACTTGGGACAGAGGACTGGCTAGCCCTTCGGATAGGATAGATATAGGAGCAGCTTACAAACCCCAGAGTGGATCTTGGCTCAGCATCTTGAAAGGTGAGGGTGAAGTCCCACCATCCAAGGCACCCCCTAGAAGAAATGCTTTCATTCCAACTTCTGAAGATAATTTGAGGGCTCATTTGGGGTCTGGGGTGTTTGCTTGTTTGTTTGAGACAGGGTATCACTACGCAGCCCTAGCTAGCCTGGAACTCACTATGTAAACCGGACTAACCTTGTACTCACCGAACTCAGCCCCCTCTGTCTAAGTGCTGGAATTAAAGGTATATGCTACTATATCTGGCTTTGTTTGAGGCCTTATGATGGTTAGCTTTGCCATCTTGACACTGCCTGAAACCACCTGGGAAGAAGGTGGCAATGACAGGTTGTCTACATTGTATTAGTCTGTGACTTGCCTGGCACACAGGAGGGTTGTCTGAGTTAAGTTCATTGATGTGGAAAACCCAGCCCACTGTGGGCAGCTCTATTCCCTAGGAAAACCCAGCCCACTGTGGGCAGCTCTATTCCCTAGGCAAACCCAGCCCACTGTAGGCAGCTCCATTCCCTAGGAAAACCCAGCCCACTGTAGGCAGCTCCATTCCCTAGGCAAACCCAGCCCACTGTAGGCAGCTCCATTCCCTAGGAAAACCCAGCCCACTGTAGGCAGCTCCATTCCCTAGGAAAACCCAGCCCACTGTAGGCAGCTCTATTCCCTAGGCAAACCCAGCCCACTGTAGGCAGCTCCATTCCCTAGGAAAACCCAGCCCACTGTAGGCAGCTCCATTCCCTAGGCAGGAGACCTGACTATATAAGAGTGGAGAACTGAGTTGAGCACAATCAATCAGTGCTTCTGTTCTTGATCATGGATATAATGTGACTAGTTATTTTAAGTTCCTGCCTTGACTCCATACAATGATGGACTGTAACCTAGAATTGTTTACCAAATAAACCCTTTCTCCCTTGTTGCTTTTTTGGGGGAAGGAGGGGGCCAGGGTATTTTATCGCAGCAGAAGAAATGAAACTAGGACATGCCTCATATATTTATGATCCAGACATCATGAGACTTGGAAGGCAGACAGCTGGAGGGCAGCATCAGTGAGAGAGAGGAGGGGCCAAGAGTCCCAGCAGATGAAGCACAAGGAGAATTATAGCAAAAACAGCCCTGTGAGTACCCCCGACTATGTAACTAAGCGAACAGGGGAAGCTGAGGTCAGGAAGGGCTGTGCAGGCCTTCCTACCACCATGACCTCTTCTCAGAGCTCCTGGAGGCAGAATCTATCTTCATAGCCTCAACACCACTTGGAGTATGCAGATGTCTGGCCGGCCTTTACACAGATGGTAGAGACCCTGGTCTGGAGCTATTTGGGACAGAATGTTCTCTGGGAGTGGAGGGGAAGGTGGAGATTTAGCAGAAGCCAGCCATGGGGCCACACCCTTGAACTTGTTGGCTGTGTCTCAGCTCCCATCACCCTTTCTGACCTTTCCCACTGTAGACAGGCCTCTAGAGAGGCAGCGATTAAGTGCCTGGCTTCCTGTCCCCGGGTGCATGGCTCTGAGGCCTGCCCAGTATTTCTCTACCTTCCTGACAAAGGAACTCACCTGGGTGGCGCACACCAATGTCAGCTGGTATATGACACTGCCTGGAACATGGGGATGTATTCACCATGGGGCCACATTTGAGGTCCTGTCCTTTCTAAAACAGCTCCTGGAAGCCAGTGGCCTGAGGCCAGGGAGATGGTGAGAGCAGACAGGGTCAGCTGAGCTAGCCTGGTGGGAAGGCCAATTGGAGGGCACGACCGACCAGCAGGTTGTGGGGCAGGGCTTCCTGACCACCCTGAAGCGTGTGTCACAGGCCATTCCAATTACCTGATCATTCAATGCCTTCGGTGGTTGAAGCTCGCCTGAGCCCAGTCTCTTTGGCCTGGCAGAACTCCTGCTGGGACCTCTGACCCTTGCTGCCACTCCCTGGGATTGCCTGGCCTTTGCCTACATGGTCCCCTCCGCCTTCAGCTTCCTTCCCGACCTATAAGGCAGGCTCTTCCTTACCCTTTCTTAAGTGCCACTCTCTCGAAGAGGCTTTCATACCCTGCTGGAAATCGGTTTTATACCATTATTTCTCCTGCCGTCTTATGACGTTTAATTTCCTATTTGATAACTCATTCGGGAGTCTCGGTGCCCTATAGTCCCAGACTGGACCAAGGGTCTGTCTCTGAGCTCCCAACCACATGCTTTTGAAAACTACTTTGAAAATACATTTCTAGAAAGGTGAAGTTAAAAACACAAAAGGCCCAACCCCCAAATTTTCATTATTATACAGAAGTCATGAAATGGCCCCATCATTCCTGGCTTGGAGAACTCCTCACGATAAAGAAGCAGGGAGCCTCCTGTCCCTGGGAGCAAGGCTTCGAGGAATGCCCCTTAATGGCTCCGGGAGGAGTGGTTGTTTTGGTTTTTGTAGGGGCCTGAGGAGGCTGGCCTCCAGTTGCCCAGTGTGATCTACCTTACCACCATCCCACTTCTTGCCCACTTGGCTTCCTTGATACCATGCCTGGGTTTGGAGGATAACCTCCATCCACGTCAAGGGCTGCTTTTAAAGAGCCTAAACAGCTAATATACCGCATGGACAGACAAACAGTGGCACACAGTCAAGGTGGATGCCTCCTCGTTAGGAATCAAATGCTGGATAGTGTTACCATGACACTGTTGGACATCTCAGTACAGCTGAGGAGATGCCCAAGGTGAGAAAGAGCTTAAAGCGGAAGTTGGAGTTCAGGCCAGTGCAGTGGAGGCGAGGGAGGAAGAGATCCCTCCTCTGTAGCACTAATCTGTCTTTGGTGCTGCGCTATGCTGTGTCCGCCTCTTTCTCTTCCTCCTCTTCTTCCTCCTCCTGCTCCTCCCCCCTTCCCCTTCTTTCTTTCCTCCTCCTGTCCCCACTTCTCCACCACATCCCCTAAAGTGAACATTCCATCTAAGTTGTTCTGCCAAGACTTGGGATTTTTTTTTTTCTCCCAGCACTGGGAAATTATAAATAACTCCCGTATTAGAAGAAACAAACAAAAACAGAAGCAAAATCTCTGAGTCCAGATGCTCCTGTGTGGGAACAGGCCTCCAGCCCACAGCTTCTCTACACCAGGAAACCAAAGCCCCCAGGCAGGATGGAGCCTGGTCCTTTCACTAAAGGCCACTTGGCCTTAACTGTTTGATATCACAGGATTTAGAGACGTCACCAGGGCTAGACAGTCCTTCCTTGCTGCCCACCTACTGTTGACATAGACTTCTACCTAAAATTTGCAACCTAGACAGGGACAAGCTGGAAGCCCAGGTCATATGTGCCACATTTCAGGAAATCCTCTCCGATTTTCAAGGGACAGGTAGACAGCACCCTTCTGGGAGGGGACAGAGAGGAATGCAGGCTGAAGACTTGTCAGAACTTCCTGACACTGCCTCTCCCATATTTTCCATGCTTACACTCTACCCCTGTGCAGCCCTAGCGGCTGTCATAGAAACCAGAGACGCTGTGGCCCTTGATGTGAGGCACGAAGGCAGTCTACTCTTTGGAAGCCAAGCAGTCCACACCAGGTGAGGTCCTGTAACTTCCCATCCTGTCACTGAGCAAGAAAGACAACTGGGGGGGGGGGGGGGGGAGGGGGGGAGTGGAGACTTGACCTCCCATCTTCCCCATGATCATTTATTTCATTCTCACAGCCTGCCGGGGTCATCTTTTCCACCTAACTCTCAGACTCACTAGGCGGTTGAGATCGTGCAGGCATCGTGTCCCGCTGCCCCTCCCCGGCTTCCCTGGCGCGCACGGTGCAGGGCGAGGCCAGAAGCCGGGACCGGAGAGGCAGAAGCTTTTATTCGCTGTCGCGGGGGAGGGCGCGCCAAGCGGGACGGCCGGCTTCGGGAGGGAAGGCGGCGGCGGGCGCCAGCAGCACCAAGCCGGGTGGCCTGCCGGCGCCGGCGTAGCTCAGTGCCAGGCGCTCCAGGCGCCGCTTGCGCTCGGCCGCCTGCGCCGTGGCGTGCAGGGGTCGCAGCAGCGCGGGGGGCGGCGCGCCGGGGCCGCGCAGCAGGAAGTCGAAGCCGGCGCGGTCCCGCGGGTCGTAGAAGAGAGGCCCGGTGGCCGGGTCCGGGCCTGGCGGCCAGGCGAACGGGAAAGGCAGCGTGAAGTCCTCGGTGAGCACGCGGATAGCGAAGTCGTCCTCTTTGCCCAAAGCGCGGTAGGCGCGCCCGATGCCGCGGAAATGCGCCTCCCAGAGCTGCGCGTCGCCGCCGTAGATGTCCGGGAAGCGCGGCGCGGGGGGCGCAGCCGGACCTGCGGCGGGCGCGACAGTCAGCGGGGGGGACCCCACGCTTGTTCCCGGCGCGGGGAGGCTGGGGGACATGAAAGGAGAGGCCACTGGGCCGGAAGAAACAGGTGAGGGCCACTGGGGAGTGAGAACTGGGCCCCCTCTCAACACCGAAGGGGGACCTGCCTCCATCCCTGACCTCTCTCCTGCCTCCTGTCACCTCTCCCTCCAAAGGGGAAGTTGTCCACTTTCCTGAGAGACAGCATCAGCAGACTGTGGAGGCCTGCGAGATCCTGAGAGTATGAACAAGTCTGATCGCTGGGCAGGAAGTTCAAGATGGGGAGGAGGCTAGTTAGCCAGGAAGCTTGGGATTGTGGGATTCACCCAGCAGGTGGCGGCAAGCAGCACTTGGGGCAGGAGGGATCTGAGTCAAGCAACCAAAACGCGCTGACTGCTGTGAATACAGCAGACTCTGGGCCTGGCCTGGGGTCTTCAGCTTGGTTCCCACGAGGAGGAAATAAGGGTAAGGGGCGTGAAGCTCTCAGGGGTGCAGGAACCTGGCATGACAGCAGATGCTGGTCCCCACGATGGGGACCAGTCCCAGTTTCGGGCTGGAAAATATGTGGGCTCCCACAATACAATGGGGTCAACATTCCATTTTTGATACCGGCAAAGGTCTAAGGAGAAGAAAATCGTGCCGTGGGGCTGCAATAAACCCCCACAGTGCCACACCCATGCCTTGGGGCCTCTTGTTATTTTTCTTACATAGTGCACTTACTGAGCACCTGCTGCGTGCAGTCAGGCTCTGGGCTAGGTACTGTCTGTAGCCATGAGCCAGACAGCAAAGCCCCGTTCTTCCACCTTCGTAGATAAACAAATGCCTTCTTGAGTCAGAACCTTGGGCAGGACAAGGGGTGTTATGCCAGGAAGAGAGATGAACTGGAGGTGACCCACCTAGCCCAGTGAGGAGAGCCAGGCCTGCAGATGGTTTGAAATGCGCAGGCAGGATCTGCAGGGCCACACCCTTAGTCTACAACTCAGAGGACCAATGAAGTCCCTGCCCCTATTCCTGCAGCCTATCCTGTCTCCCCGGCTGCCTTAGAATTCCCTGTCTTACTACTCAGTACCAGGACGGGGTGCGGCCACAAAAGGGGCCGTGGGAATTCCTCTGAGGTGCTGGTAGAGACAAGCTTTGGAGAAGAGAGGGCTGCAGTGGGTCTTGGGAGAGAAGACAGTGACTCCATCACAGCCCAGGGCATGGACGGGGTGGCTTTATCAGCCTGCTGGTTTTTCCAGGTGAGTATAGTTATAGAGGTACGGTGGGGAGGGCGGTGGCAGCTGCCTCTGGTCCAGGCGCAGCTGCTGGGACCAGGACAGCGGTGAGAAGAGCCCTGCTTCTGAAGATGTCTTAAAGCTTGTTAGAGTGGAGACATGGAGTGGGAGCACCGTGGAGGAGGAGGGAAAACGCGGCCTACCACGTGCTGGAGAGAGGGGCAAAGCTGAAAGAGAAGCAACTGAGGCCAGAGGATGGAGAGTTTGATTTGGGACAGGTTGGGTTGAAGCCTTCAGATGGGCCCGTGGAGAGCACAGCACAGCCGGCTGGAGACAGACCTGGGCAATGGTGTTTAGAGCCAACAGAGTGGATGAAATCACCTGTGGGGGCTGGGGGGGAGGGGAAGGGAGGGAGGAGGGGAGGAAGGGAAGGAAGAAGGGAAGGAGGGAGAAGACAGCAGAGGAGAGGGGAGGAAAGAGGAGAGGGGAGGGGAGGGAAGAAGAGAAGGGAGGGGAGGGAAGAGGAGAGGAGAGGAGATTCAGAGCCAAGCTTGGGGCTATCTGTCCTTGCCAGGACAGAGAGAGAAGCCAGTAAGGAGACCAAAGAGAAGACAGTGATGTAGGAGCAGTGTGGGAGATTCTGGAAGCAGATGGGTCTGAGTCAGCGGGTCACATCAAATGAGGCCTGAGAGCTGGCCTCAGACTTAGGGTCCTGGAGGACATCAGTGACCTTGACCTGAGTTGCTTCAGAGAAGTGCGGAAATTAAGCCCGATTAGAGCAGGTTCAAGGGCAAATGGGAGAGAGAGCTTTGGAGGCGGAGAGGATTTGTTACAAATGAGGAGCAGAAGAACCAACCGGGCAGTGGCTACCGGGGAAGTGAGGTTGAGAGGGAGAACAGAGAGCCTCCTACCTCTGTGGTAATGGCTGAGGGAAGCGATTGCTCCTGCCTGAAGCAGAGGGTGGCTTGGGTGGGGCTGCATCAGAGAGAAGGGTGTGGGGCAGCTGGCCTTGGCTGGGAGTGGATAAGGTGGGCAGAGTCAGACATCAGTGCGTGGGGGCAAGTACTGAGTCCTCCGATGGCTTCGTGTCATGGGGAGAGAGCTTCATAGGCAGCAGGGGCCCAGAGAGAAGGCACCCAGCTGTTGCTAGGAGAGAGACCAGGCAACCAAGAAAATAGTCAGGGGCCTGGCCTGGTGGAGGCACCCTTCAGGAAGCTGTTAAGAAAAGGGGGTGAAGACCTGGTTCTTCCAGCAGACAGGACACAATGGGGGTTGTACCGTTGGGGGGACGGGTGCTAATCAAGGACAAGAGAAAGAGAAGGCTAGCCGGGTGGGACTGGGGGGAGGTGGCTAGAAGCAGAGGGCGTGTTTCCCCCAAGAAGGACAGGAGCGTCCTCAAGGGCACAGACCAGAGAAGAATCCGAAGATGGATGTAGCCTTAGTCACCATGCTGACCAGGCCGCGACCAGGCTTGAACTAGATGAATCCAGAGGCCTGAGCCACAGGAAGAGAAGAAGTCAGCAGGGTGATAGAGAAACAGTGAACAGAGAGGGAGGTGCCCCACTGGGGTGGAGGGCGGGGTCCTAGAGCATCTTAAGGAGGTGTGGCCAGAACCAAGAAGGCCCTGTCTGCTCTCCCCCAGGAGGACAAAGAAGAAGGGAGGGCAGGAAGGAACTCAGAGGAAAAGACCGGTGTCCTCCACTGCCTGGGCCCCACCCCCACTTTCTGGAAGATAACTGGAGTGCTGCTTCCTATTCCCACATTCTCAGAACCGCCCTTCCCCCCTCCCACACACCCCCTCTACTTCTCATCAGTCATCTTCCCCACGTGTCTCACCTGGAGTGGCGACAGGGGGCGGGGCCAGACCAGTGGGGCTGAGGTCCCCAGAACAAGGGGAAGCCATGTCAGAAGCTAGGGTCCCACTTCTGTTTACTTGGCTGCCCAGGAAACTGGGAGGGTCCTTCTGGAAGACAGAACCTTGCGTTTAAAGGGGCATTCCCCCCACCATCTGGAAGGGGGATGGGCAGGGTTCGTGAGAGTCAGAAGGGACCTTCTGTATCCTGTCTTATCTCAGATCAATCTGGTATTCACATGCCAGCCTGTGCCCACAGGGCTGCTGAGAACTTGACCACCACCACCCCCTCAGCCACACTACCCTGCTATGGGCACTGCAGGAATGTTTCCAGAGCCCGGAAGCCCCATCATTAGCTCCTCGCTTCAGCAACTCTAGTAGAGTCCAGATTTGAGCCAGACTAAGGCTCCTGCTTCAGGATGGCTCTGTGGACTTGTGCCCTTCCCTACCTGCTGTGGACACAGCACCCATAGCGGGATCAAGGATGTAGGGCTGACAAGGTAAGACTCTCCAGCAGGAATTGCTGCGGGTAGCAGGGCTCCTTCAAGTCAGCAGCACTGACCACTGTAGCATAGCATCCCTGTGGTGCCCCCCTGGTCCAGGAACTAGCCTTAATCCTTGAGAGAGGCTGGGAGGTATCACTCCTCTCCATACATGCCCGCAGGCTGTAAGGAGGCCTGGGAACCAAGACAACCTCAGAATGAATGTCCATGCTTGTAGTTGGGTCTGGAGTCTGGAAGAGAGAAGGCCCACCTTCCAGCCATTAAGTGAGCAAGCTCACTGTCAGGGGCTATTTGTTACTCAGCCACACTGACTAATACAGCAGGGCTGCAGTGGGAGAATGGGGGCAGCTTCATGGAAGAATAGCCTATCCATCATCTCCACCCCACACACATCTGCATTTCACATCTCCCGCTATCTCCTGCCTTGGTATCCTCTGCAGTGCAAGCACCAGCTTGTCCTTCAGGTGCCACTCTCTGTCTCCTTTTAAGGAGCCCTTCCTTAAAGGGTCCTCTCCATACCTCTGAGCCCACAGAGCCTTCAAGGGAAGCCATCTGTCTGAATCAGTCCCTCCCTTGACTTCTGTGGTTTCATGCATCCTGGTAAGGCGTGTGTCTTGCTCTAAGCAACCCATACTAAGACCACTCCCTTCCAATTCCATTCAGTCCTAGTCCCTCCCAGTCCCCAAACAGCCACAGCCAAGCAGTGGGTCCCCTGACTTCCCCTACTCTTAGGGAATGCTGGTTCCTGGCTATCCATGACTCTCCACCCCCACGGAGCTTTGGTTCTGTGTTCCATGCGCATCAGCTTACACCCTCAATGCTATATCAGTGTAACACCCTGACCATCTCCCAAGTCTTGGACCAGTAGCCCTCATCCTTCCCCAGCCCTGCCGCTACTGCTCCCCATGGCTGGGAGTCAACGGTGTGGTGGGAATGAGTTCAGCTATATTACCTGCTGCCGTAGCTCTTTTCACTTAAGACAGTGTCTTGGGGGGGGGGGGGGGAGCCACACATGAGCAAGACATTGGCTTTCCTTCTTGTTAAAGGCTGGATGGTATCCCCTGGGTGCCTCGTCACGTGCTTCCATCCATTCAATCGTAGATGGACACAGGCTGCTCCCACACCCTGGCCTTGTGGTGGCGGCCGCAAATAAGGAGTGACAGACACATCCTGAGATCCTAATCTTGATGGTTTTGGATGTGTGCCCAGAAGGGCGATTACTCCATCATATGGCAGTGTGCTATTTTTAATTTTCTGAGGAACCTCCATACTGTTTTTTTCTTTACTGGCTGCACCCTGTCTCACTTCATCTACTGGGCAGGACCATTCCCCTCCCCCACGTCCCTCAGTCTTGCCTTTCAGTAGTCAGTCCTGACAGGTAAGAACTGACAGCTTGCCCATGGGTGGCTCTGACGGGTTTCTAGTGATGGAGTCGCCTGTCCGTGAACCTGTTGGTCAGGTGTCTGTCCACTCTGCAGAATGTCACCCTGCTCCTGCCCTGCTTTCATTGGGGTTTCTCTGTTGATGATTTGAGCGTTTTCTTTTATTATTTGGCTGAAAGATCTTATGCATACATTAGAGAGATGATGCCAGTATCTTCCTCCCCTGGCTGGGGTGTGCACAGGGGCGGGGGGGGGGGGGGGAAGCAGGGACTGCCTTTCGTTTTATTTACTGTTTCCTGTGCTTTGCTGAAGTTTTTTGCTTAGACACTGTCTTCTCCATCTGTCTCTGTCTTCTTTCCCTGGGCTTTTGGTTTCATAGGCAGGGAGACCAATGTCAAGGCTCCTTGTCCCTTAGGTTTTCTTATAAAGGTCTTGCAGTTAATTCCCGGGCTGAGGTTGTGGTCTCCAGAGGGTGGGAGTTGGTCAAAGGGACTGCACTGTGATGCTGAGAAGAGGGGAGCAGACCCATGCCTGGCCACTCCGTCAGCAGTGCAGCTCCTCCATCCGTCACCCACCGGGCCCAGCGCAGTTCAAGGATCCATAGCCCTAGAGTTCAAAAACCAAGCCTGGCTTCCCAGAGGCCAGGAAATGCTAAGAAGGTGCACTGTGTGCACCACCCCACTGCTGGTTCTAGGATGGGGGAAGGTGCTAGAGGGGAGCAGCTCACTACAGAGGCCTCAGGACAGGGTGACAGGCTCCCTGGAGTCCAGCCTTCACAGCCCTGCCTCATTCTCCCCACCGCAGCCCTCTGATCACATCCTGTCTGTGACCACAGCGCCACCTACTGGCTGCATGGGGGAGCCAGGCAGGTGACATTGAGGCAAGATTGAGAGTCTAGTGCCCTGGAAAGAGGGTCCCAGATGGCCAGGAGGCCTCGTCCCCACACTGGACTTGTTTAGCAGCCTGAGTTTGCATCCTGCTTCTGCCAGTATATGGCCCCCTCTGGATTTCATCCCAGACCAGGACAGTGGGCACAGCTGACATCTGGAAGGAGTGGTCCCCCACTTGACAGGGCACCTATGTCTGGCAGAGGTTTGGTGGTGCTCACAGGCAGACCAACACACAAGCACAGCATAGCCAGGCTCACTGCTGAATTCAGGTTCTCATGAATACCACGGGTGCTTGTGACTCATACAAAGTCACCATTACAATTTCCCGCCCACGCGGGTATAGTGTACAGCAAAGACATGGTCTTAGCATAAGGAACGACATAGCTACAAACCCAGGAAGGGATATGTATGGAGACTCGAGACAGTCTGTTTAAGTTTCTGTGGCTGTAGTTAGCAACCGACACACAGAATTCCTAAAAATTCAGGATTCACTCAGAGCCTGCTGGGCTGGCTCCCACACACCCTTGGTCAAGGGCTCTAGGCAAAAATGGTTACCAGGGCCCTAGGAGCCACCATACACTCACAGAAACGACAGAACCAGCTATACTCTGACCTGCCTCATGAATGAATAGGTAAGGAGGTGCTGGTCTCCCTAAATGAACCTAGGGTTTTTCTGCCCCTCAGAACACAAGGCCTGAGTGTTCATGGGTATCAGGAAGTCTGGACTGACAAGATTAAGGTGTGAACCAGCTCTTTAAGTCAGCTAAGGGACTCTTTCTGGCTGCAGACAGTACCTTCTTAGAGTGTCCTTACATGGTAAGGGCCCTTGGGTTTCATTCGCTTAGTTATCAGTTCCTGCCTTTCCTCCTAGGCAGGGAAACTGAGCTAGAGCAGCGTGGGGGAAGGGTACTGCAAATCAAGGTCACCGCTGCTTATAGCAGACTCTGGAGCCGAGGTGATCAGGCCTCACTCTCCAGGGCCTCAGCTGTGAAGAGCCAGACCCACAGCCTCCAGCTTTCCCCCAGACTAGTGGCCTTTGCAGATGTCGTCCACACAGTCTCATATGTCAGGGTTGGATTCAGCCCTGCGGTGACCCAGACACATGATGGGTCACGTCTGGCTTGTCCCTCCATCTTCCTCAGGTGCCCCAGCCCGAAGACTTCTCTTCACAGTTCCACAAGAGCAGACCTCAAACCCTCATGGTGTCTATACACACTGTCCCTCAGTATTTCCCAGGTCCTCAGCCTAACATCCCCAGCTTACAGGACAGCTATACTGCCCCGCCTTGAGGCCTAGCTTCCTGCTTTGCCTCCCACATTTTGTGGGTGAGGTGGAGTCCTAGGAATGCCCAAGACTAAGCACTATGACACTCCGCCTCATCAGCCGGGACTGGCATTGTCACCATCTATCACAGATTATTAGACTAGGGTGGTGGCCACCATTTGGCACCAGAACCAAGATGCCCCTAGCCTGCCCAGACACTGTATTGGAGTACTCTCTCCTCTCATCAAGTTATCAGAGCAGCTCAGGAGCTTGGTAGATGTGCTCCCATTTCATAGGAGGGGAGACTGAGGCACAGAGAGGTTGATTGACACTGAGCCATGAGATCAGTAAGTGGGAAGGCTGAATTTGGTGTGGGGCACCTTGCCCCACCCTCTGCTTAGAACCTCAGCTGGCCTCAATCCAGGAGCTGTGTCTGTGAGAGGATGTTTTCTAGGCATGTCTGTGCCACAGCACCCAGACAGGAAAACATAGCATTTCATATGTTCAGCTAGAGCCCTCAAGAGCAGTCACAGCTCCAGCCTAGGCCCTCCTAGGTCCTGGACTCCTATTACAGATGGCCCACTCATCCACAAGTCACAGAGAATGACGGAGGTTTGAGGAACCAAGAGACAGACATGAAGCAGCCTTACTGGGACACATGTCCTCAATGCATGTGTAGACACAAGCCTACACTCCTCAGACAGTGCTTGCACCACAACACTGTCTCTAGAAGGGTGCTGTGGACACTGGAGCCATTATGACCTCAAGGTGAGGTCAGGGCTAGTCTGGGCACCAGAGAAGGGACAGTACCCAGGACAGCACTAGCCGGCTGGTGAGGATAGAACTGGCAACTGGGACCTGTGGGTGTCCTGCTCTGAATCGCATCATGGATGGGCAGCATTCCAACAGGTCACACAGCCGCAGCTCAGTGGATAGGCCCTCAACAGCCATGTCCCACAACCCCAGGTCAGTTCAGCCCCGGAAGACATGGACAAGCCAGAGGCCACCCCAGCCCACAGGCACCTGGCTTTCTCACCTTCCAGGGCAGCAACACACCATCGGAGGGTACCATCCTGGGATGGCCATGCTGGCACAGTGTCTGGGGGTATCATCTCCCCTAAGGCAGGCTAAGAGGGACGTGGGGTGTAGGGTGGGTCCTGGGCTGGCGCCACCCTCAGTGTGATAGGAGGAGGGTAGAGCTGGACTACAAACTCTACCCTTACCAGGAGAGGAGAGGAGAGGAGAGGAGAGGAGAGGAGAGGAGAGGAGAGGAGAGGAGAGGAGAGGAGAGGAGAGGGCAGAAACTGCTTATGAGGACCAGAGATGATGGTGGGCAAGGGTCACAACACGGAGTGAGCCAGCAAATGGACAGCTGGACAGACAGATGGGCTGCTGCCTACTTCTCTGTCAGCTTGTTCAGGGCAGACTGGGAAGGACACAATAGCTTGTGTTTTTACAGATTTGACCCCAAGAAGAGGAGATACTGCTGTTCACTCATCTTGCACATATACACACACATACATGCATACCCACATATATACATATAAATATGTGTACATTCATATATACATACACATATACACATGTATACATACACATGTATGTATGCACAGATGTGCAAGGACACGTGTATATGTACGTACATGGGTGTATACACATACACACATGTACATGTATACACACATAAGTACATATGCATATGCACACCAATGAGGTACCCACAGGGCAGCTTTGCCCACAGGTCACAGCCTCAGCCTAGACTGCCAGGTCTGCTGTTTAGGTTAACTTCCTCCTCTGTCCCATGGTCCTCCATATCTTGCTCCTGCCTGCAATGTCCGCAGCTCCCTTGTGTGGTCACTTCCTACTGTGTCCCACCTCACTGCAAGGTGATCCCCATGAAGGGAAGTTGAGAGTAATAGCTGTGACAAACTTTGCTTTGTGCACAGGGCCCAGGGCATAGGGCATGTGGCAGCTTTATGAGGGCACAGTGCACTCTGTACAGTGACAGAGCACCAAGGACTGGGCTTCACCATGCTTGTCCCCTGCAGTTTCAGAGCAGACTTTTCAAATGTGATGGCTTCTGAGATTAGCTCACTGGCAGCCACCCTCCTGCTTAACATTCACGTGGCGCATCCTCCTGTACTTGGGCCATCCTCAGGACCCATCTTAACCCCAGTCATTTGGAAGCTCCAACCTCCAAGGGTACGTGGTGTAGTGAGGCTTTCACCTGAGCCTTGGAGCAAGGAGAGAAGTCTGTACATAGCCGGGCAGCAGTCCACTCCACAGCCAGGTGCCTGCTGCCCACTCTCTGCCCAACTTTCGAACAGTTTCTCTCCAAGTTTGTCCCCAGAACCAGGGAAACAGCCCCCCATCCGAGGGCATCCTACTAGATCCAGAGGGGGAGGCGGGAGGCATCTGCTGGAGTGCTCACATCGTGCATGCTAGCTGGGTTAGTATTCTGAAGGCTATATTACATCACAGGGCTCCATCCAAAGATTCAGAGGGGCTGAGGTTGCCTTGGAGATGAGAATTGGTAGGATACTGTCAGTTACACCTTACAAGCTGAGAAGTGGTAGAAGATTATGTAGAGTGAGGGTCAGACTGAAGTCTCAGCCAAGTTTGTCAAGATGACACCTAAGTAAGCCTTGAAAGAAGTGCACAGCTAGGAGCTAGAGAGATGGTTCAGCATTTAAGAGTACACTGCTCTTGCAAAGTCTGGCTCTCAAGCACCCACATCAAGGGACTCGTATGTTCTGTAACTCTAGTTTCCTGGGAATCTGATGCCTTTTTCTGGCGTCCGCAGGTACATTGTGTGTGTGTGTGTGTGTGTGTGTGTGTGTGTGTGTGTGTGTGTGTGTGTGTGTGTAGGTGTAGGTGTGTGTGTGTAGGTGTGTGTGTGTAGGTGTGTGTGTGTGTGTGTGTGTGTGGTCATTTAAATTAAAAAACAAGGGACCAGAAGAGCCGTGATAGAGAGTAGGGTGACCTGCAGATAGAAAGGAGCAGCTAGTGCAGGTGTCCTTGTGGTTTAGAAACAGCCAGAGCTCACTGGAATGAGTAGGAAGCAGGATGCATTGAGATCCAGCAGGGTGGGCTCCCTTCTGCTCTCTGGGTTTTGTTTTTCTCCATTTCCTGTACAGAGTTAGACTTATATATGATAGAATTCACCTAGACCACAAATAAAACAAGGAACAGCTCAGTCTCCAAACATTTTTTTCCACACAGCCTGGTAGTGAAAGAGCTCCCAGCCACACTCAGCCTAGGAACCGCCGACCAATGTTACCTTTTCCATGATGTCAGAAAAATAACACGGAATGTAGCCTTTGGGGTCTGGCTTCTTTCAGGTGTCACACTGTGTTTCTGATGTCCCGCATCGTTAGTGATCTGTTTTAACCGGATTGGGGGGAGGGGCGCTGCGGTTTTTTTGGAAAACACATTTGCGTGCTTGGCAGTTTTAGCTGTTGTAAGTCAGGCACTGTTAAACATTCATGCAGGGATTTGTGTGTGACTCTAACACACGCGCAAACACACACAGCTGGGGTGCCTAAGTCACATGCCCACTGTATGTTCAACTTCACCCAACGTATTGAGATTGTAACATCCCCACCCAGAGTTCCTGCCGCCACACGCCCACAGCTTTTAATATATTTGTTTTTTCCTGGTGTTATTATCTTAGGGATACACAGAGCTTCTCCTGCCATGGCTTTGGTTTTGGGGTGTATTTTTTTTCTGTCCTTCAGACGGACAGTATGGCTCCTTCCATCCACTGCTCTGCCATCCGCTGCTCTCCATAGGTGGCTGTTCCATCGACTGTTTTGCCTACGTTTTGTTCAGTTGTCCATGTGTGGGTTTGACTCGGAGTTCTTGATCTATCTGGGACCCACCCTGTTACCGGTGTAATCTGCAAGGATTGTTCCCAGGCCCTGCGGCTCCTCCCCCTTTCCTTCTGGATACCCTTCACTAAATCAAGTATCTATATTTTTCTTTGGTGGTTGGGTAATGCTTTTGTCACATTTAAGAAGTCTTTATCACTCAAGTTCACGGAAGCAATTTTTCCTGTTTTTTTTCTAGAACTTTCAAGAATTCAATCTTTCTTTTAACTTCATGGTGTCATGGGTTATTTTTATGCATGTGTTTAAAATATAGATAGGGGTTGCTTTGTGAGTGTATGTCTGAGTGTTTCATTGTGAAATGCTGGCAAATCTGGCCTGCCTTTCCTGTTGGAATTGCTTTTGCATATTTGTCAAAAATCAGTTGTCCTAATCTGGGGAAGTTGCTCAGTGGTTGGAGCACTTGTCTAGCAAGTATGAGAAATAGAATTTGGATCTTCAGAACCCCGGTATGCTGGATGGTCAGGGCAGCCTGCCTATAATTCCAGCCTCCAAAGAATTATAGGCTCCTGTCTTTGTTGAGAAATTATCTTGTTAATCGACCCTGCCGACTGTGGGGGGGGGGCGGGTACCATCCCCACAGCACAATGTTTAGTGGATGTCATGAAGATGCCCTTGCCTCATTCTTAATTGGGAAGGAAAAGTCTGTCTTTCATGGTTAAATGTGATAGGAGTTAGGGGTGGGGTTAGAAGCTGGGGGCGAGGTTATGTTCTTGAGGTTCATTTGAGAGGGTTCCTCTAATTCCTGTTTCTATTGTGATTTCGTTGTTGCATTTTTCAAACACGTTCTCTGCCTCTGTTGATTGAGGCTTCATTCTTAAGTCTGTTGATATGGGCAGTTACATTGATTTCCTTGTATTCTCAAGAGGAGCCCCACCTGGAGACGGCAGGTGAGGAGTTCCCTATATTTTTAAGAAAGCTGTGTCCTTAGAGGAAGTGTATGAGCCTGTGCTTTTCCTTTTTTGCAAGTTCACTGATGGTCAGGGGTGATGACGCACTTTAATCCCAGCACTCAAGGAAGCAGAGGCAGGTGGATTTTGTGAGTTCATGTCCCAGGCCTGCACAGTGAGACCCTGTCAGGAAGAAGAGATGGGAAGAGTGGGCTTGAGTGTCTTACAGGATGAGTTGGACTGTTATATCTTCTGTTTTCTAGATAAATGTCAGTATTATTTCTCCCCCAAATGTTCTGTATAAAGAAAGGGGCTGGTAGACCTGAAGTGTTCACCATAGAACATTTCAATATAAAATAATTTTTATCACATATGAACTTTGGTATTTGCCTCTAGAATGAGTGTTAGCATTTTATGACCTTAAGTGTCTGTCCAATCTGTTTATGTTGTCATCCTAGCTTGAGTAAAGTTGTGCATTCTATTCCTTTATCACCCTACAAACACCTATAAGATGCATAGTTAGGCATCACTCTATTTTAAATTAATCATGTGTATCTTCTCCTTTTTGCTTCTTTTATTTTTTTTTCTCCAATAAACCCACAAGGGGTTTGTCAATGACTTGGCTTTTCAAAGAAACAGTATCAGGCTTTGGTGGTTTTCTCTCTGTTTGGGAAGAAGGGGTTCATTTTTATTTTGAAAATTTTGTTCATACAGCATATTTTGATAATATTTCCCCCTCCCCTAACTCCTTCCAGATCCTCCCCACCTTGGTTTGTTACTATTTCTTTGTTTCTGATTACTTATTGTGGCCAGTCCTCTGCTTCCATCCTGTGGGTCTTGGGGATTGATCTCAGGTCACCTGCCCTGATTAAAATGTCCTCACCGCTAAGACACCTCACCAGCCCTCTAGTTCTTGCTGTTTCTTTCCTTAGGTTCAATATGTTCTGTTTTATTTTTACAGATTGAATCCTAGTCCCTGGAGATTCATTTATTTTTATGTGTATGAGTGTTTTGTTTGTGCACTGTGCTCTTGATGTCTTTTGTTGTTTTTTAGTTTTAAGACAGGATCTCACTATGTAGCCCAGGCTAACCAGGAACTCATCATCCCCCTGCCTCAGCCACATGAGTGTAGATTACAGCTGAGCCCTGCCACTCTCAGCGGAGTACAGTTCATGCAGGAGCCGCAGACCTGATCTTTCTTCCTTCGTCTTGACAGTCTTTGCTGCTAAATGGCAGTGTTCACATCACCTGCGCTCCACGTGACCGCCGATGTGACTCGGTATTCTTGACCTGTGTCCTTCATTGTCTTTTTGCAGTTCTGACTTTGGGTTGATGTCCTTCTTTGTCATCGCTTAGGTATTTATAGTACGCGGTATAGCCTTTTGAGTCGTGTCACATCACTTACCGTGCTAGAGCTGTCAACACATCATTACAGCTCTCCCCTGATCGTACACTGATGTTATGTATTTTAATTCTACTTGGGTTAACAAGCCCACGATGCATTATTTCACAGTAAATATTTTAAACGGGCAGAGACCTTTTCTTCTGCATATGTAAGCCTCTCCAGCCTTTATTCTGCTATTTCCACAGATGGATCTGTCAGTCTCCCGCCTGGGGGAGGGGAGCTCCCCTAACACTGTCTGTGATCTGGGTCTCTGAGGATGAATTCATGGGGGAGGGGCACGTGTACACATGTATGAAAGGTGCCACATCTCACCTGGAAGTTTCAAAGGTATTTTCTTGGATACAGTCGTCTAGACAGCTGAGGTCCCCCACCCCCACCCCCCAGCACTCTTCCTGCTCTTCTGTTTTGCGTGGGTCTAACAGGGACACTGCTACTCTTGTTTCCTTTCATATATCCTTGTTGCCCTTCGTGGAGTTTTTGGTTTTGTTTTGGTTTTCTTTTATTGTTTTTTATTTTAATCTCTCAACTTTTATCTTATTAACTTGATGTTTTACTTTATTAAACAGAATAAACTTCATGTATTTTAACATATTGTCTTTGGGTTTTTGGGGGGTGTTTTAAGATTTTATTTATTTATTTTATGTATATGAGTACACTGTAGCTGTGAAATGGTTGTGAGCCTTCATGTGGTTGCTGGGGATTGAACTTAGGACCTCTGCTCGCTCTGGTTAACCCTGCTAGCTCATTCTCTGTTTGCTCCAGCCCAAAGATGTAGTTACTATTACATGTAAGTACACTGTCACTGTCTTCAGACACACCAGGAGAGGGTGTCAGATCTCATTGCAGATGGTTGTGAGCTACCATGTGGTTGCTGGTATTTGAACTCAGGACCTTCAGGAGAGCAGTCAGAGCTCTTACCCACTGAGCCATCTCACCAGCCTCTATATACTGTCTTTGAATATTTAGTAATTTGTTTTAGACATAGGAATGAAATTAACAGTAATATAAATGAACGTGCATATTATCTTGATAAGAGTTCATGGTTTTTCATCCATTGTTAAAATTCTGTGTTCTAGAAATCACTAGAATACATTAACATTAAACAATAAATTTAAACTCTGAAGTTTCATAACATGTTCTAGGTTCTTTACACATGTCTTTCACTCCAGTAGTCCAGCTTTTTACATGAAATTTAATATATATTGAACATAATGTGTTTTCATCTAACCATATTTTTTAAACACTTATCTGTCACTAGTGGGAAACAGCCTTAGAAATAGACAAAAGCTGTATTAGTTACTGTTCTTTGAGTTTTAGTAAAGTTTCTTTTATGAATGTGGGCGCCCTTGCATTTGGAGCACAGATGTTCAGAATTTAGAGTTCTTCTTGGTAGATTTTTCGATATTAGAATGGCTACTTCAGCTTGTTTCTTGGGACCATTTGCTTGGAAATTTGTTTTCCAGCCCTTTATTCTGAGGTGGTGTCTGTCTTTGACACTGAAGTGTGTTTCCTGTATGCAGCAAAATGCTGGGTCCTGTTTACGGATCTAGTCTGTTAGTCTATGTCTTTTTATTGGGGAATTAAATCCATTGATGTTAAGAGATATTAAGGAATAGTGATTGTTGCTTCCTGTTATTTTTTATGTTATTTTTATGTTTGTGTGGATATCTTCTTTTGGGTTTGTTGAAAGATTACTTTCTTGCTTTTTCTAGGGTGCAGTTATCCTCCTTGTGTTGGCATTTTCCATCTATTATCCTTTGTAGGGTTGGATCTGTGGAAAGATACTGTGTAAATTTGGTTTTGTCATAGAATATCTTTGTTTCTCCATCTATGGTAATTGTGAGTTTTGCTGGGTATAGTAGTTAGGGTCTGTATGACATCTGCCCAGGATCTTCTAGCTTTCATAGCCTCTGGTGAGAAGTCTGGAGTAATTCTGACAGGTCTGCCTTTATATGTTACTTGACCTTTTCCCCTTACTGCTTTTAATATTCTTTCTTTGTTTTGTGCATTTGGTGTTTTGACTATTATGTAATGGGAGGAATTTCTTTTCTGGTCCAGTCTATTTGGAGTTCTGTAGGCCTCTTGTATGTTTATGGGCATCTCTTTCTTTAGGTTAGGGAAGTTTTCTTCTATAATTTTATTGAAGATATTACTGGCCCTTTAAGTTGGGAGTCTTCACTCTCTTCTATACCTATAATCCTTAGGTTTGGACTTCTTATTGTGTCCTGGATTTCCTGGATGGTTTGGGTTAGGAGCTTTTTGCATTTTACATTTTCTTTGACTGTTGTGTCAATGTTTTCTATGGTATCTTCTGCACCTGAGATTCTCTCTTCTATCTCTTGTATTCTGTTGGTGATGCTTGCATCGATGACTCCTGATCTCTTTATTAGGTTTTCTATCTCCAGGCTCCCTTTGTGACTTCTTTATTGTTTCTGTTTTCATTTTTAGATCCTGGATGGTTTTGTTCAATTCCTTCACCTGCTTGGTTGTGTTTTCCTGTCATTCTTTTTGTTGTTGTTTTGTTTTTTGGACTTTTGGATTTGGTTTTTTCAAGACAGGGTTTCTCTGTATAGCCCTGTCCTGGAACTCACTCTGTAGACCAGGCTGACTTCAAACTCAGAAATCCGCCTGCCTCTGCCTCCCAGAGTGCTGGGATTACAGGTGTGCACCACCACTGCCCAGCTCCTGTAATTCTTTAAGGGATTTTTGTGTTTCCTCTATGAGGGTTTCTACCTTTTTACCTGTGTTCTCCTGTGTTTCTTTAAGAGGGTTATTTACATGCTTCTTAAATTCCTCCATCATCATCATAGAGATGTGATTTTAAATCAGAGTCTTGCTTTTATGGTGTGTGGGGATATCTAGGTCTCTCTGTGGTGTGAGAACTGGGTTCTAATGATGCCAAGTAGCCTTAGTTTCTGTTGCTTATGTTCTTGCCCTTGCCTCTCGCCATCTGGTTGTGTCTGGTGTTAGCCGGTCTTGCTGTCTCTGACTGTGGCTTGTCCCTCCTACAAGCCTGTGTGTCAGTATTCCTGAGAGACCAGTTCTCTCTGGGATGAATTTGAGTATGGAGAGCTGTGGCACAGGGTCAGCTCTGGGGTGCAGATAGAAACCAGAAGGATCCTGTCCACGGCTGTTCCTTAGTTCCTGTGTCCTGATGACTCTGGGCAGGTCCCTATTGGGCCAGGAATTTGAGCAGAAGTGGTGGTCTTACCTGTGTTCACAGGCTTGTCCACACTCATGGGAGACCAGCTCCCTCCCAGAGGTATTTGGGTATGGAACGCTGTGGCACAGGATCAGCTCTGGGCACAGAAGGAAACCCTGTTTTCTTTTCCTTGCCTCTGGATTCAGGTGGCATTTTCCCAATGTCATTTGGTGTGTCCTTTGTGTCTCTTTGCTCGTGGCAAAGTCCTAGATGAGTGGATCTGAAGTCTTTATCAAACCCAGAAAGTAATAAGAGATTCTAAGTTGGCCCCACAGCTCGAGAACTCTGCTTCATCTTGTCTAGTCTGCTTGTGTTTTCATTTTCAGATCTTTGCTGTTTGCCAGTTTCTCCTTCCTAGGTGTACAGTCTGCCGTTGGAGTCGCCCACTGGAGTCTTCCTCTGAAACATGATTCTCATCCTTTTTATTTCTCCCCTTTCTTTCCTTAGCATCCTTAAGTCTCGTCCTAGCAAGTTGAATACAGCCGTTTCAGTGACCGTGTCTACTGCATTGATCTGCATCTGCTTGTTTGTCATAGGATTTCACACTGTAGCCCTGGCTAGTCCAGAACTTGCTATATAGACCAGTCTTGCAGAGATGTCCTCCTACCTCACTCAGCCTCCCTAACGTTGGGTGTACCTCATACTTGACCTTCCATATTGATTATGGTCTGTTCATTTTCTTCTCTTTGTGGATCGTTTCTTGCTATGTTGCATTTCTGGTAGATTTCAAGTGACTGTCAGTAACCATGAACTAGACTGTGTTTAGTATGATGCTGTTCCTGCACACATAAAGCTTCTTCAGTTCTGTCTGGAATATGGCCTGTGGAAACAGCTGGTCTCTTCGAGCCTTGCTTTTTAGAGCTTTGACAAGGAGAGCAAGAGCACCCTTGCTTGGGTAGATTTTATTCCCTGTAATTGATGTGACTCCTTAAAGGCATCATTGTACAGAAGGGAAAGGAATGCTTTCTAGCCCTGCATCAGCTCCAGGGTTTCTTTCCCCTGCTCCTACCTCTTCACGCAACAAGGTCAGATGAAGAGGGGGTTGGAAAAGACTCTGGAGACCTTCCGAGTTCCCTGTGGGCCTCCCACCCTCAAACACTGACCTCTGAGGTCTCCCTACACTGCCACCTCCAGGTCAGCAGCTCACAAATGTCACAGGTTTTCCTGGTCTCCACTGGGAACTAGGTTGTGTCTCAGCAACCAGTTTTCATAGCCTGAAGCTCACTCTGTAGACTTCCATTTCTCGGGGATCATTGTCCTATACTGGTGGTGTCTACTGGTGACCACGATCTTCTATATCTTCTGCCAGTTTCTGGTTTCATAAGGTCCTGGTGGCTCCATCATGGATGCACAGGTGGCAGGTGTCACATGTGAAACAATGAACAAATAAAACATTTAGAGACTGCTACCTTCTGGTATAACCATGATGGCTGTCTCATGATGGCTTATACACTCATGATAGCTGCTTAATAATATGCCTCGTGATCTTGTTCAGTCTGCAGGCATGGTTATCCCCATCACCTATTCTAGAAGAGGCCTTCCCCGTAGGAAATATGTGAAACTGAGAATTACATATGAACTAGCAGATGGCATTTGTGAAGCAGGGAACAGAAGCCAATATGGAAGCAGGGAGGAACTAGACTTGGGCAACATCCAAAGTCAGAGGGCCTTTTCTTCAGGATACTTTGTACCCTTTTACAAAGCATAAAGACCTGCATCATCTGTGTTGCTGCTACTGCTTCTGCAGAGCTGCCCACATACGTGGAGATCCCTCAAGGGATATCTGAGTAGGCAGGATATTACATCTGCTGCTCTGAATCCCAGTCAACATGTATCCCAGTCAACATGAGAGAGAGAGAGAGAGAGAGAGAGAGAGAGAGAGAGAGAGAGAGAGGAGAGAGGAGAAAGAGAGAGAGGGGAGAGAGAGAGAGAGAGAGAGAGAGAGAGAGAGAGAGAGAGAGAGAGAGAGAGGAGAGAGAGAGAGATCAGGAGGCATGAGCCACTCTGAGGCCTTCTGGACTCTTAATGTGTCTGTCTGTCTTCCTGCTGGGCCAAGCCATCTACTCCAGACCTTAAATTTCTCCATTCATAAGAAACTTTTACAAGACCCCAGGGATACAGATGTATACAATAGGCATACAAGCCAAACATCCCCAAAGTCAGGTATAAACAACAGGCATGCAAGTCAAACACGGGCTGATCATAAAACCACAAAGCAATTTCTCTTAATCAATTATTTGGTATGTAGGATCTTACCATTTATTAAAGATGAAAGCAAAGTACTTACTAATGAGGGGGTGTGCGTGTCTAACACAATACAATCCAAAGTTGCACTAATTTGATACTTACATGCTGAGCAATGCTGGCAGGGAACTATTTAAAGTTAGTTTTCCATGACACTGTGTGTAGTGCAGAATGCATGGGCGGCGTTGTGTTCAGGACCTGTTCACACAGTGCAGCGCAGGCAAACACTTTCAGAAATATCTCCAATTGACAGTATGTTTGGGTTTGAATTTGTTTTTGGTGTTGCATGTTCAGAAATCTTTCACTGTCATCAAATTTTTGAGGCTCCAACATGCAGTTATATGATACCCCACCGTGGGGTCAGACCCTAGTCTAAGAAGATTTGGCTTATTCAACAGTGTCCTAGAGCCTCAAGGTAAACACACACATACACATACACACACACACACACACACACACACACACACACACACACACTCTTCAGGCTCACCAGACCACTAAACAGAAGGACAGACACCTGGAAGGACACTGCAGAGCCTTATCCAGTGTAAAGCATGCCAATGTGCCCAGCACGTAACCACACATAAATGCACATGATGCTTATACATGGAACTTGCTCCATTTCAGAATCCCCTCCCACGTTTCTGTTTCTACGAAGGAGTCATCAACATGCACCAGGGAATCACCAGACTATACCTCCAGGGACAGAGATCCCCACGCTACCACCATCCTCTTGTGCAGATCCAAGGGCAGCCAGACTTCCCTGGAGCACCAGTTATTTATGGAGGAGGCCTACAACTCAGGTGAGGGTAGCCCAGACAACAGGCCGCACCCAGGCCCTCCCAGAAGTGGCCCTGAGGATGAGGGGTAGATGGAGCTCCTCTCTAAGACTTTGGGTATCACAAAGGCTGTGGACATGCCCAGCTCTCTGTGTGCCCCTCACTTGTTCTTGCCTCCTGAAACACCAACAAAATAAATAAAATGCCCTTTCCTCCTCTGAGCCACACCTCCTCTCCACCCACACCATTTATACCTCAGAAGTTCAGTTTAGACATGAACTTCTCTTTCTGGAATGTTTTTCTCTTCGTTCCAGTGCCAAAGGGTATCAAGTGACCAAATAGACAGTTGGAAAAAAAAACAAAGAATTTTTGTATGGAAGGATAAAGAGATTACTTTTTGAGTGGATTTGTGATTATATGGGTGGATGTATTGCTAAATGGATCAAATATGTATTAATAGATAGTAGTTAGCTAGGTGTAGGAATGGGTGGATTTCAGAATACCCAAGTAGATGGCTGGTTAAACAAATATGAAATGAACAGACATGGGATGAAGAGCTAGATCACTGGATATATAGAAATCAGGATGAATTGATGAGTATTGGTGGGTAGATAGCTGGATGAGTGAATAGAGGGAAATATGAATGAGAGAATGAGAATATGCAGATGAGAATGTATTCCTGCTCTGTCCCACCTTAAACCCCATGAAGGACCACATGGAGGCAAGACTCTCAGGTGACTTCCCAATGTGTCGGGCTCTAACTTTCATTGCATGCTTGTCCCTCCTTAGCCACCCAACCCTATGCTTCTTGTCATCTTTAGCCATCTGCTTCAAGATGCTCCGAGACATAGGCACCGCAGACCTTCTCCAAATCAAGTACATCACCAAGAAGATAAAGAAGATGGCTCAGAGGTCCCCCAACCTGGTGATGGAAACCATCTACGACTTCTTCAAAGACAACCCAGAGGTGGTGTTGCTTAGGCCCCTGGGGCAAGCACGGGGACCATGGGGGAGTACTGGATCCCAAGCGAGACTCAGCCCCTGAATTTAAGTGGGAAAGTTACATCCTTCTGGCAAAATCTCAATCTCCTTGCATGCCAGTAGGCTAAGGAGGGAGGGAGGGAAAGGTACCCACTTCCCTTTACCTCAGAGCAGACTCAGGAGGCAGAGATCATGACTGCCGCAGATGAAGAACTATGACTTTGGGAAGAGGAGGATTTGCCTAAGGTCACAGAACCAGTAAATGGTAGAAACTGGTGGGAGAATATGTGGGTGGATGGGAGGTGGGCAAATGCACGGATGATGGATTGATGGGCGGATGGCTGGATATAATGGATATAGGGTTGGGTAGCTAGATTGGTGGGTAGATAGCTATAGTGACTGATGGAGAGGTGGGTTGATATAGGGAGGGAAGAAGGGAAGTATAGGTAGAGAGTAAACATGGAGATGGAAGCATTCATTTATGAATGCCTGAATGCATAAATGCATTTAATGCATGGATGAGGAAAATCTGCCTACACGTTGATGAAGAGATGACCTCACTTTGAAGGTGGAGTTTTTAAATCCACAGCAGTTCCCTGAGGACAGGCGAGCTCTTCTTCTTCCTCAAGTCTGTAGGCCAGGCTCAAGGTTAGCACATGACAGGTGTCTCCTAAGAATTGCCAAATGGCTGTGTCCACGTGTGCTCCCTCCCTCCAGCCTCCTTTCATATCCTCTCAAACAGTGTTCTCCTTGGCATCCGCTGTCACTGTCAGACGCCATGGCCTCAATCTAGCCTCTGTCCTCCACAGATGTCCTGCCGACACAGATTCCGGCTGTTCCAGGTCCTGGTGGCAGTCATTGGAGCCCTCGAGGTCTTGGAGGAGACCTGGCAAAAGTGCTTCATGCAGCTGGCCCTGGAGCACATGGCCAAGTCCACGGTAGGCCGCCCACTCATGGCACACACGCTGGTTCCCCAAGGGCTTCCAAAAGCCCTTTAGTCAGGTGCCTGGGGTCCAAAGCATGTAGCTGCATGGTTCCAAGCTCTCCCGTCCACGTGTTTTCTGTTTATTCTTGTCCTTAAAATGGCCTCTTCAGCAGAACCGTCTCATGCAGGACCCTGCTAGACCCATACACAAAAACCAACCATCCCTCTCAGAATGTCTCTTCCTTCCCCAATGCCCATACCCCAGCATCTGGAAGAACTATCGCCAGCTTCACCCACCCCTTGAGCTCCTGCCTCTTGGGTGCCTCTGCTTGATGGAAACATACAAGCTTGGGATTCAGCTGCCCCAGCCCACCAAACCAGGTGTGAACCAGAAATATCAATGGCCTCGTACTGTTCTAAAGGCCTTAATGGCTTCCAGGGGCCTGAGACAGGTGGATTTCTCCAGATCCGCTGACCCTGGGGAGTCCATGGTGAGCTACTTTATACACACAGCACAAATGGTGTTCAGGGAACAGTGACTGTCACCAAGGTGTACCACACTCCAAGCTACAACCTTCTACAAGGGAGCCCAGGCTTATTTCTCTGTCCATATCACACTGAATAGCTCAGAAGGTTCACGTCATAAGGAGAAGGTTTGTAATAACATACTTGCTGCAACATCCAAACTGTGGCCTGGCACAATGTCATCCAGTGGAAGCCATCCTAACACAAGGGCAGGAGGCAGGAGGCAGACAAAGAGAGGTTCTGAGAGAATCGGAGTATGGTAAGTAACTAGATAGAAATTGCCCCCAGGTTACCGGTAATAAGGCACAGGTTGGACAGGGCCCATGGATGCAGAGTTATAATCTAATGGCTATACAATGCTAACACACCCATCAGGATGGAAAGAACCTTGGCTCGCTGGGTGTTTCGCACAGCCCAGAGATCAGCCAGCTTACTAGGTGGTTATTATTACAGAAAGAGGTGTGTCCAGCCTACCAAGAGGTTCTTATGTGCAATTTAACAGAAAGAATGATGGGGGCTCACAGAGTTGGGGGGAATTGTCAGTCTAGGTTGTAGAGAACTACTTGATGAGCTGCCTGGTTGAACAGCCTTGGTGTGGACTGCAGAGGAAAAAGAGCAAAGACTGTGTCCACTTAATTCCTTTATTCAAGTTTTTTTTTTCATCATTGTGAAGTATATTGGATTCATCGAGGAACTGCACAACAGAAGCCAACTCTTAACAGTGAGTGTCTGTGATACCAGCACATGAGAAGCTGAGGCAGGAGGATCACCATGAATCTGAGGCCAACCTGGACCACACTGCTCCAGGCCAGCCTGAGCTGCAGAGTAAGGCCCTGTCTCGAGAAACTGAAAGAAAACAAACAAGCCAACAAAACCGTTACACACACAGGTGCAGCTGCAGGCTTTCTGCAGTAACGCCCTAGAGCAGGAACCGCAGCCAGAGGTGAGGGCTACAGGTCAGCCTGGGACATCTTCTCCCTGGAGTAGACAAGGACGCTCCTGAGGCTTTCTGACACAGAGCTGGGGGTTGGCAAGCTGAGTGTGGGCTTGGTGAGGGGGCCAGGGCCACTCAACATTTTCTGCCTCTGAACATATCGAGATGTGCCCCCCCACCTCTGCACCACAGGGCTTGCCGCAGTGGCTCATACTGTCCAAGCAGAGATAGTCTTCAGCCAGTCCGAAGCCCAGGACGCACACATTCTCTGGCAGTTTCTTCAGCAGGAACATTTGAAAGGTCCAATTTTGAGTGCTCAGTTTCTAGGACTCTTTCCATTCTCTTGTAGCATGGACTGAAATAAGCTCACTGTCCCTCTGGTCTTTGTGCCCTCCGTGTGGCTCTTAAAATTCCGAGCCGGCTGAGCCCAGGTCATTCATATGTCCTGTTTTCTCTCCAAAAACCCAGCATGGCTTTGCCTTGCATGCTCCAGACTTCTACACTGAGTCTAACCACAGAGCCATGGCCACGGCCATGTGTCCTCAGTCTGGCAGCAGTATCTGATTCCAGAAAACTGCTGAGCGTCCTGTACTGGTGACAGCGTCCCTCTGCTCTGTGTCAATGCTGATACACAGAACTCCCTCTCCACGCTTCTTGCCTCCTCTCCCCCCCATCCCATCTCTCTGGGCTGAAAGTTCGCAACATTCCAAATCTCCCACCAATCACTGTGGTGCTGCCTCTAGAACTTTTGGGAGCAAACAGTTCTATTTCTTAGGATTGACTCTGTACAAAAAATAAAAAATAAAAAAATTTAAAAACCAGGTTTAGCTGTGACACATAGAAACACGTGCCTCGTGCAGGCTGCTTTTATCTAGCCTCGTTCTTCCTTCTTGCACAGCTACCACTAATCATCTTCCTCTCGAAAGCAGTTTCCTGTCCATTTTCATGTTGTTGTTGTTGTTGTTGTTGTTGTTTTTAATGTATTGTTTAATCTAGATTCCAGGTACAAGGCAAGACAAGTGACATTCATTTCTCCCTTTCTGGCTTATTTCACGTGATCTCCTGTTACATCTATTTTCCTGCAGAAATGGAATCAGGCAGACATCCTTTGTGTGTCTGAATAAAAGCCCACTGTGTGTTAAGGGTGCGTTTCCTTTATCCATTCATCTTCCGATGGAGAACAAAGCCAACAAGTTCATACCTTGGCCGTTGCAAACAGTACCATGTAAACATGTCACATGCCTCTGTGGTAGGTTGGCCCAGGAGTGATAAAGTTGGATCACGTGGCACATCTCCTTTTAGTTCTTCAAAGAACGGCCATACTTATGTCCACAGATGCTGCTCAAGTATAATTTCACCAACTAACTGCATAAGCCCCACCCCTACCAGCATCCTCACCAGGACTTGTTGATCTTGATGGTGCCCTGTGTTATATAGGTTTTATTGTCAACTTGGCAGAGGCTAGAATCAACTGGGAAAAGAAAATTCCTTCCAATTGGCCTGAGTATGTTTCTTTGGGGCATTGGCTGGACTGCTAGGATGGAGGAAGCTCCAGCCCACTGTGTGCAGTACCATCCCTAGGCAGAAAAGATAGCTAAGCAAAAGCCAAGTGACTGGGACAGCAAGCAGTGTCCCTGCATGGTTTTGCCTTCACTTCCTGCTTGAGTTCCTGCCCTGACTTCCCCCACAAGCCAAAGAAACCCATTTCTACTCTAAGTTGATTTCAGTCGATGAGTGCTTCATCACAGCAGCATATAAGCAAACTATACCACAACCATTCTCTGTAGGATGATAGGGAATCTCAGTGTGGTTCTGACTTGGATTTCCCAGAGGGCTAAGGATGTTGAACTTTTTTCTTTCAGACGCTTATCGACCATTTGTAACTACTTCTTTTGAAAACTGCCTGCTCAATTCATTATTGGATGATTTGTCTTTTGGTGTTTAATTTTCTTAGCTCCTTAAATGCTCCCAATATTAATCCCCAGTCAGATGAATAGCTACCAGTGATTTCCCCCCCATCCTGCACGCAGACCTTTCACCCTGGTAATTGTTTCTTTTGCTGTGCCAAAGCTTTTTAATTTCATGCAATCCCATTTGTCAATTCTTACAGTTGTTTCCCCGAGCTCTTAGAGTCCCTTTCAAAAAGCCCTTGCCTGTGCTTATGTGAACAGGAGTTCCTGGAAAGAAGCTGTGTCTGCAGAGACTGATTAACTGACTACAGCCTTGTGGAGGGGACCGAGTGGTGCAAACCCAGAGCCTGGTTGCAGTTTATTGTGGGCTATCTTTAGCCTGCTAAACAGCTATTTCTTGCCCTCCTTCTGCATTAGAACAAATACCTCATCACTAAGAGATAAAGCCAGACCTAATAGTCTAGCAGATTAAAAAAAAAGAAAGAAAGAAAGAAAACCCTTTAGAATGTATTAATTTATCAAAACCCTAGACTTCCACCAACCAAGAAATGAGATGTTAGCAGCAGCAGCTAAGGCCTACAGCAGAGTTCCATCCTGCTGTAGCCCATTCTTCCTGCCCTACCCACCACCCTATTTGGAAAATAGCCCCCCTATTGCTATTCTTTTGTTTTGTCACTATAAAAAGTTCGTAAGAAATGCGACCTGCCTAAGACATGGAAATTTCAAGAAGGCTAAATCTGTGTTCTGGAACTCTGGTCACTCATACTCGACTCCAAAATAAACTACCCTTTATCCCCTTTGAGATGAGGGCTGTGTTTGTGTGTCAACGCCTCTGTCTTGAAGTATTTCCCCTATTTTTTCTTTTTCTAGCAATTTCAAATGGTCAGGTCTTCTGTGAAGGCTTTTGATCATAAATTGAATTTTATTCAGGTTGAGAGATGATCTAGTTTAAGACTTCCTCGTGGAGATAGCCAGTATTTTCCAACATCATTGGTTGAAAGCTGTTCTCTTCTCCACATATATTTTTGGCATATTTGTTATAAACCAAGTGGCTGTAGTGGGTTTATTTTGGGAGTCTCTACTCTATTCCATTGGTTGATTTGTCTGGTTTTGTATCAGGACCATGCTGGTTCTGTTTCTGTGGCCCTGTGGTATAATTTGAATACCTCTGCCATTGCCGTCGCTGCTTAGGGTTCTTTTGGCATTCAGCATATTCTGTGATTCCATATTTAAGGATGTTTTCTCTTTCAGTGGTGAACATCATTAATCTTTGATGGGGCTGTACTGAATCTGTGGGCTGCTTTTGGTAAGGTAGCCATTTTCATATTATTAATCCCATCCATCCATTAACGGTGAAAGGTCTGTCTTTTTGGTGCCTTCTTGAAATTCCTTAGGCAGTATTTCAAAGTTTTGATGCTATAAGTCTCTCTCTTCCTTTGTTAGGTTTATGCTTGGTTTTCATTACTGTTTTTGAGGCTATTTAAATAAGATTTGTTTTCTTGCTTTTTTTCTTAGCATGTGCATGCATCATCAGTATAAGGACATTATTGAGATAATGAAAACCGCTGATTTTTATATGTTGATTTTTATATCTGCTACTTTGCTAAGTATTTGCCAGATTGAAGAGTTTTCTACTGGTATCTTTAGGGTTTTTAGCGTAGAGCAGTGGTTCTCCACCTGTGAGTCACAGCCCTGTTGGGGGTCAAACAACAGTTTCTCACAGAGGTCCCATATCAGATATTTACATTACAATTCCTAACAGTAGCAAAATTACAGTTATGAAGCAGCAGTGAAACAATTTTATGGTTGGAGGTCACCGCAGCTTGAGGAACTGTATTAAAGGGTCGCAGCATCAGGAGGGTTGAGAACCCCTGGTGTAGAGAATCGTGTCATCTGCAAATAAGATGAAGGCCATTTGAGTTCTTTTTTTTTTAATTTTTTTTATTCGATATAATTTATTTACATTTCAAATGATTTCCCCTCTTCTAGCCCCCCCACTCCCCGAAAGTCCCGTAAGCCCCCTTCTCATCCCCTGTCCTCCCACCCACCCCTTCCCACTTCTCCGTTCTGGTTTTGCTGAATACTGTTTCACTGAGTCTTTCCAGAACCAGGGGCCACTCCTCCTTTCTTCTTGTACCTCATTTGATGTGTGGATTATGTTTTGGGTATTCCAGTTTTCTAGGTTAATAACCACTTATTAGTGAGTGCATACCATGATTCACCTTTTGAGTCTGGGTTACCTCACTTAGTATGATATTCTCTAGCTCCATCCATTTACCTAAGAATTTCATGAATTAATTGTTTCTAATGGCTGAATAGTACTCCATTGTGTAGATATACCACATTTTTTGCATCCACTCTTCTGTTGAGGGATACCTGGGTTCTTTCCAGCATCTGGCAATTATAAATAGGGCTGCTATGAACATAGTAGAGCATGTATCCTTATTACATGGTGGGGAATCCTCTGGGTATATGCCCAGGAGTGGTATAGCAGGATCTTCTGGAAGTGAGGTGCCCAGTTTTCGGAGGAACCGCCAGACTGATTTCCAGAGTGGTTGTACCAATTTGCAACCCCACCAGCAGTGGAGGAGTGTTCCTCTTTCTCCACACCCTCTCCAACACCTGCTGTCTCCTGAATTTTTAATCTTAGCCATTCTGACTGGTGTAAGATGAAATCTTAGGGTTGTTTTGATTTGCATTTCCCTAATGACTAATAAAGTTGAGCATTTTTTAAGATGCTTCTCCGCCATCCGAAGTTCTTCAGGTGAGAATTCTTTGTTTAACTCTGTACCCCATTTTTTAATAGGGTTGTTCGGTTTTCTGGAGTCTAACTTCTTGAGTTCTTTATATATATTGGATATTAGCCCTCTATCTGATGTAGGATTGGTGAAGATCTTTTCCCAATTTGTTGGTTGCCGATTTGTCCTCTTGATGGTATCCTTTGCCTTACAGAAACTTTGTAATTTTATGAGGTCCCATTTGTCAATTTTGAGTTCTTTTTTTGATTTGGTTTTTTCGAGACAGGGTTTCTCTGTGTCACCCTGGCTGTCCTAGAGCTCACTCTGCAGACCAGGCTGGCCTCTAACTCAGAAATCCGCCTGCCTCTGCCTCCCAAGTGCTAGGATTACAGGCGTGCGCCACCACCACCCGGCTGCCATTTGAGTTCTTAATCTCTTCCTCATGTCACTTGTTTCTACATCATAACTTTGTACCCTCACAAGTGATTCAAGCTCTATGCTCGATACAAGTGTAAACAGCAGATGTGTTTATCTTGTTCTTGATGTTAGGGGAAATGCCCTGAGCCGGTTTCATTTATTAGAATGTTCACTGTAGATTTGAGTGTCCGGCCTCTATTATGTTGAGTCCTACCTTCTTCAGAGCTTTTATTATGGAGGGATGTGAATGTTATCAGTTGCCTTTTCTGCATCTTTGATCGCGTGATTTCCATCCCTGATTTTATTTACATCCTGTAGACACTTTATTGATTTCCATATATTAGACTATCCCTGAAGTGAAACCAACTTGGTGATGGTGTATGATTTTTCATGGTTACTGTTTGTATCTATTGCTGTGAAGAGATATCATGACCAAGGTAACTTATTTAAAAAAAAAAAAAAAAGCATTTAATTGGGGGCGGGGGACTACTTACAGGATCAGAGGGTTAGTTTGTTAATATTGTGACAGAACAGGATGGCATGTTTCTGGAGAAGTAGCTGAGTGCTTTGCATCCTGCCAGAGAGAGAGAGAAAGAGAGAGAGAGAGAGAGAGAGAGAGAGAGAGAGAGAGAGAGAGAGAAGAAGAAGAAGAAGAAGAAGAAGAAGAAGAAGGAGGAGGAGGGAGACAGGAAAGGAGAGGAGAGGAGAGGAGAGGAGACCCTGGGATGGGCTTTTGAACCTGCAGAGGTCACTCCCTGCAACACGCCTCTTCCACCAAGGACACACCTCCTAATCCTTCCCAGCAGTCCACCAACTGGGAACCAAGCGTGCAAATATATGAACCTATGGGAGCTAATCTCGTTCAAGCCACCACACTCCGTTCCCTGGCCCCCACAGGCTTGTAGCCTTATCATAATGCAAAATGCATTCAGACCAGCTTCAGAAGTCCCCATTGTCTACAGTCTCAGCACTGTTTAAAGTCCAAAGTCTCCTCTGAGACTCAGAGGAATCTCTTAACTGGAACTCTGTGTAAAGCAGATCGCACACTTCAAACATACAATGTCACAGTATATACATTAAATTCCAAAAAGGGAGGGAAGGGAGCACGGTGAGGAGATCCTGGGTCAAAGCAAATCCAAAGCCCAGCTGGCAAATGACACACTCCGCATCTCCTGCCCAACGTCAAAAGGTTCTTTGGAACTCCAACAGCTCCAGCTTTGTTGACTGCAACACAGTTCTCCCTCTTGGCGCCATTCCAGGCCCAGTCAGCAGCTCTCCTTGGCAGGTATCCCATCTCCGACATCTTGAGGTCTCCAACACAACCCTGGCTTCATCTTCAAAGCTTCACACGATGGCCTCTCCAGGTGTCCACACAAGGACTTCCCTGACCCACGCTTGCCTGTAGCAGCTTTCCTTAACTGGAGAGGAAAATTCCACATCCCTTTCCCATAAGCTTTACTCAAAAACCAGAGCTACGTGGCCAAAGTTTAGGAGTTCTCCTGATTGCTGGGGCTGGAACCCTGGGTTACACTTGTATCAGCTTTCCTGTGTCCGTGGTTTCATTTGCTACTTTAGCAGTCCTTTAATTCCTTCTCACAAACTGAAAGTTTAGCTAGCTGGGATCTTGCCCTGAGGTTAGCACTCTTTTTATTCCATTTAGCATCAGACTTTTTATCTCCTTCAGCCCAGGACCTCACTGCATTTCCTTTTGCCCCTTTTCTCCTCAAACTGTGCTTTCTCTATTTCTCATTACCCTGTTTGCTCTTTTTCATTGTAGATCTGCTTACCAGTGGGCACTAATAACCACAGGGTGCACAGGATACAGTCAATACTAAAGTCTTGACATCTCCTCTACTAGTAGCATTAACCCAAAACTCTTCAATTTAGCCTCTGGAAGATTTTGAGGACAAGGGCAAAATTCAGCCACATTCTTTGCCAAAATATCACAAGAATGAATGGTCTGTAATATTCTTCTCTAAAACCTCCTGGGCTTGGGCCCCAGTACTGCACATCACCCTCAGCACCACTGTCTTCCATATTCCTACTATAGTTCTGTACGTGCATTAACACGGTCATCCACTTTTCCAGTTCAAAGTCCCCAAATCTTCCCTATTCCTCCAGACAACAGCATGGTCAGGACTGTCAGTAATACTCTACTCCCTGGTCCCAACTTCTCGCCTTAGTCACTGTTGCTATGAAGAAACACCATGGCCAAGAAAATCTTTACAAAAGAAAGCTTTTAATTGAGAGGCTTGCTTACAGTTTTGGAGGGTTAGTTCATTGTCATCATGGAGGGGAGCATTGTGGTAGGAAGACAGACATAGTGCTGGAGACGTAGCTGAGAATTCCATATCCTGATCCACAGGTAGCTGTGTTATGCCCAGTTCTCGGGACCCTTAGAAGAACGCCAGGAATTGCGAATCCGATGTAAAAACAAAGAGCTTTTATTTCTTGAGTCAGACCGGGATCACAAGCCTATCCCACTGCTCAGGTTAGGGATGTGATGTCTGTGTCCAGGGGCTCAGAGCATATATACACACATATGCATAGGCAGGGATCCTCAAACTTTAGGGCTACATGACTAGGGAGGTGATAAGGGAAAGCCATTCTTCAAAACTGATAACAGTCAGACAGCGAGGCGGAACCATGCAGCTGGGAGGGGGACCTTTCTGGCCTGGGAAGTAACTTTATGGTGCTATCGGGAGCTTAGTGTATTTTACAAACTGGTCACAGCTGTCTGGGAACACTTAATTGTCCTTCCCTTTTGGTCTAAGAGTGGGCCTCTTATCAGTTTAAGGATGCTTGGTCCTTGGTCCCTTCAAGGGCAGGAGCCATCTGCACTGGAGAAATGTTGGTTATCTATCAAGGAGAGTGTCAGCCTCGGTGACACAGAGGCTAGGGTATGTTGCTTTTTGTCTGTTCCCAAGGCTGGCATCTGCCCCCCTCTGGGGGGTCGTTAGGGGGAAGGGAGTGCCACCATGAAAAGGAGAATTGCAATATTATGGTGCCAGGCTGGGCCCTCTCTGTTTGCCTTCTCCAAAAGGCTGGAGACATCTATGCTGGCAAAGAGGGGGAGGGGAGCTCTAACTGCGTACCCACAAGTGGTGGGAAAGTGCAGAGGCAAATTCCCTACACCTCTTCATCAGGCAGAGAGAGAAAGAGGGGGGGAGAGAGGGAGGGAGGGAGGGAGGGAGGGAGAAATCTGCTGTTAACTTTTGAAACGTCAAAACTCATCTCTGACAAAACACCTCTTCCAACAAGGACACACCTCCTCCAACAAAGGCACACTTCTAATCCTTCCCATCTGTCTTAGTCAGGGTTTCTATTCCTGCACAAACATCATGACCAAGAAGCAAGTTGGAGAAGAAAGAGTTTATTCAGTTTACACTTCAACATTGCTATTCATCACCAAAGGAAGTCAGGACAAGACATCACACAGGGCACGAACTTGGATGCAGGAGCTGATACAGAGGCTGTGGAGGGGTGCTGCTTACTGGCTTGTTTCTCACAGCTTGTTCAGCTTGCTTTCTTATAGAACCCAAGACCACCAGCCCCGGTGTGGTGTGGCACCACCCACAATGGGCCTTCCCCCTTGATCACTCATTGAGAAAATGCTGGATCTCATGGAGGCATTTCCTCAACTGAGGCTCCTTTCTCTGCGATAACTCCATGTGTCAAGTTGGCACACAAAACCAGCGAGTACACCAACAGTGTACTAACTTGGAACCAAGCATTTAAATATATAAAAATATGGAAGCCGTTCTCATTCAAACCGCCACAATATTAATGTGTTCTTGAATTTGGTCTGATAGTATTTTATTGAAAGTTTTTCTATGTTCATTTGGGAACATTGTCTCTCTGACTCTGTTTCTCTTTCTGTGTGTGTGTGTGTGTGTGTGTGTGTGTGTGTGTGTGTGTGTGTGTGGTCATACCTTTATATGATTTTAGGTATTGTTTTAAGGTTTGATTAAAACAATTGATTAGGTGATTAGGCTTAAGTGTGATGTGTCCCTCACTGGTTCATGTCTTTGAACATTTGGCCCCTTGATGGTGGTTCTGTTTTAGAAGTTGTAAGACCTTAACCATGCGGGGCTTTGTTATAGAAAGGGGGCCACCAGAAAGCAGGCCTTGAAATTATAGGCTTGACCTACACTGTCTCATGTTCTCTCTGCTTTCTAACACACCAAGACGTACAGAATCCACCCCCAAGTTGCATCATGTTTTCCCCACCATGAGGACCAACCCTCTCAAACTGAACCTGAGCTAATCTTCCACTGAGTTCTCTTTGTAGATACTGTGTTACAGCGATGTAAAAAGTAACTATCTCGGACATCAGGTGGCTTTGTAGAATGAGCTTGGTATCCCCCCTCTCCGTGGAATGGGACCATCTGAGGAGTCCTGATGTTAATTCTTTAAAGGCCCACAGGTGGGTGGCCAGATCTGGGATTCCCTGGTCAGGAGGCTCCTCCCTACTGTCTCTTCTCTACTGCTTATTCTACATCTGTTCGGGTTGTTTCTGGCAACTTGATTTAATTTTGTCAGGTCCATGCGTTTCTGGGAATTTATCCATATCTTCTCAAGTCGTCCCTGATGATCCTCTGAATTTCACTGGCGTCGGTTATAATGTCTCCCTGCCCCCACCTCATCTCTACCTTTTCCATTGTTTCTTCTCTCCTTCTTTTGGTTAGTTTTGCTAAGAGTTGCAGGTGTCTCTGCAGCCTTCATAGCAGCAGAGTCATGAACTGGGGGCGGGGGATGCGTGGTGGGGGAGGCCAAGAAGACAGTTCAGCTCAACAGGACTCAGTAGCTGCCTTCTTTCAAACTTCAGGGGTCTGACCCCCCAAGTGGTTTGTTTTAGGGTTATTAAAGCACAGCATGATCTGTTTTTTTTTTAAAAAAAAACAGATTGTTTTTTGTGATGACCAGCTAAATTCCACATGAACAACACAACTTACCTAAAATCTCTTTGAGAGGAACAAAGTTGATTAAATCCAAATCAGCTCTGGCTGCATTGAAACTCTGTTAAAGTACCTTGGCATCCTCGTAAAGATAGGGTCTATAGATTAACTAACAAATGCAAGGCAATGGAATGGGTCTAGAGGAGGGTCTGGTGGCAGAAAGCCTGCTGCCTCACAGACTGTGCTAAGGTCACCAGGCTAGAAAGCATATCTACCCGGGACTGCTGGGCTGACCGTTTCCATGCTTTCTCTTGAAACATCACTGAGTGTTTAACATTATTCCAAGTGCCCCCACATAAGAGTTTGCAACACTGTATCTTGTCAGAAAACCAGCTCATTCCGAATCACGGGGTCTTTCTGGTGTCTAGAGTCCCTGTGTTACTTACTTCCTCCCCATCTTTACTTCTCAGTCCCATCCCTTCTAGTAGCTTACTCTTGTTCTCTAAGAGCTTGAGATACATTGTTGAGCTTTTTATTTGAGTTTTTTCTCGTTCTAGTGGTGGTGGTGGTGGTGGTGGTGGTGGTGGTGATGGGGTGGAGGTGGTAGTGGTGGTGGTGGTTGTTTTTTAATGTAAGCACTTGCCCATGAACTTACATTTTAGAAACACCTTTGCTGTATTCCTGGGAAGCTATGTTTTCATTTTCATTTGATTTTTATGAATTTTTAAAAATTTCTTCAGCAGCCAGGCGATGGTGGCACACACCTTTAATCTGTTTCCAACACTTGGGAGGCAAAGGCAAGCAGATTTCTGAGTTCAAGGCCAGCCTGGTCTACAGAATGAGTCCTAGGACAGCCAGGGGTACTCAGAGAAACCCTGACTCAGAGGGAAAAAAATTCAGCAACTCACATCTAGAGTGTACCATTTAGCTAACATATGTTTGTATGGTTTCTGTAGTGTCTCTTGAGATTTCTTTTCTCGTTTTGTTCTATTATGATCTGATAAGGTGCTATGCATTTATTTCAGGTTTTCATGTACATACTGACTTGTCCTATAAACTCTCAGTGGAATTTGTTTTGGAGAAAACTCTGTAGTGCTCTTTCTCCATTTCTCTGTTGTCTTTATTTATCCGTTAATTTTTGAGGGAAGGCTGGTGAGTGTGGTATCTGGGTTGTCAACTCTTTCCTCCTGGTGCTCAAAGAGGCTTTCAAGAAGCCAAAGAGGCCCTGAGAAGTCTGGTGAGGTCTGATCAGCTGGGCTTTGAGATGGCATTTTCTTCTTGAATATCCAGACCTGTGTCTTTTTTTCTTCCGTAGTCCTGGCTTTTTTAATCACTGGGTGATTCTTCCTTAGGCATGTCTGTTTGGGGTTCTAAATTACTCTTGCTCTAGGATGCCCTCTCTTTCCTTTCCTTTGGGGGTTTTCCACTATACTACTCACTAAATAGGTTTTCCTGGGCCTTCTTCCATTTGTATTCTAGCCCCTTTTGGTTCTCATTGGTTCTACAATTGGTTCTACCCATTGGTTCTCATATTTGGTTTTGTAGTTATCCCTCAGAATTCCCACAACTTAAGACAATGCTTATTTGTTCTTTTATTGGTCTCTGAATATAAGATTGCTTCGGCGGGCACACACCTTTAATTCCAGCACTTGGAGGCAGAGGCTGCCAGATCTTTGTGAGTTCAAGGCCAACCTGGTCTATAGAGTTCATTCCAGGACAGCCAGATCTCTTTTACACAGAGAAACCCTGTCTCAAAAGAAAACATATCTCTTCAACCTTGTGTTAAATTCCTTTTTTTTTTCCTGGCTTGGCCTCCTGTATTGGTGATTCTTCGTTTCCAGGGTTCTCTGTTTCGTTTCCAGCATTTCTGTTCAACTCTTGTTCTGCTGGTTGTTTTCAAACATTGTTTTCTTACTGATCTCCTCGGTGTTCCTGACTCTCCTGCCCGGGTTCTGCAGTGTCTTTCAACTTCTTTATCTGTTCATTTCAGACCACTTGACTGCTGCTTCATATCTTTTTATTAATACATTGCACGTGAACCCTCTCCACATCTTTGATTTAGTAGCTGAAGAGTCATGGTCTTTTGCAAGAGTGACACTGCCTTGCTTTCCCATGATTCTTGTGTTCCTGTGCTGTGCGGTTTGCTCATCTATTGGGGCATTCGCTCCTTCCGACTTTATTCTGGAGTCTTCCTAGCCTTTCTCTTTGAGGGTTAATTCCCAAGCACCACTAGGAGAAGAGAAAACAAATTACTATAACAGCAACAACACCAAACCAAAGCAGATAAAGAAACATAATTGAAATCAATTAAAGCTAACTACTATGCCACCAATAACTTTAGAAAAGAAAATGGCAAAAAATGATATAGGTAGAGTAAGCTGTCAAGGTACACTAGTCAAGGTAAGCAATAATATGTCAATAATAATAATAATAAATGAAATTGGGCTGGAGAAAAGGCTCTGCAGTCAAAGCTCTGATTGCTCTTCCAGAGGCCCTGAGTTCAACTCCCAGCAATCAACCACATGGTGGCTCACAACCATCTGTAGGGGGATCTGATGCCCTCTTCTGGTGTGTCTGAAAACAGCAACAGTGTACTCACATACATAAAATGAAATAAGAGGACAGGAAAGGGGAGACTGAAGAAGGTGAGAAAGAGGGAGGGGGCAAAAGATGAAAATCTAAACCGGAAAGAACAATTTGTAAATAATAGTAAACAAAGAGGGGTGTGAAATACTAACGCTTTTTTTACAAGTAAAATAGAATAACCAAACCTGGACTGGTGAGCTGGCTTGATGCCAATCTAGAGATCTGAGTTGTATTCTTGGAACCCACATAGAGCTGAAACAGAAAGTCAGCTCCCCAAAACTGTCCTCTGACCCCCACATGCATACCTGTGGCACGCGTGCCCACACACTGTACACATATACAAACTAAGATTTTTTTTTAAAAGATTTGTTTTCATTTTTTAATTGTGTGTATGCATGCATGTATATGTGCGCCCATGTGTGTGTGCGCGCGCATGTGCATGTGCTCGAGTGCGCGAGTGTGTACATGCATGCGCGCTTGCAAGTGTGTGCATGTGTGTGTGTGTGTGTGTGTGTCCAAGCGCCTAAAGAGGCTTGGCTCCCTACTAGAGTTATAGATGGCTGTGAGCTGCCCATCATGAATGCTGGGAACCGAACTTGGGTTCAACAGTATGTGTCTTAACTGTTGAGCCATCTCCCCAGCCTCCAGGACCCCTCCTGATCTTTATTTCTCTAATTTTATAACACACACAAACGAGACTTTGCCCTCACCTCATCCCACCCCAATCTAGGGGTGTGGGTGGCGGGGGGAGGGGGGACGGGGAGGAGCCAGGCTGGGGCTTAGTTTATTTCTGTTCCCTGTACAGCTTGTCTTTCTCTGTCACCTCTTCCGAGAGTCCTGCTGCTCCTCGCTCTTCCTCTTAGGAATAAAAATCCGCCCCCTCTCTCCATTACTGTGACACTTCTCATTCACAGTCACACGCTACACGTCACCTTTTCAGAAGTCTAATTTTCAAGAGATCTCGATTCTGTTCACAAAGTCTCCCTCCTTCATTCCCTGTCTGGGTGTTAGGGGAAACCAGCCTCTGGTCCTCACCTTCCCACCTCAGGTGCTGCAGGAGCCTGCGACCTTGGAGGTGTGTAGGTGGCTCCAACGCCCAGCAGCTCTGAGGCTGTAGGCACCAGCAAGGCATCCCCCAAACCAAGGAGGCTCTGACACACTCTACCTCTTGGTGGCCTCCATCTCTGCAGGCTGGACTCAGTCCCCAGGCTGCCTGCCCACCTTTAGACACTGTCACCTCGACAGCTGTCATCCCCTTTCCGCTGACCGGCAACCACAGACCAGGACGCCCACAACCACCACCCCGTCTTCACTTAATTATCTCACGCAGCTAAGGGAACTCAGGGGAAGACTCTCTCAGCATATTCATGTGTTGCAAGAGAAACTGCAAAGCATACAGAGGAAAATGTGCTTGGAAGATGTGTGGCGAATACCTGCCCTCTTCAGGTATTCCCAATCTCCAGAACCTTCTCTGGGTTGAGCTATCAAGGAATCTGTGAACCCTGACCTTTCTGGTTCCTGTGCAGACTCTTAATTCCTGTAAGTGGCCTGGCCGGGAGAGCCATCAAGGACTTTCTGCTCAGGCACTTCCTGCTGCTGTGAGTAACATTCTTCCCTACAGGGCCTAGGGCAGGAACTCCCTGGAATAAGGAGGTCATATGACCCACCATGGGACCAGGGCAGGTCTAAAGGTCTCTGACCTGCTCCAAGACAAACAAGCAGAGAAAGACAGGGGTGTCTGCAGCCTGCCTGCCTTGGGGAATGTGGTTGGTTCATCCCTGCTGTTAATCTGGCACACCTGGGAACAGGGAACCTCAACTGAGGAGCTGCTTCTATCAGTCTGGGCTTTGTGCTTGTCTGTGGGGCGTTTTCAGGACTGCTAAATTTTTGGAGGAGGGCCTAGCCCACTTGGGGCAGTACCACCCCTAGGCAGCTGGACCTGGGCTAGATAAATAAGGTAGCGGACTGCGAACCTAGGAGAGAGCCAATAAGCAGTATTCTTCCAGTTTCTGCTTCAAGCTCCGGTCTTGAGTTCCTGCTTTGGCTTTCCTACGTGATGTGTTGTAACCTACAAGGTAAAATAAACCTTTCCCTCCCCAAGTGCTTTGGTCACAGCATTTATCATAGCAACAGAAAGCCGGCTAGGATGCGTGAGATAATTCTAGGTCTTGTGCTCTGCCATGTGTGAAGAGGGGCCTGTGAGTGAGGAACCATGGGTAAAAACAAAGGGTGTATGTTGCCGTAGCATGCGTGGCTTGTTGCATCCAGGGAGGTCACCTCCTCTTCTCGTTACGGTGACATCAGTCAGCTTTCACTTTTTAGCGTGAGTACAGGGTCATGGTGGCCACGTGTGTGTGCACACATGCTCCCATGCACACGAGGGCCACAAGTCCCTCTTGTGACATTCCTCAGGAGGATAGTGTCTCTGGAGACATTGTCCCTCACAGGGACATGGAGATCACTGATTTTGACAGGCCAGCCAGTCCTGGAGACCCACCCTTCCCTGTCTCCCCAGCACGAGGCTTGCAAGCATACATCGCTGTGCCCTGCTTTTTATATGGGTCCTGTGAGTTGAACTCGGGTCCGTGCACAGTGAGTACTGTATCAACTGAGCGGACCCCTTTGCCCTTAAAGAGATTTTACCTGATGTGCTGGTCTGTGTTCAGCCTCTAGCCTTCTCCAGTCAGTTGTTTCTGGCTTGTACTGGGTAGTAGGCTGTGTGCTTTCGTCACCGTCATGCCCTGTGTGGCTTGTCCTCCCACCCCTCACTGCCACAGTAGTTCCAAAGGTTAGGGAACCTAGATGGTGCATCCTCCAGATGCAGGGATGGTGCTGAGTGAGGGGGCAGATCTCAGTGTTCCCTGCTGCTGGCACAGCCCTAGGTTTTCAGTTCCCTTGTCCTTCAATTCCTGGCTTTCAGAACATGACTACTGTCACTCCCTCTTTTTAATCTCCTAAATATAGTTTTAGGCGAAGGACTTCTGTAATGTTTTAGGGGGGTTTGGGGGACTTTTGTTTGTTTGTTTTTAATTGCAAAATCAGATTCAATCCAGTGTGTTAACGAGAGGCCCTAACAAACCGTGCCTATAATAGGCTATAAGTGGTATATGAATTTCATAGGATAATTTCCTGCAACACAGGGGGAGAGTAGGAGGGGGAGGAGCTCAGACATCTATCCCTACTGATGCTGCCAAACCATCAGATTCAAGCAGGCAGCTGTACCCTGCTGGATCCACCTCTCTCCAACCCCACCGAACGGCACCCTGAGTGGGCGGGAGCAGATTTGGCAAAACATAGCCCACTTGCTGGGAAGCTCATTGTGTGGCACCCAGCTGAACTGCAGGCACTGGGCTCCTAGCTGTCTGGGAAGGACCCTCCGGCAGGCAGACAGGGAGCTGCTTGGCTGGACTCTGCAGTGGTGCTTTACACACATTGGCTGTCCAGGCTGAGATCTTAAGGTGGAAATATGGCCTCTGTTCAAAACTCACGGTGACAAAGAATTGGGGGTAGGGGCAGGTAGTGGCGATTGATGTCCTGAGCTGCCTGGGCTCCATGGGAAAGGTGACATTAGCCAGAAGGCCCTATGAATGGGTGTCCTGAAGGCAGGCTTGGGAGGGGGCTTACATGGATTTGACCGGAACAAGAGGGATTGGCACGGGAGGGACAGAGCGGTAGCTAAGGCTGGGGAAGCAAAGACAGCACTTGTGTTCTGGGCTCTAGAAAGCCCAGCATCAGGAGGCAGCCCATCTCAGGGTCCCTTAGCCTGGATTCTATCCAAAAGATGGCTTGGTAAGAGCAGTACATGTGGAGTTGCCCAGTTTGGTACATATCACTCTCGCCCTGTTCCCTCTGTCCCCACCCCCTGCCTTGACCACCACCCTTCCTCCCCTGCCCAGGAACTGGATGATCTATATCAAGATGCAGCCAGCAATGTGTTACTGGCTCTCTGTCAGCATTCATGGCCGGCAGTGGCCAAGCACTTGGAGACGGAGTTCCTGACAGGCGTCTTCCCACACCGCAGCCTGTTGTATGTGATGGGCATCCTGTTCTCTCAAGGTACGCACTGTCATAGGAGGGATCAAGAGACAGGCAAGAGAAGATGGCCGCGAAGGGCCTCTGTGACCACCTTCTACCCATGGCTATAGTAGTTACACACGGGTCATGCACGCGGAAGCTCTAAGCCCCCACAGTCCAACCAGGCCTCTCAGCAGCTCTGAGCTCCATGCCCACAAGCCCTCAGTAGCTCTGGCCATTCTACGGTCCTTCCCATGGAAGTGGAGAGGACCTGTGTGCTACTGTCTGATAGAGTCACACTGTTGTTGGTCCGGGAGTTGACACAGACCTGTGAGATGAGAGTGTCACTCTGCCCTGACACCCACCTCCCTGTACTGGCTTTCAAGGCAGATGAGAATCCCAACTCAAAGAAGTAGCTTTGATGGCCAGAGTCACGGAGGTTGCCTTAACTCAGACCCTGAGCTTTCTGCCTGCTTCATTCATTCACTTCATTCATTCATTCTTTCCACACGCATGTGCTATCCTTTCAAAATGCCCAATCGAGAAGGCGCTAGCTGTGACAGGGTCAGCTGCCCAAAAGGCCACTATAAAGGGCTTCCAATAGGAGACAGGCAGTATGAGCCACATCTAGTCAGGCCTTGGTCAGCAGCCAACAAGGTCAGGCAGGAAGAAGAAGAAGGGGAGCTCCAAAGGTATTCTGGAAAGTTCATGCTCAAGCCTGAGATCAGGCAGGACCTGGCTTAGCTCATCCTCCCCCTGCTCTTTCCAATTTGACAGGCTGGATGGGGGGGGCCCTTCCAATCAGAGGGATCCCCAAAGCAAGCCCTCCCTACATGGTAGAATTCCTAATCTTCCTAAAAGGCCTTCGGGCCCACCAAGTGTCCCTTCCCAGCCTGACTTTTCCATACCTGGAGGGACCGCAGCATACCCCCAAAGGCCAGGCTTCCAAGGACCCCCCAGGATTCCAGCCCAGCTCTCTAGACCCTGCCCCCCATTCCAGCTCATGTTCTTCCTACTGGAGGCTACCCTGCCATATCCCTGTGGATCCCACCGGGCAGGAGCAGATGGTGTCTGGGGGATGTGCAAGGCCTGACCTGTAGCCTACCCTCTTTTCCCACAGAGGAGCTTCTCAAGAAAGAAGACAGAGAGAACTGGAAAGGTCTGCTTTCCCAGGTACAGAGGGAGCCTGTCACACCAAAATTTCTGAGGGATCTCAGCAAGCGAGAGACAGCAAGCTTACACCGGAGCCCCTGTGGTGGCCTTTCAGGAAAAGGGAAACAGGAAAGGTAGAGAGAAGGAAGGACTGGAGGGAAGAGGGGGAATATGGATGACAGGAAGGTAGACAGAGAGTCTGCACTTACAGATAAGCACACAGCTTAAGGGCAGGAGGTGGCTTGACCAAGGTCACCAGGGGGAGCCAGGATTTGATCTTTGTCTCTAGACACTTGGCATAGAGTAGATGCTCAACACAGACAGGAAATGTACCCACTCACCATGGGGGACTAGAAATGACACAGGGGCCAGAGTTAAGACTTGGGAAGAAGGGAGACAGGCTTGGGTGGACAGGTTGGGTGACAACCCCAGAAGCAGTCTCATGGCAAGCCCATCTCAGACCCTCTCCCAAGTGAGAGGTTGTGCTGGTTTGCAGTCCAAGGTTAACTACATATAACTGTGGCCTGGGCTATCTTTCTTTGCCTCTCTGTTGCTTACTTTGCTCATCTGTGAAATGGGTTAGAGGTGGTTGTGAAGGTCTTGTCCAGTGTGGAACCCAAGGGGCCCTGATCACTGCTGGGTGTAAGCACTGTGGCAGGAGGAGGCAGAGAAGCAGGAGTGGGGTGGAGAGATGAAACAGAATGGAAAGAACTATGTCACTGAGGACTGGAGGACCAGACGCAGCACCAGCCACATTCCTCTGATTGGCGGTCCTCGCTACGATGAATAGGACTGGCCTCTCTCTCTGCTCCACGTTGGCTGTGTGTCAACATCCAATCAACTTAGAAGGACTAAAACCAAACAGAAGGCTGCTATGATCAAAAGTTAAACTAGAGGTCAGTGTTAAAAATATATCTGAAAACATTCCAAGTGCTTGGAGATTAAACAACTCACTTCTCAGTAAAATGTAGGGAATAAAAACATCTGAAGAAAAGTTGGAAAAATATTTTAAGTGAGTGTTCATGAAAACATGTTTGGACATCCTGAGATACAAAAATCTTTTTTTTTTATATTAGTAAGGACGTAAAACTTAATTGTCAGAAGCTACCGAGAGAGAGCAAAATAAATAGAAAGAAGGAAAAATGCGCTCAGTGCAGAGGCAGGAGAATTGCCCTAAGTATGAGGCTAGCCTGGTCTACACAGCAAATACAAAGAAAGGAAAGCAAGTTCGTCACAAAGGATCACCACACTGCTTAAGAGGGGAAAATGTCTCTTTCAGCTCAGAGTAACTAACAATCGCACAGACACTCTCGGTATTAAAGGATTCCCTGCAAAAACGCAGACTTTCGGCACTGAAACAAGAAACAGTAGAAAGTCTCAGTAGTCCTTGAAGATGGCTTCCCGTTCCAAGCCAAGCCCGTTTTGCCAGCTGCGCAGCAAACAGCCCGGTCACTGAACGACTCCCTTGCAAGAGTAAAGGGTTTATCCATTAGCGGCCTAGTAAATGGACACAAGAAAGCAGGTCTGAAATCCACCTCCAAACCTGGGGAGAGGCGACTGGATCGCACTTCATCTTAAGGCCAATAGGTGTCGCCAGTCAGCTGACAGTGACTAAGAGGAGAGGAGGTCTGGCCTGGGCAGCAGGGCTGGAGAGATGGTTCAGTGGTTAAGAGCACTGACTGTGAAGGTCCTGAGTTCAAATCCCAGCAACCACATGGTGGCTCACAACCATTCGTAACAAGACCTGACTCCCTGGAGTGTCTGAAGACAGCCACTTACAGTGTACTTACATATAATAAATAAATCCTACATATAATAAATACTTACATATAACAAGTATAATAAATACTTACATAGGTGTAAGTTACATATAAAGTGTAATAAGTATAATAAGTACTTACATACAATATTAATTAATTTAAAAAAGTTCAAGGTTGTCCTTAGTTAAAAATAAATAAATAAGTAAATCTTAAACTTGGGGTTTTCCTGAGATTTGCTTCCAGCAAAGAAAATGCCCAGTTCTACCTGAGTTCTACCTGGAGGAATCCGATGGAGTTCTGTGACCCTGAGGTTCTGTGGACTCTGCACACACCTACAGAAAGTACATCCTACAGCAACCATCCTTGGCTCTAGCCTCAAACTAGAGTCAGAGTTAGAGATCTGAACCCACAACCCGACCCGATATCCGCCTTAGGAAGCCAGACAAGGGGAAGCCACCTGAACACAAGCCAATTAAAAACAACCAAATTCCAAATCCAAAAAAATAAAGTGAAGTTTGATGCAGGCAGCAGGTTGGATGGATCTCGGAAATAGTCACTTAGTGAGACAAAGCACACACTGAAGGACTCTAAATATAAGCAACTCCAGGTGGACACTAATTTATAATCGGAAAGGGCCATGCTGGTGGTGAGTCGCGGGTGCTCTGTGCTCAAAGCTAGAAGGAACATGAAGCTCGCACTTCTACTGTGTGTTCAAGTCTCTTGCACTCTGTGCTGTGAACTTCACGGGTACGAATAGAATGTTTTAAACAGCGACAAATCTCCACAAGAAAAGGGGCTTACACCAGCCCTGATGACCAGAGCTCAGTCTCCAGGACCCACATGAAGGAAAGAACTGACTCCCTCAAGCTGAGGATGGCTGTTCTGCCTCCATGTATGTGTGTGCATCATGTGTGTGCAGTACCTACAGAAAAGGGCAACGGATCTCCTGGAACTGGAGGTATATGTGGTTGTAAACCACTATGTGGGTGCTGGGAACTAAACTCAGTTCCTCTAGAAGGGTAGCCAGTGCTCTTAACCACTAAGCCATTTCTGTGGCGTGTGTGTGTGTGTGTGTGTGTGTGTGTGTGTGTGTGTTGTATATATGTTATGTACATATATGTTACATATATGTGTTACATACACAGAGAGGAGTTAAATACATGTATGTGTTATATAACACATATAACATACATAACACAATTTATATATCAATTTGGAATAGATAGGCTTCAAAGTTTCAAATATTCTGATTTTTCTAAGTGAAATGGTGGGACTATATAGTCCCCAGATGCTCTGAACAGTGTAGAGAACATGCATGGACAGAAACACTGACACTGCCCATGCTGCAGAGGCAGGTATGCACAAGTCCTGCAATCCATGCCACATCCGCTTGGGTCAGACTGGGCCACACACAGAGGAGATTGCAGAGCTATCAGGAGGAAAATGTTTAATTTTCAGAGTTTTGACATCTGCATTGCAGACAAGAGGCTCAGGTACTTACTCATCACAGTGAGCAGACAGAAGGTACTGGGTGAGAAGACGGGACCACCACACACACACACACACACACACACACACACACACACATACACAGCCTGCTGCTTCTGAATAACCTGGAGGCTTCCCAGGAGTCACAGTACTTTGGGATCAGCATGGCATCTGTTCTGTATCCTAGAAAGCAGGGAACAGACCAAGAGCAGGGCCCAGCAAGGGCAAGCAAGCTTTGATGGAAACATAAAACTAGAGGATGACATAAGCAATCGTACCTATAGGGGGCGCTCTAAGATGTCCATCTGCCTTGCAGGACACTCCCCCTTGGGTTCAAGGTTTCTCTCATTTAGGACTTTAGGATAAATCCCTAAAAGTTCAGTTGCTTAAACCAATGTATTTTGGGTTTTAATTTGTGTCAATATTGTTTTTTTAATTGGTGCTGCCAGAATGCTCACACATACACATAAGAAAAGCTGTCAGTTCAATCACCCTGCTACCAAAGAGCACTTTTTTTCTGTTACAGATCTGTTGGGCATTTTCAGGGCTGTGCAAACAGGGCCTTGATGAAAGTAAGAGACTGTAACACAAGCTGTATGGGGCTGCTGCCTGCCGACACTGTTGCAGAGTGAGGGTTTTGTGTGTGTGTGTGTGTGTGTGTGTGTGTGTGTGTGTAGAAAGTACACTCAAGTAATGATCAAAGGAGTGAATGCATAAACCAGCCACAGAGCCATTTATCATGATCAAGGAGTACACACCACACCATAATTGTGTGTGTCAGGTTTGACAAGACGGGTGGCACATACGCCCGTTCCCACCAGCATCACCACATTGCCACAAAAAAAACACAGGAGCAAAGACCCTATGACAGTAGCAATAGAAGTCTCCCAGCTCCATTTCAACTTAATGGAACATTGCCTGTGATCCTCAGATGATGGAAATAATATTATGAATCTAGTCTTTACGTAGTCTTAGCCCAAGTTAAGTATTAATTTCCATTTCTTTTTGAAATATTCATTATAGGATAACCATGTTGCTAGGATCACAGACACATGCAACAGTGCTTGATTTGTTTGTTGTTGTTGGGTTGAGTTGGGTTGGGTGACAGGGGTAAGACGGGTCCTGAGGATTCAGACTCAGCTCCTCAGGCTTGCCCTGTAAGCTCCCTTAGCCACTGAGCCGCTTCCTCAGGCTCTAATTTCCAATTCTTCAGGATCAGTTGGATTGAGCTTATACCTCCTTCATCAATAGGTTCCCTTTCATAATTTTCAAATGGATTGTCATAGTTACTCTTCTATTGCTCTGAAAAGACACTATGACCAAGGCAACTTATTTAAAAAAAAAAAAGCATGAAATTAGGGGCTGATTCACAGCATCGGAATGTCCACGACTATCACGGTGAGGAACATGGTAGCAGACAGGCAGGCCTGGTGCCGGAGCAGTGGGTGGGAGCGCCCGTTTAGTCCAGAAGCAGGAGAACAGAGGAAGAGTGAACCGGAAGTGTTGTAGGTTTCCGAAACATCAAAGCCCATCCCTGGAGACACACCTCCTCCAACACCTCCTAACCCTTCCTAAAGAGTTCCACCAACTAGGGACCAAGCATTCAAATATATCAGCCTGTGGGGGCCACTGTCCTTCAAGCCACCACATTCCATTCCTGGTGCCCATGGGCATGTGGCCATATCAGAACAAAATGCATTTAATCCAACTCTAGAAGTCTTCACAGCTTTCTACAATCTCAACACAGTTGAAAAGTCCAAAGTGCGGTCTCTTTTGGGACTCAAGGTAATCCCATAATTATAACTTGTAAAATCAAAAAGAAAATGACATCCTTCTAACCATGTGGTGCCACCGAATCTGCATTACCATTCCAAAAGGAGAGGCCGGGGACATCACACTCTCAACTGGAGCTTTCAACTTAGCTTATATGTTTTATACAAACTTCTTTGACCATTTATCAATATTTCCTGAGTTGGGTGTTAAGGGGTGTTCCTAACACCAGAAGAATATTGGGAACAAAAAGCTCAAGTTTTTTGACTTACAGCATCTGGGAACGTTGGAAATGAAGGTCTATTAGACATCATTATAGCCATCCTACTGAGCTAAGATGGAATTTTCCAGAATCCTGCATTTAGAAGGGTCGTTGCATTGATCTCTCATTTCACTAAGAAACAGTCGAGCATCTACCACAGGCTGGCACCATACCAAGCACTGGAAACACACTGAGAAACACACTGAACCCTGCCTACGGGGCCCACCCTGTCTCCTGGGGGCTACTTTCACTGATGACAACAATGACGAAGACAACCCCTTAGCTCACACTGGGAACGTGGCTGAATACCACGGCTGTAGCCTCCTGGCTTTCAGATATCCTGGACACAGCTGGAAGTACCTTGAGAAATGTGTTCCCCATCTCTGAGATCCATCCAGCAAACAAAAGTGCTAAAAACTTAGCGGAGGGAGGAGCGGGGGCTAATGAAGCCAGGGCTTTCGGGCTCTGGGAAAGTGCCTCCAGCCCTGCCCGCCTCACCTGCTCACAGATGGCCAGAAAGTCGGTGCCATTCCTGAACACAGATGTGTGGTCCAAGGAGTTGCTGTGGGCCATCACCAAGGCTGGCAGGACACAGCAAGAGCATGCCCCAGACAAGGTAAGACCTCCCATGGGCCCTGACCTGTTCACCACACAGGCTCAAGGGCTTTGTCACAGGACAAACAGGGCCCTTGAACAAAATCGGTGGGTCTAAAGGGAGAAGGCACTAGGCTTGGGCAGCTGGACTAGAAATGCCTCCCTTCCTCACCACAGGCTAGGGTTTAGACCTTCCTGGGGCGAGATGGGAAGGGTGGCCTCAGGGTAAAGGAACCCAGGGAAGTTGGTCATAGGAGCTCAGGTCAAGTGGGGCCTACTCAGGACAGGATGTTGAATCCCACCAGGCCTTCCTGTTCACCTACTACGGGCTAATCCTTCAAGCTGAGGAGAACAGCACCACCGTGAGGACACATCTCAAAACCCTCTTGGAAACATCTCACCAGTGGGCCAAGCAAAGGGAGGTGAGACCCCCCAAACATGGGGAAGTGAGGCCCCAGGCAGGGGGAAGTAAGGACCAAAGCAAGGGGGTTGGGGAGGTAAGAGCCCAGTCTCCTGATCCTCTAACCCAAACCACAGCTTCGGTCATGGTCACACACTGACCCTGGTCATAAACTGAGTTGTGCTGGTCACGTCCCGATCCCGGGTTTCCATCACACAGAACTCTGATCCTCATCACAGGCCAAACTGTGGTCCACTCTCGCACAGAGCCCTAACCCTGTTCATACTCAGCCTCGCCCCTAGTCACGGAATGAGCCCCCTGCCTGGTTTTCCAATGAACCCTGATCACCACACACACACACACACACACACACACACACACACCCGACTGTTAATCCAGCTCCCATAGTGAGCCCTAAAGGTCACACGCTGAGTCCCTATCCTCATCACACACTGAACCTTGCTCCTGACACTGAGGCCTCCTGAGTCTGTTCACATACTGAGTCCTTATAACTCTCACACAGTGGTTCCCCAGTCAGAATCTGAGCTCTCATCCTGGTCACCCACTGAGTGGATTGCGTTGCTCACAATCTGAGACCTGACCATGTATACACACTGAGGCCTGATCCTTGCCTTACACTAAGCCCTGATCCTGGTCATGTCCTGAAGGCTGACCACACCTGAACTCTGACTCAGTCACAAACTAAGCCCTAATCACATCTCCTGCATCTCACACCTATCTTCACTGCTACTCCTGAGCACGTCTGCCCAGAGCTGAGCTGGCAAGAGAGACAGCTAACCGGAAAGCTCCTCCTCTGCCTCTTTCCCTCCCCGACTCCACCCACCAGACTTCACAAGAGACACCTCCTGGGTGTCTGGGCTCTGAGCTGCAGGTCCTAAATTGTGTGTGAGTTCCTGCCCCCTGCTGGTGGACTGGGGAATTCGTGGCTCCGGGTCACAGACTCAGGGGACTCTGCCCACAGGGCATTGCTCTCACGGTGGGGCTGGTTGCAGTACGCCACTTGGCTGATACCTGGGCCATCCTAGAACAGTTTGGCCGGAGCACACCCTTCAAGTGGAGCCTACAGAACTTTTCCCTGAAGGTATCTATCAACAGAGGGCTCCTGGGGTTACAGGGTGGGGCTGGGGGGTAAACATTGGAGGGGGCTCCATCCTGTGCCACCCTACTGCACCCTGTGTGACTCCCCCTGGAAGACAGTGCCTGGGAGCCTCCCCATGGAGATTCCTGGGTTGGGGAGGCTCTCCATGCTCTCTCATGGTTCGTGGTTAACCCTGCAACCTAGAGAAGGTTCTTCGGGGTCTTCACTGCTGGCAAGTGGCAGGATTGAAGTGCATGCCTCACACTCTCCATGGGTGCCTGTCACTGTTACGCAATGTCACCATGCTAGTACTGTGGTGACATCTGAGAGGAGAGATGACTCTGGGCCACACCCAAGCAGGAAATTCCACTTTGCCCATTATTGTCTGTCTGGATAGAAGCATCTTTCCAGGCCCTGGCAGCCCACAAGTGAATGGTGTGCCTATCAGGATGCTGGACTGTAGGGAAAGGCTATCACAGGAGAGGTCCCAACTCTTCCGGTTCCAATGGAGCCTAGTACATCGCCTTTGATATCCCGGCATAATCAGCCCACTCCCTGAAAATTTAATTCCACTTCTGTGGTTCTTGCTTTGTGAACGAAGACCCTCCAGCCACTCCCCTCCCCCACCTTGCTGGAATTAGGGTACCCCCCTCTCACCACTCCTCCCCAAGTAGACTGTGGGCAAGGCCCGACAACAAATCCACTCCTACCCAGCCCCATGGCCAGAACCTCGAGGACCTTCGGTGGAAGTGGGCCAGCAGCACCCTCCTCCTCTCCTACGGCCAGATGGCAGCCTGGGCCAAGAACCACATCCTACCGTGGGTGGACAACATCTTATCCAGGATGATCTTCTACTTCCGCTTTAGCTCCTGGGTACAGGTTACCTTACTCATCATCTTCCCCAGGACAGAACCAAGACTCCAGCTCTGCCCTGCCCCCATTGCAGAGTCAGAGAAGCCCAGGGCCGTCTTTGGCCTGTGCCCAAGGCCCCTGCTCTCCCACCAAACCTCCTGTGCTATGCATTGCCCTGGTGCCTTTATTATCCCTGAAAACTTCTCTGGTCTGATGAGGACCTCATCCCCCCACTTCTTACAAAGCAAATACTGGGCTTTCACTTGGGGGAGGGCTGGATGCTAAGTGGCCAGAGTGATGCTTTCTCTAAGGAGCACCATAGCCTGGGTTGTCATAATGGCCAGCAATAAGTCTATCCATCAAGGCTATGGTCACCACACCCCAGAAACCCTCGCAGGCCCCTCCCGTGTTTTGACCAGGCTCACAGAATTCACACGTTTAAACCAAGAGCATGTGCGCCTTCCTAAAGAAAACCCTACCCACCTGCTCCCAGCCCAGTGGTCCCCACTATAACCCCTCTCACCCTGACTCAAGTGTGCCTGCGGATGGTGGCCTTGGCCTCGCTTCTTGCTCTCTCCCACAAGCTCCTGGGCTCTCAGCCTGACCTGTGCCCTGGGGCCTGACCTACACAGGATGAGACCCTGAAACAAAGCTTCCTTACGGCTGTCACGATGCTGGTGGGGGCCATCAGCCGGAGCGAAGGTGCTCACAGCTACGAGTTCTCCCAGACTAGTGAGCTCCTCGAGTGTCTGATGGTATGTGCACAGGAAGCCTTCCCTTCAGAGCAGCCCTCCTAGGCAGAGCTTCCTCTCTCAGACCAGCAGCTCTCCTAGGTACGGGAAGCCTCCTCCCTCAGACCTGGGAAAGAGCAAACATAGTCCCAGCCCCATCTGGAAATACTCCATATACCCTGAGTTAGTTGGGTCTTGCTGGGACCCCGAGTATACCAGGTACGTCCACAGTAGAGGCGATGCCACTGAGACCCAGAAAGGCCAACACACTCTATTCTGCATAATTTCTTGGCTTGGATCCCAGACCAATCACTTCGGATTTTGGGTTCCCAGATAGATTCTTTAGAATAGTGAGAAATGCACAGGAAGCTGGGCAGTAGTGCGGGGAGCAAAGGGCCATTGATCAAAACAGGGTGGCTCCTGTCCCCTGCCTGAGACCCAAGAGAAAAGTGGGATGATTTCTAAGGAAGCAAGAGGCAGAGCAGCCTGGTGCTAGTCCAGGGGCGAGCAGCTAGGACTCAGTATACAGGACTCAGATCTGGCCTGTCTCACGCCAGAGACCATGCTGACTCTATAAGGGTAGACCAGATCTCCCAACAAAGTAGATTAAAGACAAGCAGCAGCATTGCCCAGGTTGCATGGGGTGGGAATAAGACTTGGTGTCAAAGGCGTGGTCCGCTAGCCTCTGCACCTTCTCCCGTGAACTTACAGACACTGCTGGAGAAAGAGCCACAAGATACCCTGTCCACCAGCATCCGCCAGCAGGCCATCCACATTGTCTCCAGCCTCTGGTAGGTTACAGTCTGTGATGACTGCCAACTCTCTGCCCAGGCTGCTAGCAGGACAAGATGGGAGGAAGCCAGACATCAAGGCCCTGCAAGGCAGAGCAGCTAAGCCGATCGATGCAGGTCACAGGGAGGCGGGCACTGAGGGGTCTGGAACATTTAATCTGAGCACAGCCACTCCACAAAGAGTTGACTCCTTCTCCCAGATACTCATATAGGAAAGAGTCAAGGAAGCCAAGCATCTAGATCCAGCCAAGTCCCAGGAAAGGGGTGAAGCTGGGTATAGAGAGCCAGGGATGCAGGACCCAGTTTATCTCTCCATCCACAGATCAGGGAGGAGGGAGAATGTAACATCTTCATGGTAGGGAGCTCCAGCACTGGGTCAAGGAAGCTGGCTGATAGTTGGTAGAGTATTGCTTCGTAGACTATAAGCTTGGTGCTCTGCTAGAGTCCAGGGCATGGCCTGAGGCTGACTGATGGCACTGTTAAGCAAAGTCCTGCACAGATGAGTCAATGAGCCCCGCAGGCACATAGCTACAGGGACAGCACCTCGGTGGGCCCTTAGCTAGCATGTGCTTGAGTCAATAGATCGTTGAGTTGATAGTAGGAGACTCAGGAGACCAATGTGTGCTGTGTGCACAAATCCCTGTAAGAAGCAAAAGACTGGGGCTGGAGAGATGACTCAGCAGTTAAGAGCATGTGCTGCTCTCCCAGAGGACCCAGGTTCTATCTCCAGCACCCACATGACTGCTCACAATTGTCTGTATCTCCTGTTCTGGGGATCTGACACCCTCACATGTATATACATGCAGTCAACACACCCATGGACATATAAAACAAAAATAGATAATTTTATAAAGCAGAAGTAGAAGGAGCAAAAGGCTGCATTGTCGGAAACAGATGATAGGGGACTCCTGAACCCTGACCTCTGCCTTCACAGTCCCAGGCCCTCAGGATCCTTTACCCTCCCAACAGTGCACTGAGGCCACCCATGGATGTGGACAGGAAATCCCGCCTCCTCTCCATCTGCTTCCGCAGCATCTTTGCCCTGCCGCAGCTGGATGCCCTGGAGAAGCAGACCTGCCTCCTCCAGGAACCACCCAACATCCAGGTGCAGCCTGTACTTAAGCCCAGGGGACCCTGTCAGGGCATCAGGCTCAGTCTGCTGTGTGTGGATGGATGGAGAGCCAGGGTTGGCCACTCCACAGGCAGGGCAGAAGCCCTGGGGAGTTGCCTAAAGGCTCCAGGTCTCCATTTGCCTACCTGGTACATGGTCTGTGATCATTATTTGGGCCATGATTACAGAGGCAGGTGGCTTACCTGGTGTGTGCCTGCTCAGGAGCTCTGTATGTAATGGTATGCACAGTCTCCTTGCTGACCCAAGATCCATGTAGAATAGGCGAAGTCACCACTGTGTTTCCCTCTCTCCAAGCCACATGCTAACCCAAGGAATTCACAGAAGAGGGAAGATGGCTTTCTTAAAGGGAATCATTCCCTAATGCTGCAGAAACTCGTCCTGCCACACTAAGGTGGCTTAGGGAGTCACCTTTCCTGAAGATGGACTCTACCTACCTGCCTGGGTCACTATTTTTCAGATCTCAACCTGGTCCATCCTCTTTTCTGCAGGCCTTGCAGAAAAGATACCTGCCATGTCTCATGGCTACCACCAGAGGGCGCATGAGAGCTTGCCAGGCATAGTCCCAGCCCAGTGTGTCAGTAGCAAAGGGCAAGACAGCTTTGTGACAGTTTTGTGATGTGAGTTCCTCTTTGTGGAGCAAAGGCACCAGGCTGTCTGTGTACCCTTCCTGCCTTCCCACAGTGACTTGGGGGCAAGAGGTACACAGCTCAGAAGAAAAAAATCAATAGTGAGGATGTCGAGATCTGAACCTTACCCAAGGGCCTTACTTGTATTATATATTCATGAAGCTGTGTCCAGACTGTGTCTGGACAGGTGGGCCCTTTGGGGACAGGTGGGGATAGAGGGAGCCGTTTCTGTCTCTACATCTTACAAAGCAACTGGTGCCTGGAAGGCTCCTTGACTCTGCAGAAAACACAACCAAGGACTGGGTGTCAACACTGGGAACTGGTAGCATTGATCCAGTCTCCTGTTTGTTTGGTACCACTCATCATGCCCCTGTCCCATCACTTGGGACTGGCTGCCTGTCACCCCTGTGGAGGAACATTGGCCTAAGAAATGGCACCATCTCTCCAGGTCACCAGATAGCAAACGGCCAGAGTTCCTAATGGCCTCATGAGTCTGGGCATTTCTGTGACCGCCCCCGCCCTTCCGTAAACATGCCAGTAGTAAACACTGTTGAAGGTCCTTACACAAACCCCAGAAATCACATCAGTTGTATCTTTTGAGGACCATGGAAAGGTGTTTATCCAGGTCCTTTTTAAAAAAAACTTTTAAGAGGACCAGGGGGATGGCTACTATGTAGAAGTACTTGCCTCTCAAGCCCCAGGACCTGAGATTGATCCCAGAATCCATAGTAAGAAAGGACAAACTGCTGAACGTTGCCCTCTGGTTTCCACACACATGCTGCTGCATGCATGTATGCACACACATGCTTGCACACTTGCTAAATAAATAATGAAATTAAAGTTTGCTGAGAAGTCCCAGGATGAAAAATTACTGTCAATAATAACATACCTTTTACCCTGGGATCCTGGGGTAAGACAGCCCTGGTCACATGTCTACATGTCTAAGAAGCCAACCCTGTTGGGACTGAATTGTCCTGCAGCCATGGGTGGGTTCCCAAGGCCTTTCTAGCAGTATCCATACCTGTGTGGCAAGCCTCCTTTGCAAACACAGTAAGGGGCTCTGTCAGTTATGAGAGCCCAGTCTGAACACATGCAGAAAGGGGGTGCTGTGGCAGCTTTGGGGACTCATCCCCACAGGACCTGGCTGACCTCCTCTCTTCTGCAGGGACTGTACAGACAGACCATGGAGGCACTGGACCACATGCTACAGTGCTTCATGGTGCAGAACCCCACGGCCAACGAGCTACACTTCCTGCTGTTGGTGAGGGCTTCAGGGAGCTGGGGGACAGGACAGGGGTACACAGTTCTGGCCCGAGAGTCCCAAAAAGGACATTCCACAGGAATCAAGACCTGGCCAGTAGGTCTGGAGGGGACAGGGAAGTGTCAGTCAGCCTGGCCAGAAAGAGATCTGGTGAGGAAATCGATTCCACAAACCATCCCATCTGCCCGTTGAGGTGTCCATGGGAGGGAGATCACTCAGCAGATAGTAGAAGCCTAGGAGGAGGAGGAGGCCCAGAAGACGGGCCAGCTCTGTCAGGACCAATGCAAGCTCACTAAAGAGCCCTGAATGAAGGCCATAGCCGTCCCTGAGAAGAGGACCCACAGAGTAGCCCCAGGCAGGGAGAGGCGAGAGTGAACTCAGCAGGTCAGAGGAGAGGTAACTGGGCCCTCGGTGCCTGGAGAGTAAGGGATGATGGTGTGGCTCAGCACAGCAGGGGCAGAGCCTCATCAAGAACCCCAGAGAAGCAGGAGCTCCCAGTCCTGGTGTGCACAGGCGGAAGTCAGGGAAGGGAACCCAGGCAAGGGCACTCTAAAGCGACAAGGTAGTGTGCCACTTTAGGAATGTGCCCAGGAGGCGATGGCTTTTACCAGTGCAAGTCACAATGGTTTCTGCACCCATTCCTGGGCCACTCTATCTCCGAATACTCTGTGTCTAGATCAGCTGGCCGCCCAGCCTCTCAACATGCAGTTGTCTAAATCAATGCCCACCCTCTACCAGAGGCAAGTGCGTCCCTGTTTATGTGCAGGGCAGAAGGTTCTAGAAAGGGCTTGGCACCCAGCAGGCTCAGCGCTTCCTGCTGCACAGGAAGAAGGTAGTCCTAAAGGGTGGTTCTAAGGGACAGAGACTGACCAGGGAGCAGGAGAAGCTGAATCTGGACGTGGTAAAAACCAAAGGGCCTTGCTCTGAGGGGTGGCCAGGGATGGCCATTTCTGGGGGTCTGGAAAAGCACTTGACCACATCCACCCTGCAGCACCTGTATGTCTGGCTGACGTCAGAGAAGACTCATGAGCGCCAACGGGCAGTGCACAGATGCACAACACTCTTCAAATTCCTGAACCAGAAACGCTGCCTAAGTGTAAGCACCACCTCTCCAGCTCCACCCCTCCCCTGCTCACCCCTCCCCAGCTCCACCCCTCTCTAGTTCCACCCTTCCCCAGCCACACCCCTCCCCTGCTCACCCCTCCCCACCTCCACCTCTCTCTAGCTCCACCCCTTTCCAGCTCCACCCCTCTCCAGCTCCTTGCCTCCTGGCCTCATCTCACTCTGTAGATCAGACTCAAACTCAAGAGATCTGCCTGCCCCTGCCTCCCGAGTGCTGGAAAGTTTTATTAGGTCCAAAGCTGAGATCAGAATGACAATTGAATGACAATTTAGATAGTTTCCTACAAGTTCATTGTCCTAAGACACTTGGGCCCTAAGTCCATTCCATTCGTTCATCTGGAAGTTTTCTGCATTTGGTCCAAGGTTTTGTTTTTGTTTTATATTACACTGCCCCATTCTTTTCTTTTGATTACTAAGTTTTGGACTCAAGTCCTTGTGTTTTGCATAATCCCAACCCCTACCATGCAATGCAAGAGACCCTCTGGTGGAGGCCATTCTGGGATGTGTGGGTAGCCAGCGGGATGCTGGAGGTAAGCCCACGTCAATGCCATGCTCTCTACATAGACCAAGGAGAACTTCGTAAGGATTGGGCAGCTGGTAGCCACGCTGGGCATCCTGTGCCAGGATTCTGACAGAACCATCCAGTGCTTCAGTCTGGAAGCTTTGGGCCATCTCTATCAGCTTCTGATGCACCAGAAAGGTGAGCATTCTCAGCAGCACAGCACACCTGACCCCATCCCCACCTCAGCCAGGGTGAACCCATACCAGCACCCCCAAACTCCAGCTTTCCCCAAGTCCAACCTCAGCCCAGCCTTGACCCCAGCCATTACCTTCGCCCAACACAACCCCCAAATCCAAAAATACCCAGGCCAGATGCCAGATAGTAAGCGACCCAGATGGACTCCTAACCTGTCCCATAACTCCAGCCCACTCTTTCCTGTTCACATCCCTGCCTGCCCTGACCAGCCCAAGAAACTCCAGAAGAGGAGAGGGAAAGCCCTCGGGAACTGTTCAGGCCTGATGCAGATGAAGCTACCTTATGGAGCAGTGGAGACCAGAAGGGGTCTCCTCCAATCCCCCAGGGGATGGCATTCAGTGATGACAGCATCTTCCACATGAGCAGCAACCAAGCCCTCAAGGTCAAAGCCTTTAACGTCTTTTCAGCTGGGTGGGCCCATAGCCAGAGCAGAGTGCCACATCTGTGGGCGGTGATAAACATCATTTTCTAAGCTGTTGAGGGTAAGCCAGGCAAGTGGTAGGGACACCAGCACACACTGGACAGCGTATACCTTGTAGTGTATCCCTTGGTGGGTTTCCTCGAATCCCTTTCTCAAGTTTTCCCAGCCTTCTTCTCTAGAGTACTTTCTCGTTTACAGTTTTCCCACCTCTTTCACACCAGAGTTTGAATTGTGTTCTCCTCAGAAGCCACAACCTCAGGCTATGATCTAGATACTGACCATGGCTGGATGACCCATGCTAAAGCGGCATAAGACTTGTGAGTTCAGGAAGCCTGTGAGGTTCCCAGGCAAGACTTGATCTGATCCTGTGAACTCTGGAACTCAGCAGCTGCAACGTACTGTCCGAGTCCTGGGGCTCCTTAAAAGTTTAGCACAGAAACTCTGAGCCTCCAAGGACAGCACCTCAGTGGGTCTGCCTGTCATAAAGAAAATCACACTTAATCAAAGTTTACACCAGAGAACCTGGGCTGGAGGCAGAGGCAAGGCAAGGGGAGACGGGTTCCACTGGCTGCCAGTCCAGCAAGTGGCAGAGGGAAGATGAGGCACTGACTAGGAAGCATAGTGGTCAGGGACTGGAAAAGGGCAGCCTGCCCTGTCTATCCCTGGGAGAAAGACAGAGATAGAGTGCATGAGAGCAGGCAGTGCGGCATGAATGAGAGGATCTGCTAGTCACACGATGAAGTCATGGTCGTCATCACCATCATTATCATCATCATCATCATCATCATCATCATCTTTGCTACCACTGTCATCATCAACAACATCATGACCACCACTGGCATCACTAATACCTCTATTACCAACATGGCTAACATTATCATCTCTATCCTTACTGTGACCACCAACACTACCACCATCATTACCATCACCATCATCACCAGTACCTCCACCATAACCACTGACATTCACTATCACCACTACCATTGTTACCACTAATACCGCTATGGTCGCCATCACTTCCACTGCCATTCACATCACCTCAACCATCACCGTCATCAGTATCCCAGCTGTCAATCATCATCACCATCACCCCTACCACTGTATTACCATTGCCTTCCCCCATCACCACCCCAACTGTCATAATCACAATCGCCCTTAAACATCACCTTTGCCATCACCGCAGTCACCACCACACCAGCTCACAGTCACACATGGCCCTGACTAAATTCTGCATATCTCACCACCGTTCCAACTTGAACTTCCTGTGGAATGTGGTCTGCATCTGTACTCATAAGAGAAGCCACTGGCCTCGGGGAGCTCCTGAGCTCCTGAACTGGATCTGGAGCTCCCAAAGAACAACATAAATGTTAATAGATTGAAGTCTGTCATAGGTCTAAACCTCTGTGAGTGGCAAGACTAGTATATTGAACGGCCATAGTCTAATTCTTTCTAGAAGGTTCGGTCTGTGTATCGATCCAGCCCACTTCTATTCTCCAGGGCACTAGGGAGGAGGACTTGACCCTATCAACCACCTTGCATTTATGTCCTCAAGTGTCCTTCCCATCTTCCTGAGTGGCTCGTGGGCTACATTCAGACATGAGACTCACCATTAGACTGACCCTGGAGAACGTGACTGCCAAGCCAAGCTGGAGGCTCAAAGGCCCTACATGGGACAGTAGTCCTGAGTTCCACACACCCTGGCCTGCATATTCCCACCCGATTCCATGGCCCCACCCTAAGGCTAGAAGTCAAACGGGGTGACGAGGAGGATCCTTCGCAGCTCTGAAGTTCAATTCTCACTGATTAAAACCCTAGTAAGGAAGAGTGGGGCCTTGCCATGGGCAGCACTCCTCTGAAGTCAGGATAACCTGTGGATGACTGGGGCCAAGATGAGAAGAGGAAGGGATGAAACAAAGCATCCAAGAACAAGCCAGCGCTTACTGGGGAAAGAGTCCTGTGCCTGTCCAGTGCTGGCCTTCATAATCTCTCTTCCTGTCCCTAGGCATTTGCTGGAGCAGGGAGGGTGGAAGAGATTGTGTACTAGGCCCACATAGAGAGTTTAGAGGAGTGGATGCGCAGAGATTTAGGGAATCTGGCAAAGGAAAGGGGTAAAGGAAGTGGGGGCAGGCACATGGATTTGAAGTAATAAGGTGACAGGCTCCCTGCTCTCACAGGTGATCACAAATCATCTGGAAATGGCAGAGCTGACTGATGTCATCTGGACAGCCATTGATGGCTTGGGCTCTTCCAGCAATTCCTGGGTGCAGGCGTCTGCTGATTTACTTCTCTTTGTCATCCAGGAGCATGGAGACAGCCTGGCGACTGTGAGGGGTTGGGGCCCCACCCAGGGCCAGGGAGGAGAGGGGTGGAGTTGGGAACTAGGCAGTAGGCAGCATCTAGGGACTTTTCTCTGGACCATAATGAAGACTGGGATCCCATTGCAGGCAGCAGACAATCCCATTGGTGCATAGATGGATGGATGGGTGGGTAGGTAGGTGGGCGAATGGATGGATAGATAGGTGGGTTGGTGGGTTGGTGGATGGATGGATGGATGGATGGATGGATGGATAGGTGGGTGGATGAATGGATGGATGGGTGGATAGGTGTGTGGGTAGATGGATGGATGGATGGTTGGATGGATAGGTGGGTGGGTGGACTGATGGATGGATGGTTGGATGGATAGGTGGGTGGGTGGTTGATTGATGGATGGGTGGGTGAGTGGGTGGGTGGGTGGATAGATGGATGGGTGAGTGGGTGGGTGGGTGGATTGATGGATGGATGGATAGATGGATGGATGGGTGGATAGATGGATGGATGGATGGATGGATGATGGATGAATGGATGAATGGATAGATGGGTGGATGGATAGGTGGATGGATAAGTGGATAGACAAGTAGATACAGGGGTAACTCATAGAGCTTTGGTGGCCCTGATGACATTAGCAGGAGCATGGGGTAACTGTATACTAGTTCAGTGCAGCTTTGGACCATAGAGAAATGAGGTGCCAGGGAACAACAGACCAGAGCTTCTAGAGCTTGTGGTCTGATGGGGTAACAGGATACAGAGGTGAATGGTGCAATAGGTGTAGAGAGAGAGAGTCATGAGCCCTTTGGGATGAGAAGGGTACCACAGCGGGAGACAAGTGGTGCCAACTTTTCCAGATGCCTCAGTCTGCTTCAGGCAGGTGTGCAGAGTAGGTGGGATCCCCATCAGACACCTCCCACTACTCCCTACCCCTGAGCAGGTTGGTAAAATGGGCCAGGCCATCCACCACCATCTCTGTACCATCCAAATGCCCCAAGCCAAGGACAGTGCCCTGCGTGTCATCACCCTCCTGGCCCGGAACCACATCCCAGAGCTGGTGGCTGCCTTCCTAGACTTTTCCTCGCCCCTGGACAGGTACCTAGCTGTATCCTCCTCTCTGACCCCATTACTTACCCTCCATCCTCCCCAGGCCAGGGCCACAGCTTCTGCCTCCTGGCTGTCCATCACAGCCCATGGGAAGCCCAGAATGCTTGTGGGAGGGAGTCAGCACCTCTGTTCACTTAGGCATACCCCCTGTCAGCATTCCACATGAACCATCTGCCCCAGCCTCCACAACCCAACCTAAGTGCTCCCTAATTCCAGGGTGCTCCTTGCAGGACCCCAATAACCACAGAGCCTCAGCATCCATCAGTGTGGCCCTCTCTGCCTTGCCCTGTTCTTCATTCTCTTCTTTCTACTCTTCTACAAGCCTTCTGCAGCCACTTCAGCCCTCTCAAGGGAGCCTGGCTTTTCTCCCATGCCACTGGACCCGTGGAGATAGACCAGGGTTCTCCTTACTCCTCCTGATCCCCCTCCTCCCTAATATCCCACCTCTGAATCCCACATCCTCAGTCCATGCCACCCAGGATTCATCCACAACACCTCCTATCACTACTCCAACTACTCCTATCACTACTTATCTTTGAGCAGGTGTTACGCTATCACTCCTCGCTTCTTGATAGCATAGCACCTGCTTAAAGATAAGAGTGCTTTCTCCCTTTCTAGACTAGAATTCCCCCTCTGTCCCTCACCCAAACTTCTCCTTGGATCTCTTACTCCCTCCAGGATCCAGAAAGATTCTACCTGGTGGGACCAGCATGCTACTGTCCTGCCTACCTTCTCCTCCTCGTTGTCCTTACCCAGTTCCTCTTTCCCGGGTCAGGTTCTACCAATCAGTCACAGCTTACATACACAGGTCCTTGCCCTGGATGCTAACTTCACTCCATAATGCTCTGGGAACCCATGAGCGAGCTCTCCCAGAGCCTAGCTAGACTCTTCTCCAGGAAGAAATCTCACCTCAGCAGGGAGGTGTCCATTAACAAGTTGTACTTCCATGGTGTTCAGATTCAAATGTGGTTCTCTGGTCTCTGGGTTTCCCTGATCCTTTATGCTGGCTTATGTGAATGAGGCCTGGGTCTTCAAGAAAAAAAGTACATTCTATCATCTCAATGTGGAGTTTAATATATCCATCAAGTTCACCTCATTTTTTTTAAAAAAAAAAAAAAGCTTACATTTTAATTTTTGGACAAAAAGGACCACTTGGACAGAGGACAACTTTCTCTCCTTTACCTATGAGTCCTGGACCAAGAACTCACTCAGCAAGAACTCACTCTTGTGGGCAAGCACCTTTACCTGCTGAGCCATATAGGTGGCCCAGGTTGTAACTTTGTAAGTTACTTGCTCTTGCTGCCTGGATGACATTGTTTTCTCTCTGTCTTTTGAAATCTAGGTCCTTTGCTAGGTGAGGTAATTTTCCCAAGGACCGGGTGCATCTTGAATTATGTTCTTGTCTTTTCGTTCTTATTTCTGAGATGTTTGCTCTGCTATGTTTACTGTTTGGCCCAGATCATAGTCTCGGTTTGCATGCTGTTTTTCTCCCTTCATGGTCATCTCTGCTTCTGTTGCACACCCTCTGGTGCTCCTGGCTTTTCCCCAGACCCACTGTCCCCTTCCCCTCACTCTCCTGCCTCACCCTCATCCCCCTTATTAAATGTCCATTTGAAGCTTACCTCACTTGGACACCCTTTAATTGTGTTCCCATTTCCAGCCTCTTTATGTGTGTAACTCACACACATGTTTAGGACGTACGTGTACACGTGGAAGCCAGAAGTTGACACACAGTCTTCCTTAGTCTCTCTCCACCTTACACAGAAGCAGAGTCTCACAGTTGAAACCAGGGCTCACTGATAATACATGATTAGTCTGGCTAGCTGGCTCTGGGTATCCCAACCCTGCCTTCCAAGTGCTGGAATCACTGGTGGGCTGCCATAACCACCTGGCATTCCTGTAGGTTCTGAGTATCTGAACTCTGGTCTATACAGTTGCAAAATAGGCTCTTTAAACTACTGATCCATTTCCCAAGCTTGAAGATCTGTCTGTCTGTCTGTCTTGAGACAGGCCTTGCTAGGTTAACTTTGAACTCAATGTTTTATTCCTGCCATTTCTTCCCGAGTTCAGTCAGTTCTTTACAGATCATACTGACAATCTATCCTTTCTTGAGCATATTCAAGTAGTCAAGTCTCTAAGCACTTGCTCACTGTGGCGTGGGTGAGTCCAGGATTCTTCTGTGGTACTGGCACCCTTGGGACATCTTCACTTCCTTGGCTCCTCTCTTCTAGTTTTTACAATAACTCTAGAGCTGTCTGTCTTAGTTACTGTTCTGTTCACTGTGAAGAGGCACCACAACGACGAAGGCAATTCTTATAAAAGAAGGCACTTAAGTGGGTGCTTACCTACAGTTACAGGGAGTTAGTTGGTTGTCATCATGAAAGGGAGCACAGTGACACGCAACTGCGGTGCTAGAATGAAAGCTACATCCATAGGTCAAGAGAGATTGATGCTGGGCCCGGCTTGCTCAAAGCCCACCCCCAGTGACACGCCTCCTCCAACAAGGCCACGCCTCCCAATCCTTCTCAAGTAGTTCCACTCCCTGATGACTAAGCATTCAAATCTATGAGCCTATGAAGGCCATTCTTTTGCAAACCACCGCCCTGTTCAGTTTGTTCCTATTGCTGGCGCTGTTGGAGTGTTTCATGGGATTTCGAGTTAAATTGCTCCACCTTCTGTCGATATGGGAAAGGCCAAGCCATCTGCAAGACTGGGCTTGTGGTAGGCACCAGCACCATATGTGCTCTAACTCTTTTGGCGTCTTTTCTCTGTTTTAATAGGAGTGTCTCCTTTCTTTCTTCCCTTTCTCCACTAAGTCTCATCCCCTCTTCCTCCTCCTCCCTTTCATCCTTCCTCCTTTTTCTTTCTTTATCTTCCATCTTTCTTCCTCCTCCAATGTCTTCTCCTTTTCCCTTTTTATTCCCAATGCTATTTGAAGATAGCTGTACTGTTTAACTCCCTTCCCAGTGGCCAGTGCGCTGACCTCCCAGAGTTCTCTCTCCTCTGCTGTATTTTAAGATTTCGGGTGGATTCATCTTGCTGAAGGTAGCTTTGATCCAGACAGAGCTTTCGCTTGCCCTTTGTTCACTCTCCAGAAGTTTCTCTTAGCTGCCTCTGTCTGTCGCAGAGCCTTGAGGTAGGGGAGTGGAGCTTACACCCACTAGGGCTGGTGGGGTTTTTTCTCTGTACTCCCAGTGAAGAGGCTACAGTTGCACTCTTCCCACCAGGCTCTGTGCTGTCTTTCAAGGAATCTAGGAAAGGGCTAATCTCGGCAAGCAGCCTCTTTCCCAATGCCTAGCAATTTATGGTTCCAGTCACTGCTGAAATTCATGTTTTTCTTCCTCAGTTCCAGGCATTGTCCCCATGATAACACAGAGTCTGTGTGTCGCGCACCAACGGAGTCTCATAACTAAATTTATCTATATTTATATCAGCTCCTTCCAGTCACTTGGGCATAGTCATTTGTGATGGTTTTGCACATAAAAGTTGCTGTCGGAACTGCTGGGCACTTTGGGGGCTGCACTGGTGGTGGAAATTTGGACATCAAAATAGGCTTTATGGTTCAGATTCCCAGAACCGCACCCTCCTCCCAACTAGGAGAATGAAGCAGAAGGGGACCCTTACTCTAATTTTTAAAGGGCAGAGATTTGTTTACTTATTGCTTCAGCTTTCTCTTCCCTAAACTATGCACATAACCCTATGGAGAGATCACCTATTAGATGCCTATCATGGACAATCTTCCCATAGAAAACAAAAACAAAAAGCAACAAAACCTGCACATTCTAGCTAGCTATGCTGACAGACACCTAGACTCCCAACACTCAAGAGGCTGAGATAGGCAGATTGTAACTTTAAGGAGACTCTATGCACAGAAATTCTCAGAAACAAACAAAAACAAATTGCCACCTTGCCTGAGGTTGGGGATCCCAGGGGAAAGACGGGAGTTTCCTCTTTCACGTCCAATGACAGCCAGGGAGACAGGAAAGGCCTGGTCTCAAAAAGCACGCACATCCCAACAATGCAGTCTGTGCTGAAAGTGTAAACAGAGCCGTGCAATCTGGGCTCTTCAGTGTCTGTCTTCTTGCCTGGCTTTGCTTCCCTCGGCTTCATGCTCCAAGTTTGTGGTGTCTCGCCGCAGCCCCCTCGTGTTTGTTGTTCTGTGGCACTGATGTGAATGCCAAGGGTCCTCTCCACTGTTGGTGAACGTTTAATTATTTCAGCTAGAGACCTTGACGAACAGTGCATCTGTGAACTTGCTTGTTGGTATCCTAACATACTCGATTTGAACTGGATTTGAGAGAACTGGATTTCTTCTCTCTCTCTCTCTCTCTCTCTCTCTCTCTCTCTCTCTCTGTGTGTGTGTGTGTGTGTGTATGAGTGTGAAGACAGTGTGCCTGGAAGAGAAAGTTGTCCTGGGTCCCACCTCCATGGAGGGTGCAGGGCATTTCCCAGCATGCCCTTGCCAAGTCACACTCCAAGAATAGAATGCTGTCCTCCCAGCACCCCTCCTGCTCCGCAGCCTGGCTGATGCTCAGAACCCAAGATGTAGTCAGTCATCCAAGTTTTAGCTGATTTGGTGGGCGCTGGTCATCGTACAATGTTTACTGTTAAGTCCGTGGCTGAGCTTGAGTTAATATTGTCCCATCCCCCTCATTTTTCCATGTGTATGTGTGTGCAGATGTGTGTACGCATGTTTGTGTGTGCATGGGCTGGTGTGCGTGTGTGTGTGTGTGTGTGTGTGTGTGTGTGTGTGTGTATAAATTCTAGCACCGAGGTTGACGTCAGGGATCACCTTCAATTGATCTTCCACCTTATTCATTGACACAGAGTCTCTCAGTCAAGCCAGGCACTCACTGACACAGCTAATCTCATTAGCAACTTATGCTGGGGATGCTCCACCTCAGGGTTGGAATTATGGATGGATCGCCACACCCACTGTCATCTCTGTGGTTTCTGGGGATCAAAATTCTGGTCCTCATACTTGCCCGACAAGTTCTTAACCACTGAGCCACCTGCCCTTTCCATTTGCCAGTGAGACTATCCAAATACCTTACCTGCCTTTCCGTTGGCTGTCCCTACAATGTTAGGAATATTTTCTCCCTTGAAACAGATACTTTCTTTTTTTTAAAAGATTTATTTATTATATATAAGTACACTGTAGTTGTCTTCAGACACTCCAGAAAAGGGAGTCAGATCTTGTTACTGATGGCTGTGAGCCACTATGTGGCTGATGGGATTTGAACTTCAGAAGAGCAGTCATTGCTCTTAACCGCTGAGCCATCTCTCTAGCCCAAAACAGCTACTTTCCTGTACCTGCCACATCGCTTTGTGAGCAGACACCAATTCACACTCCGTGCACTGTCTTCCAAGGATCTCTTGTTGGCTGTCAAAGCTGCTCTCTCCAGCACATCTGGAATGATTCCTATATGATGCAGTAGGGTCCCAGAATCCCTAACTCACCCCTCTCCATGCTCAGCTTTCTCACAAACGAAGTACTTCCCTTAGACATAGTACTTCTATGTCTCCGTCCTGGCTGCTCGGTAGCAGTTGACCTCGCCTATACAGAGAAGCCTCCCCTCTGGCTTTCCAACAATGTCTTCTCTACTCTAGGCCTTTTGCATTATCATAAAACACTTCGACTGAAGTGCACATGCTGCCTTTCCCCTCTTCTGCCACTTTTACTTGAGCTCTCTGAAGCACTGCTTGAGCGGCCCCAGGGATGCCTCAGTGCTGGGCACTTACTGTTCTTCTGGAGGACCAGTTGACTCCTAGTACCAGTACTGGGTGGCTCACAACCACCTAAAACCCCCAACTCCAAGAGAGCTGACACCTTCCTGTGGTCCTCCTTGGACATTCAATGGCATGCACGCACACAGACACAGATACGTACGCTCACACATGTGCCCACGGGTGCAGAACTTGAGTCCACACTGCCCGGTATTGAGACTGTTCTAGCCCTAATCTAGACAGGCCAGTTCCCTTTGTTGGTATTGCAGCTTTAACTTTTAGTGTTTCCACGTCTTTGTTTAAATGTTATATGTATTTACTTATTAATTTGTGTGTGTGTGTGTGTGTGTGTGTGTGTGTGTGTGTGTGCCTGTTGCCTGAGAGTCCAGCAGAGAGCATTTCATCACTGAAACTGGAGTTACTGGGTGGTTGTGAACAGCCCCATGTAGGTGCTAGGAACACAACCCAGGTTCTCTGAGAAAGCAAGGGCTTCTAACCGTGGACCCAGACCTGTGTAGTGTAGACAGAGTTGTATCAAGCTTGTTATAGCCAATCATTGTCTTTGGTTGGAGTACATGTTCTATTTGCATGTACTGTAACTATTAACGTGTTCGGGATTGACTTTACTATCTTAACTCCCGACAAGAAAAGAAACTTCAAAGTCCTCCTCGTGTGAACTGACATGGCCGTGTTAATTCCTAGACTCTCCCCTCAGTACTGCACCTTCCAAGTTCCTCTGTACTAAAACATGTGTCATAACTTTGTTCTGGTTGGGCAGTGTTCTGCTGCGTGTACTCTGGGGGTTGGGGTGTGTGTGTGTGTGTGTGTGTGTGTGTGTGTGTGTATGTGTGTGTCTCATTGTGTCTGTGCCACATTCTTCACATCAGCTTACCTGCTGACAGATATCTAGATGCTGTACACCTTTTCTCTGGATGCATAATCTGATGTCAGCATTGGCATATATGAATTCTACCACCGTAGCTCTACCATCCATAGCTTCCACACCCATGGAGTTGGAATAGTCGTCCAGAACCACCATGTGCATGCTGAGCCTGCCCAGGATTATCATTACTGCCTAAGCCAAGCAGCTTGGTGATGCAGCTCAATGACTGCTTGCATGGGATCTGCCTTCTATTAGGGAGTCCATGTCATGAGGATGGGATTAAAGGACACCTGGAAATGGGTGTGGGTAGGGCATATGCAAAGAGTGCACCACATTGCACAAGGGGTTTGGGCAGGGTTGGTTTTGGTTTGATTGATTGATGGATGGATTGATTGATTTTATGTATAGGTGTACACTGTAGCTGTACAGATGATTGTGAGCCTTCATGTGGTTGCTGGGGATTGAATTTAAGACCTCTGCTCACTCTGGTCAGCCCTGCTCACTCCAGTTAACCTTGCTCGCTCAGTCCCTGCTTGCTCCGGCCTAATGATGTATTTATTATTGTTATATGTAAGTTCACTGTAGCTGTCTTTAGACACACCAGAAGAGGGCATCAGATCTCATTACAGATGGTTGTGAGCCACCATGTGGTTGCTGGGATTTGAAGTCAGGACCTTCGGGAGAGCAGACAGTTCTCTTACCCGCTGAGCCATCTCACCAGCCCTCGATTGGATTTTTGAGACAAGGTCTCACTGTAGCCTAGACTGGTCTAGAACTTACAGTATCCCAGGCTATACTCAAACCCTTGCAATCCTCTTGTAACAGTCTCCCAAGTTCTGGAATGACAGACATAAGTCACCAGGCCCAGATAGGGCACCCACAGGTTTTCTTATCCAAGGGTAATTCTGAAACCAACCCCTTGCTGATACCATGGGGCGACTACATATGTTTGATTCTCTGGTTTGGGGGAGGTGTGGGGGGGTGCACTTAGTGAAAATGCAAGACCACGTGGCCACACCCCACCTAACCCCTGGAAGAATAGCCAAGACTTCCCATGACATCACACCTAACCCTGCCAGGAACAACCTCAACTTCCCAAAGCAGTTCTGTCTCTTTCCACTCCATCAAAAGTGGCATGTGGATCCCAGTTTCTACACATCCTTCTCAAGGCTTATGCTGCCCACGCCTTGGACCACGCTGTCCCAGTGGGTAGCAGGTACTACGTCCTGCTAGAGTCCACATCTTCTATGGTCTTCTTCCATGGTCATGCACTGCTCCCATTTGAGAAGTGTCTGTCGAGTCTGTCGGTTTGTGGCCTCTGGCTGTCTCCTTTACTTTCTGGTCCCATCGCTCCCAAGCCCGCCCTCACGTAGCTCTCCCACTGAAGCTGAGGTAAAACTGTTCATAGCAACGATGTCACATGCTGGGACTACCCCCATCTTGGATTTCCATCGGCCTTCAGGCTCTCCGCCTGTGCTTGTCCCCATCAGCTCCTAGGTTTCTCCACCTCCACTTCATCCTTGCCCTCCGCACCTAGCATCCGACATATGCCTGTTACCTACCAGGCTTGTCACTTCTAAGACATCAAGAATTTTTGGTAGTTCTACATGTCTTGCTCCCCTGAAAGATGTTGCCTTCAAAGGCTGCTGCCTAACATAAAGGTGTCAGGGGCAGGAGGAGACAGAAGCCCCGGTGAGCCCTCCAGGGTCTCAGGGAAAACTCACTCACTCTGGCCTCTTGATGCCGCCATCCTGTGGCCACGCTGTAGAAGACTCCTGGAATCTCTGGGCATACCTAGCAAGTGTCATCTGGGACTGGAGTGGTTTTCGCAGGACCTTAAGGGTGGCCACCTTGGGTCTGCCTTGACGTTTATGAGACCACTCATCTTCCTGGTCTTGCCCCATAAAGCCCAACCAGCATTCTAGCCCAAAGAATATCAGGGCAAGGCAGAAAACGTCCTAGTTCCCTCTCGGGACAGCCCTTATCTGCCCTCCCTGCCCTGAGCCTCAGGTGGCTACAGGATCAGCGCCTGCATACTGACAGGGCCATGATCTGAGCAAGCCTTTCTCTGTAAACTTCAGTACCCTCCTCCCTGCAAAGAAAACATGGGGTCACTCTGCCTTCCACTGGGGCCCTAGGCAAAGAGCCTACTGACCCAGTCAAGCAGACTCGGACTACAGCATGGCACTTACTGTGTCCCTCTATCCACAGCAACGCCTTTCGCCTGTGGAGGGCCCTGGGCGCTGAACAGCCTGCAAGCTACCTGATTCTGACTGTGCTGCTGGCTTGGCTGCAGAAGAGGCCTCCTCCCCCGAGTGTCGAGGACAGCAGCTCCTGTCCCGACGAGAAGCCCTACTTGCGTTCACTGGCTGTGAGTTTCTGACCCCATCCCTGGCAGACAACTGTGTGAGCACACAGATCAGTGTGCCAGGCTTCAGGGAAGCAGACTGATACCCAGTCTACTCCCGATCTGGAGGAGAAGGGCATGGGGCAACCCAGCTCATAGATTGACCTCACTCACAGTCCTTGTCTCCAGGTTCAGTTCCCAATGACCTGGCTCGGGACTCTGAGCCCTCAGCAAGGAAGTCGGGAGGGTCTTCCCATAGGACTGCTAAGGAGACTGAATGAGATAGCCTTGGAGGGGAGGGGCCTTTGACAATGCACAAACAGAAGCCTGGAGTTTGGGGCTCAAAGCCATGCCCCATATTGGCGTCAGAGACTCTGGAGGAGCCATGCTGTTGACAGCAACACTGCAGGAGCCTCTCTCCAGTTTTCTCCATTGGCCCACACCTTATTTCCCACCCTAGACAGGACACCTGCTAAGGTGGTCATATCTACACCTGTCTTCTTTGGCTAGACGCTTGCCACACAATAGCCGAACTCCATGTAGAATTTTCTCAGAGTCCAAAGTGGTAGCTCAGAGCACACAGCTGTCTCCCCACACCCAAATTCCCCCTAGACAGACATCGACCCACAGACTGAGAATGCGGGTGATACTTAGGCTGATATACAGGTTGGAAAATCATGGGTTGAAAGAAGCACATCTGGCTACAGAACATCAGCTAAAGAGCACGGGCCAGGGAGCACCATTTGGGGAGCACCAGAGCAGCAGGTCCAGAGCCGCTAGTGGAAACTGCACAGGTGGCATAAGCAGGCTGCCTGAACACTTAGATGCGGTCCTTGAGCCATCGGAAGGGGAGGGGAGGGATGTGATAGAGTGTGGGTTTTGACTAAGCATCCTGGGCCTGAATCCCAGCACTTCAGATCTGTACTCGCCCACCTCCCACAGGCCATGAATACGATCCACGAGCTACAGTTTGCACGAGAGTTCAAGAAAGCCGTAAGGGATGTCTTTCCCCAGCTGTTCCTGGCCCATCTGGCCCAAATGCACTACATTCTGGAGCTGAACCAACCTACAGAGCCTGAGCCGGGGCAGAAAGCCCAGGAGGCAGCCATGCCAAGCCCACAAAGGTAAGCCCAAGGCTGCATAGGCAACTGACTGCCCGGCCTTACACACACCAGCAAGAATGCTCAGGACAAAGTTATCTTTCTGCCCAAGAAACAAGTGTGTGCACCCACACACAGAGGCACTGAGATAGCAGAATATCACGATTCAGTTCAGGAGTCAGAAGTCAAAAACCAGAGGGCCTGCAGGTTTGCTCTTCGTTGCTTGATTAGCTGTGCTGTCCCCTGGATGTGTCGGTAGACTGTAGCTTGAATCTGTTTCCACCATCCCATAAACTGTCCTCTGCCTATGTCTAAATGCCTATTTTTTTTTCAAGACAAGATTTTTCTGTATAGCCCTGGCTGTCCTGGAACTCAATCTTTAGATCAGTCTGGTCTCAAACTCATAGAGATCCACCTGTCTCTGCCTCTGCCTCTGCCTCTGCCTCTGCCTCTGCCTCTGCCTCTGCCTCTGCCTCTGCCTCTGCCTCTGCCTCTGCCTCTGCCTCTGCCTCTGCCTCTGCCTCTGCCTCTGCCTCTGCCTCTGCCTCTGCCTCTGCCTCTGCCTCTGCCTCCTGAGTGCTGGAATTAAAGGCATGTGCCACCACTTCTAGGCTAATGTCCACTTCTTATAAGGACACCAATCACTGAGTTCAGGCCACATTAATAACTTAATCTCCACCGTATGGTTGGGGGCAGAGGAAGTATCTCTAGCACATCTGTTTTAAAAGGGAAATGTCTTAGAGTCTCTATTGCTACGACAAAAACACTGACCAAAAAGCAAGTTGGGAAAGACAGGGTTAATTTGGCTTACACTTTCAGACCCATGGTCCATGACTGGAGGAAGTCAAGACCAGAACTCAAGCAGGGCTGAAACCTAGAGCCCGGAGCTGATGCAGAGGCCATGCAAGGTGCTGCCTGCTGGCTTGTTCCCCTAACTTGCTCAGCTTGCTCTCTTATAGAACCTAGGACCACCAGCCCAGGGATGGCACCACCCACAAGGGTCCCTCCCCCATTGATCACTAATTGATAAAATGCCTTACAGCTGGATCTCATGGAGGCATTTCCTCAAGGAAGGCTCCTTTCTCTCTGATGACTCCCTGGCCTGTTGACACACAAAACCAGCCAGTACAGACAATTATCTCATAATAGTCAGGATCCCAAATTCCCTCCAGGGCCAGGATAGCAGCCAGCACAAACTGTCCCAAAGACAGGTGTTGCATCTGCTTTCTTTGCCCCCCTAGGAGGGTACCAGACCACATAGACACGTATCAAACAAGGGTCCCTGGACACAGCTACTCAGTTATGACACAGAGAACATTCTTTTCCTTTTTTCTTTCTTTTTTGCTTTTTTTTTTTCAAAACAGGGTTTCTCTGTGTAACTCTGACTATTCTAGAGCTTGCTCTATAGACCAAGCTGGCCTTGAACTCAGAGATCCACCTGCCTCTGCCTCCTGAGTGCTGGGATTTAAAATGTGCACCACCACTGCCCATCAGGGCACCTGTTCTTGATCCGTGTGTTCCTTGCAATGGGTCCAGGACATAGCCCTCCCTCCCCACAGATACACATGGACCAGCAGAGGCTCAGGGTGGCCCTGACACCTCTCTAGCCAAGAGGCAGTGATCTGGAGCACAGATGAGCATCCATCCCTCACTCACCTAGTTAATGCTGTGGCTACCTGAGTGGATTGTGGTTTGTCTCTGTGTAATGTCATGGACAGTAATGGCCCACTCCTCAACCCACCTGAGCAGGATTTCAAGGACATTCCATCCTGCCACAGTAGACTTCCCCTGGGCTTCCCTTGGTGCCTGGTCCTATTACCCAAAATCCAATATGCAAGTCTTTAAAACCCACTGGGGCTCACTCTTTTCATTTGTCTCTGTGACGATGTGCTTCGTGCAATTTGTCAGTTTTAACAGCTCTCCCTGAGGCATGTCATGGAAGGAAAAAAAATGTCACTTTTTACATTGCCTCTGAATTCCAATATGCACAAAATCTCTTTTTTATTCACATCAACCATGCAAAATACATGAATCTTCCCTAATAAGCTAAGAAAACATTCTCCTCCCCGAGCGAGCTGGGGAGAATTGCAAAGATGGCGGCTTCCTCCCTTCTGTTTCTCCCTCCTTCTCTTTCCCCAACACCTGCGGCCTTCAGAACTCTGCTCACCTGAGAGTCACCTATCAGGGTCTATGGTTTATCTCTGTGTAATGTCATGGACAGTAGTGGCCCACTCCTCAGCCTGTTCTTGATCCATGTGCTGCTTGCGATGGGTCCAGGACATGCAATCCCTCCCCTCAGCATACACACAGACCAGCAGAGGCCCTGACGCCCCTCTAGGCAAGAGGCAGTCCTGTCAAGGCCTCCACAGTCACCCCTATGAACAGCAGCGCCTGCCTCAGCCCCTACCCCACATGACCCTGCCCTCAACATCTACCAACAGATATCTCTGCTCCTTTGCTGGCTTGTTGTCTCTGCCCTGTGGATGGAAGGTTCTAGAAGGCAGGAATGTCCGTTTCCACACCCCAGGAAGGTCCCACCTCGGCTCATGGGTGACTTTCCCTGTGTGTGGAAAGCCCAAGGTGCATCCTTCTCTACCTCAGCTCCCTGTTTTCACTGGCCACTCTGCACGTAGGACCTAGGGGTAGTCCAAGCCCCCAAAGGCCCTGAAACATACCCTGGGTAGAGTCCATGAGCTCTGATTTGTCCAGATTTACACATATCCATCCCTGAACCTATGGAAACATTTAAGACCCTGACTGACTAGGGTATGGTTCCCATATCTACCGCAAGCTGAACGAGACTTGGGCCTCTCACCCCAGAGGAAAGCAGCCTGACTGGGACCAACCAAAGGGGCCCAGTCATAGGCAGGCTACCCAGCAGCCACATGAACAGGGTGACAGTGGGAATTCGGGGAAGCTGGTTGGCATTCTTTCAGTCTCAAAGGGTAGGTGGCATCGGTGAGGTATAGCACAGTCTAGAACCTGACACCTTGTGCCAGGTTGACTGGTACTGTGGAGAGCAAAAGGGGGTGCTGAAGATGTGTGAACCACCGCACTGGTGAGTGTATGAGTGGCTGTGGCTTGTCCTTGGGATGGATGGCCCAGAACACTGGGTGGCAGGGCAGGCGAGCCTTGACATGGGAGGCTCCTGATGTTCTGTTCAGCTCAGCTGGGCCCCATACTCAGGAGTGGCTTTGGGCAGAGCATGCCTTTACCAGGTGTGGGACTACTCTGACTCACAAATACTCATGCTCTGGAAACTTCCCCCACCCAGGCTGTTTTTCAGCTATGCCCATTCCCTGCCTCTCAGAGGACTTCTTGCTTACTTACTCCCCTACTCATGACACATGTCGTTTCTCTATTTCCAACTCTCTCTCATCCTGGCCTTGCTGTTGGCCTTCGCCCTGCTGAACCAAGAGACAAAGATTAGTGATACAGAAGCGAGTGTGCGGGCACACGTAACTCAGCACTCAGCTCCACACCTGAACCAGGAAGGTCCTGAGTTCGAGGCTAGCCTCATAGAAAGAGCTTGAGGCTAGCCTGAGCTACATAGCAAGATCTTATCTTTAAATGGAAGGGGAAAAAAGGAAAATGGAGGAGGAAGAAATCCCAGGGTGCTTGGTAGCAGTGTGAAGGAACATAGCGAGATGGAGCAGCTGTATGGACCTCAGAGAAGCCAACTGTAACATGAGGTGTGATGGCATCTGCTTGTCATGTCAGAAGGCTCGTGGGTACCAGGCCAGCCTGGGGCATACAGAGAAACTTACTGACAGACACTATTCACAGTGGCCCGAACTGGAAATGTGCCAAGTCGGGGACAGACAGACTGACAGATGGACAGAATGTGACCCATCCAGACAATGAGATATTATATTAGTTACTTTCTCACTGCTTTGTTCGAATACCCAGAAAGCAACTTAAAGAAGGAATTCTCTTTGGCCCATGGCTTTGCAGGGTTTAGTTAATGGGCCTCAGCCCCAAGACAAGAAGCAGAGAGGGGTGGTATGCCAGAAGGAACCACAGCACCTAGAGGCATGTGCTAATTTTCTAAGATGCTTATAAATCCAACCAAGACGGCCCATCAGAGACAATACTCCAAATTAAAGGGAAATTCTGACACATGGAAAATCGTGGATGAGCCTGGAGGACATTCCCCTGAGTGACACGAGCCAGTCATCACACAGAAAACAGCTGAACGAGGTGGTACAGCGCTGTGATCCCAGCAGCTACAGAGCAAACTCAAAGCGAACCTGGGATGCGTGAGATCCTAACAAGAATTAAAGGATTCTACCACTGTGGAGTCAAAGGCATAAAGGGGCTGGGGCCAGGGTTGGGGCGGGGTTGGGTCTAGGGTTGGGGCAGGCCTGGGATTGTAGCGGGGTTGGGGCTAGAGATGGGGCGGGGCTGGGACTAGAGTTGGGGCAGGGTTGGGCCTGGGGCTAGAAATGGAGCGGGGCTGGGGCTAGAGATGGGGTGGGGCTGGGGCTAGAGGTGGGGCGGGGCTGGGGCTAGAGATGGAGTGGGGCTAGGGCTAGAATTTGGGTGGGGCTGAGGCTAGAGTTGGGGCGGGGCTGGGGCTAAAGTTGGGGCTGGGCTAGGGTTGGGGCGGGGCTAGGGCTAGAATTTGGGTGGGGCTGAGGCTAGGGTTGGGGCGGGGCTGGGGCTAGGATTGGGGCGGGGCTGAGGCTGAGGCTAGAGTTGGGGCGGGGCTGGGGCTAGGGCTAAGGTTGGGGCAGGAGTCAAGGTTTAATGGGAAAGTTTGCATCTGAGAAGTTGGGAGATAGTAAAGGTTATTACGGCTATGCTACGGTTGCAGTACAGCTTACCGCCACTGACTCATACTTAATTAAAATTAACTATAATGGCAAACTGCAACTGGAACTGCACTTTACCTCAATTAAGAAATAAGGGGCTAGGAAAAATGGCTCACTGGGTAAAGCACTGGCTTAACAAACCTAAGGACCTCAGTTTGAATCCTGCTACTGGACACACAAGCACAGATCTGTAAATCCTACAATGAGAAGAGAGACGGAAACAGGAGAATTCCTGTGAGCCAGCTAGCCTGACATACACAGCAGTGAACCTGTCTCGAGGTGGAAGATAAGGACTGGCACCCTGTGGTTGTCTCTGACCACATATATAGTGTAGCATGATCATAACTACGTTCACACAGATGCAAACACAGGCACATGCATGGACGCACATACACACGTGCTCATGCGCACACACCATATACATCATCTATTTATCAAAAAGAAAAAAGAGGCATTCAGGGCATTGGCTGTGTATGCTGGTGTCTGGCCAGCCCTCTGGAGGCACACAGGCCTTCTTCTTTCAGAGAAGCCTCTGTCCCTTAAGGACCACAGCAGGTGAATAGAGTCTCACTATGTCTGGCCATCACTGGGATGTTGGAATGTGGAAAGTCTGAAGAAGAGATAATGTGGCCTGGATGGTCAGGGGACTGACTGCCCTATGGTGCAGGTATCTTCTCGACGACTCTTCTCCACTGCTTTCAAGGACGCAAAAACTTGAGATGGCCATTGGGGAGTTGTGGACAGGGGAGAAAGAGCTGTAGATCTCTGGAGATCGGTCATTTTCTCCTGGAATCAGGCTGGGATTCCCAACAGTGTTTGATGGTCATCTTTCTGAAGCCATGCTGTGGCCACGAGGACAAATCACCCAAAAAGAATAAACTGTCATATGGACCCGAGATGCCCCAAGACTAGAAGATTCGAGAGGGTCACAAAATGAATCTGATACCCTCCCACCCTCTTCTGAAATTCGCCATCCCTCTGTAGGTGTGACCAGTGATATAGAAGATATTGCGTTTTAATGCCAGCTGGAGATAAGAGTTCGGCCAGGGGGCCTGTAAGTTGGCACCATCAGGTCTTTCCGAATGGAATTCTAGCCTCTGACACTGGGGTTTGCAAAGCTGCCCTGAAATGGTGCTGATCTAGTAGACAGCCCTGAGGCACAGCACCCCTGCATCAGGCTCCTGCATTCCCAGCAACCAGGACACGGTGGGGACGTGGGGACGGTCAAGTGTGAGGCCGTGGTACCATGGAACCGGGAGGAACCAGGAGGAGCCGGTCTGGAGCAGGAGTGGGGTCAAGTTGTGTCTCGTTGCAGTCTTGTCTCGAGAGTGATAGGAAGTGGAATGAGCCCACACACACACACACATTTCCCACACCTAGGAAGTCACATGGTTGCATCCTGGTTAAACTTCCCCTCTTCTTTTAAGGTCAGACCCAGCAAGCGCTAATTCCTCCTTATGCAAATGATGCATCCTCGGCACCCTGACCCCGCCCAATGCTGTACCTCCCTCCACCCCAACAGCCCCTACTCACCCTCCAAAGGCTTCAAAAGTCTTTGTTTACATGCCCCTCCCCCAAATAAATGAACAGCTCCCAGTTCTCCCCTCGTGTCTCTCTCTGGGTCTGCTGATTGTGGTCACGGGAGATCGTGCCATTAAGGGAGAGGAGAGGGAATGACAGTCAAGGAGCCAGGCCACCCTGGGCTTCGTGGACGGACCTGCATTCCCCAGCTTTCTGCCTGTGTTCAGTAGACACTGGAGGAGCCTCGGACTCTACCTGCTCCAGAAGCAATGATTGGCTTCCCACTGTGATGGGTTGCCTGAAAATGGCCTCCATAGCAGTCAGACATTTGGTAGAATTGTTTGGGAACATTTAGGAGGAGTGGCCTTGTTGGAGGAGGTGTGTCACCCGGGGTGGGTTTTGAGGTTTCATAATCTCAGCACAGCCCTCCTCACCCTGGCCCACCCTCTCTCCAGAGCTGAGAGAGTCCAACACCACACACACACACACACACACCCATCCCATCCCAAGAGCAGGAGACGGCTCAGGTGGCCTTTGCAGCTCTGGGTAGAGCCTGGCCTCTCTGCTTGGCTGCAGCATATCACTGGAGGCCCTGAAGAGCCTGCTGTCCACCACAGGACACTGGCACGACTTCGCTCACCTGGAACTGCAGAGTGCGTGGGAATACTTCACCTCCGTCCACACCTATCCACAGGCCGTGGGACTCCTTGCCAGGTACTAGTGGGGCGAGGGAAGGGGAGGCTGGACATATGGACCACAGCGAGCCATACCATTGAGCCTTCTGGATCATTTGAGGCCACTGAGGGCAGCCTAAAGTCCCTTGGACGTCCGTGTGTGCTTATAACACTCTAGAACACAAGAGGCACACACCACACACCTGGTGCTGACTCTTCCCCGAGATCCACCCTGTCCTGGGACCTCAGGAACAAGGGCTAGCTGTTCCTCCTCTGCCTTCCCCATGCGTAGCCCAGGCCTGGCACCTGGGAGAGGAGACCACAGACTCATGCCTACTCCATCATATTGGGATGGACCTGCCTGGCCAGCCTGGCCAGCCTGGGAGGTGGTAGAAGGTATATACTCGTGGGCGGTAACCACAAACCAGGCCCTGCCCCCAGGGCCATGGTGCAGAACCACTGCACACAGATCAAGGCAGTCCTTGGCTACTTGCTACCCAACCTGCAGAGCCCGCAGGAGCGAGAAAGGAAGACAGCCATCCTGCTCCTCGTTGAGGTAGGGCAGGGACGGGGCAAGGGTCCCATGTAGCCTGTGTCCCCGCCTCCACCCACCCCAACCCCAGACAAGATGGCCCACCTGACACACCCTGTGGGGACAGCTGCCCAGACTCACCCCTTCCAGGTCTGCAGAGACTTCTGAAGCCTCTCAGCCTATAGCTGAGGGCCTCTCTCTCCACCCTTCCCTGCCCACAGTGACCCAAGCAGAGGTAACGTGCCCTGGGTAAGGACTCGTCAGATCATATTCAGGTGTGGCATTGTCCTGCTCACATCTAACTCAGGCCCCACCTACCCCCACCCTTGACAGAGCCTTGAGCTGCAAGGATTATAGTTCAACAAGAGCTTGGATGTGGCCACTTCACCACCAAAGGCTCTGGCAAAGGCAGAGCTTTGAAGGGACTAAGCCAAACAAAGGGTCTTGTGCCCCCTCCCCCTCCCCCTCCACCAGAAGGATTTGTGAGCTGTTCTTCCTGGGGCCCTGTTTTCATATGTTTCGTGAGCCTACTGAGAGTGTAAGCTGGCTTCAGACTAGCTCAACAACCTCTTTGGGCCTCAGCTCTGCCAGCCATACCTAGAAGGGTTTGACCATTGAAAAGGTTCAGATGCTTCTCAACCCCGTTACCTTGAGGATACTAGCCAACCATCCTCCCCCCAAGCCCTGCACGGGCTCAGAGCCCCCAACAAAGATGTAGGCTAACCAAGAGAAGGCCGAGCCTGAGGCCACCTTGCTCTCCGGGGCCCCCAGTTCCTCTATAGCCCTGCCCTGTTGGAGGTGCTTTCTAAACAGGCTGCCCTGACTGTACTGGCTCAAAGCCTCCAGGACCCCAGCTCTGAGATCCGCGTGGCCAGCCTGCAGGGCCTTGGGAACATACTCTTCCACCCGGAGAAGGTGAGAGCCAGAGGGACGTGTAGCCCCACGCATCAAGGGTGGGCAAGGCCCAGTGGGTCGGGACCCTAGCTCTGTCACTAGCTGTCACTTGGGACACTGACCTTCCCTCTCGGAGTCTCAGCTTCCTACTCTTCAGAAGCGGACATTTAGGAGAGGACTCTCCTGTCTTCCAGAAACAAGTCTCCTTACCATGGGAAGGGACAAACTCTCCTTCACAACTCCAGAGGCCCAATGGAAAAAGTACCTTTCACCCTGCACAGAGACAGTTCCCCTTGAGAGTCATGTGTCCTTACCCTTCAATTTTCTATTCCCGACTAAGAGCCCTACATTCTCACCATAGCAAACCATACTCCACATGGACAGCTTGGGGCAAGAAAGACTGCGATGATGCCTTTGGGGGACCTGCCCTTCCCTCATTCTGCACCCCCCCCACACCTGTTCAGAGCCTAGGATTCCTGACACCTCCCTCACTACAGAGAACTCTGTAATGAGCAAGACCTGAGGCCCTGGATAAACCCCTTGCCAGACTCTAGTGACAAGGCCTGTTTAGTACTCAGCATTCTCATCTGTGAAATGGGATGGAAATTGAACCTGCTTTGTGTGACAGGCAGGGCTGATAAGACCAGTGGTGGTCACGGTCATTATGCTGGGCACGGTCAGCCTTCAAGCCACTGCCGTCAGCCATCACAAACAGTAGCAGCACCCTCTCAAGGCCAGGCCCCTCTGAGCTAGCCAGTGAACTCCATCTGATAGAGAGACTGAGAAAGGTGGATGTGTTCTTCCTAGTAGAGAAGTGTCCACTCATCTACCCTAGGGAGTGACAGGCACACAGAGAAAAATGTGATTGCGGAGATGCCACAGAAATAAAATTCTAATGAGGCTCCAAAATATCCTGGACTATCAGCCTGTTTCACTCCAATGCCAATTAGACTTAGAGGTCTGCACATGGTTAAGGCAAGTCCAACCATTAGAGTGACCATGGTCAGCAAAGCCCTTTGTACTACATGTAGCACAGAGGGTGCTTAATAATGGGGTGGGTAAAGGCAATGTGGCACTCTCTCCTCAACTGTTAACCCACCCACCTATCCACCTGCTCATTCATACATACATACATACATACATACATACATACATACATACATACATGTATGGAGTCATCCATCTGCCCATAGACTTACCCAACCCTCCATCCTTCCACTAGTCCATCTCTTGACAGACTTACCCAACCCTCTATCCTTCCACTAGTCCATCTCTTCACTAACCCCATCCAACCAGACTAGACCCCAGACTCAAGGGCAAGACAGGGGCAGAGGCTCAGGTCAGGTTCCCCAGATGAGGCCAGGTGAAGGGGGCAGACCTGAGCCTTCCACCCAGCACCCGCTACCTTTCCCATAGGAAAGCCTGCTCCAGGGTCAGCTGCCAGCCTTCCTCAATGGCTTCTTCCAAAAGAACGAGGCAGTGGTGGTTGGCATCATGGGCATGGTCTCGGATGTGCTGCACCGCCTGGGCACACAGGGCGCAGGGGCACAGAGTCTCAGCATCGCCATCAACGCCCGCCACTTCTTTGATGACGTGAGAATAGAGCCAGGCATGGCTGGGGTGTATTTTCCTGGACCCTTCCCACACCTCCCTTGGGCCCCAGGACCCCTTCTGCCTTCTCACTGCATCTGGACACTGAACCCAAGGCAGCTGCCAAGCTGTGAGCCCACTAGCCAGGTGTCCACCAGGTAGTGCTCTTCAGAGCTGAGAGAGTGCCCGTCACACTTGTACAACTGCTCTGGGTCCTGGCCTACTACAGACCACTCAGACAGGTCCAAAATGACTGCCTCCTCCAACTAGGATATGGGGAATAAGTCACCTTCATGGTCAGGGTGACAGTGGGCACCAAAGGACAAGGTAATTCCGTGTGAGGATGGCCTGAGGCTTTGTCTGAAAGAAAGCCTGAGTCCAGGGGAGGAGAACCGACCTTACCCTGGGTCCCTGAGCCTGACAGAGTCCGAAGAAATAAGGACTCTCGACCTAGAAAGCAGTAGAACCTATCTAAGTTCCCGCGTCCTAGGAACAGGACAAAGTTCGAGCAGCAGCTATGGCACTATTTGGGGATCTGGTGGCAACGGTGGCAGACAGGGAGCAGAGCAACCTGAGGACTCAAGTATGCCAGAGCATGGTGCCTTTGCTCCTGCACCTGAAAGACCAGTGTCCAGCTGTCGTCACGGTCAGTGCCAACCTGCAAGCCTTTCGCCTTGGCAAAGGGACAGGGCAGCCAGGTCAGACCACCCTCAGGGCTCCCCGGATCACCGACCCCTCCACACACTGCCATATTCAGCCCGCCAGATCTGTGGGTCTGCCAGCAACAGCAGAGTGTGGTGGGATCTGGGCAAAGAGTGTACCTGCTGATGCATGGATACAGCCCGCCCTACCATGCGCCACTCTCTGGAGTCCCTGACATCAGGGAGGGGACATCAGCAGCCAGCTCCCTGGCAAGCTCAGATGGAGCCGGGTCTTCCACAGGGCACTGTGACCCTAGGGTGGGAGCAGCTTCCCAGACACCAGCACAGCAGGCTGCTGACCTGCTTATTGCGGCTGCGGTCTCAGGAGCGGGAAACCCCGGAGCTCAGTCACACATGGGTAGTGGGTGACCCCTCCTATGGCTGTCTCCGCAGCAGGCCAAGTTCGCATTCTACCGCTGTGCTGTGCTGCTCCGTTGGCAACCACGGTACACCCTGTTCTGCACGCTAGCCTGGGAGACCGGCCTCAGTGCCCGCCACTTCCTCTGGACCTGCCTGGTGAGGGGCCAGGGTGCAGGGTCAGTAGTGGGGGCCTGAGATAGCTGCACCCCCACGGACTCCCTGTCCCAGGGAAGTGACAGGCGAGCTCTCCTCTGGCCAGATGACCCACAGCCAGGAGGAGTTCAGCATCCACCTGTCACAGGCCATCAACTACCTGCACAGCTGTCACCGCCACATCAAGACCTGGGCAGCTCTTTTTATAGGTGGGCAGCATGGGCCAGGCCTGAAGTTCTCGGTTCGCCCAGCCCACCCCCCACAGGGGTGGGAAGGAGGGTGTGGGACTGAGCAGCCACCATACAACAGCCAGGTCTCTCCCTCCATCTTGCACAGGGTACACCACTTGCAACCAACCCCAGGCTGTGTCACAGATGCTAAATGACAAGGACATCAGGCTGTTATTCTCCAGTAAGTGGCCCACACCTTGGACCTGTCTCCATAGCTCCCAGCTTCCTGCCGCATGGCCGTCTCAGATGGTGGCACAGACAGGGACCCGGACCTCCTGAACAGACCACACCCCACCAAGGCACCCCATGCTGGTCAATGGGTGGAAAGAGCCCTCTTAGCCTCCTACCCAGATGGAACTGCAGTTGGGGGGTGGAGGGTTACTCCCAAGCCAGGGTCACCTCTGACTTGTCCTTTCTCTCCTGAAGCCTTTAAGGACCTCAAAAGGGACCCAGAACCCGGCATCCGGGAATTTGCCACCAGACAACTCTCGTTCTTTCGGATGGTGTCAGCCAAACCCAAGAAGTGACTTTGAGCCATTCTCCCTGCCTCCGCCCCCAGAACAGCCCTGCCCCTACCCTGAGAGAGCTTGGTTGTATACCATTTTTTCACTTGAAAGAAAAATCTAGATTCAAAATTAAACAAAACAAAACTGTAATCACTGCCAGCTTCCTGCCTAGCACCCGCGAGCCCTCTGCTGTGGCCAAGCCAAGCCCTTAGAAGATACTGACATCATGACTCCAGGACACAGTCAGTGACAGACGAGGAGAGGCTGGGCAGAGACAACCTGGAAGCTCTGTGGTAGACTCTGCTGATGACCAGAGCCCAGGCCGTCGTACCCACGGCTGAGCAGGCCATCCAGTGGGAGCCGGGTCTGAAAGGAAGGTCTCCAGAGTCCGGAGGTGAGAGCCGGCTACATGGGGCTGTGAGCCTGTGGAAATGAACGCCATCACAGCAGGCCTCTCTACCCAGGGCAGCGGCTTCCTCCACAGGGCCCAGACAAAGCCCAGTGGTAGGCCTCTTAAATTTGTAAGAGTCCAAAAAAGGGTACCTAACTCCCTGAGAGTCCCCCCCCCATCCCTTCTCAGACAGACCCTCCTCCTCAGCCTCAGTCCCTATTTGAGAAATGGCAGACAGACCCTATGGGCCCAGAGCTTAGAGACCCTCAGCACAGGTTGTCGTTCTCAGGACCCACTAGACTGGCCAGTTCTACCAAGGGACACTCTAGCGATCCCACCCACTCTGGGCTCCATGCCTGTCACCCAAAAGCCTCCATACTACATCCCCTGGGCCTTACGAAGTCTCTGCTCCGTAGACCCTGCATGCCCTCAGCTGGGTGCATCCCTAGCACCATGTCTCTCCCAGTCCCTCCTAGACTATATGAGCTTCTTGGGACAATGACATTGTGCTTAAAACCTGGACAGCAGGGGCTAGTGAGATGGCTCAGTGGTTAGGAACACTGGCTGCTCCTCTAGAGGTCCTGAGTTTAATTCCCAGCAACCACATGGTGGCTCAAGACCATCTATCTATAGATCTTCTGGCCTGATGGTGTATGTGCAGCAGAGTACTCATTGAGTAAATAATAAATAAATAATTTTAAAGATTAAAAAAAAAAGAAAAGGTTGGTAGACTAAAAAAAGCAAAAAACAAAAACCAATGACAAATATTCCCCAGGGGTAGTGAGTTTCCAGCATGCACAAGGTCACCACTACTGAGTTTGGCTGCCCCTTGCCACTGCCTGCCTTACCGGGACAGGCAGGAATGGGGATTGCTGGGAGTCTACAGGGGCTCTAATGGTTTCTGGGACCTAGTCTAGAGCTAGGTGGAGCTTGAAGAGAAACTGGGTCTGCTAAGGCCTGAGACTCATAAGTGTCCATAAGTGTGTTGGTGCCTTAAGACAGAAGGCACATCCACACTGACACATTGTCGTGGTTTGAATTGCCTGGCCCAGGGAGCGGCACTATTTGGAGGTGTGGCCTTAACTGTTAGAGTAGATGTGTCACTGTGGGAATGGGCTTTAAGACCTTCATCCTAGCAGCCTTCAGATGAAGATGGAGAACTCTCAGCTCCTCCTGCACCATACTTACCTGGATGCTGCCATACTCCTGCCTTGACGATAATGGAATGAACCTGTAAGCCAGCCCCAATTAAATGTTGTCCTTATAAGAGTTGCCTTAGTCATGGTGTCTGTTCACAGCAGTAAAACCCTAACTAAAACACACATAGAGCCAGCCTTGTCCCTCAGCTAAGGGAAGAGCCAGCCCACTGCTCAGAACTTAGAAGCAGGGGGTCCTAAGCAGATCCACGTTACATAGCCCACCACACTCAGATCTACCTGTACCCCACACCACTGGTTGCATGAAGGTCAGGGGTGAAGACCACTGAATATTCCAAGTTACACATGCTCTGTCCTGCAGAGGTGATTCAATCTCACCTCCTAATGTCCCAACCCCCAACTGTCACCAGTCCAAGCTGTGGCTCAGTGGTGATTTTTGTGTCAAGAACCTGTAGAACAAGGCAGGGTTGCAGAGCACGATATGGCCACCAGGGGGAGCCATGGAGTCACGCAGCAACAACAATAGGACAGAAGAGATGGAGACCATGGCCTCCCAGGATCCACACCCCACTCCCCGGCTCTGAACCACTCTTCACACACATCCACAGCTCCTGATTTATTGCCTTGAGAGTCCAGAGCACCTGGAAACAAAGGTGCTGGAAAAAGGTTAGGGTGAGGGCGGTGCCCTGAAGCACTGGGCCCAGTGGTTTAAAAACGCCCACCTGCGATACACAGGCCAGGGGGGGGCCTGGGCAGGGGGTGGAGGGGTTGGACAGGACTGGCAGAGGGTCTGGGGATAGCCTCAGAAAGACAGCCGTGGGTACAGACGGGGACAGAGCAGGAGCGCACATAGCCGTTGGCCTCCTTAGACAGATGTAATGAGGTACGGGGCCAGGGCCTGGGCTACATGACGCAGCATCTGGTCTTGTGCGTGTGTGGGTCTTTGAACCTCAGTCTCTGCTTAGGCCGGTACTTCTCCAGGTAGGTGAGCTGCTTGCTGTTGATGGCCCCGCGGCGCTTCCTGCAGACAAGGACAGACAGAGGGTCATAGAGCCTGGCTTGGACACCTTGCCTGACCCTGGGAGTTCCAGACTCTGGAGGCCAGCAGAGCCTTCTCTGTGTGGCCTTAAGTGGACAGACCCACAGGAGGTCTGGGAGAAAATGGGGAGGCCTGGGCTTCGTGAAGGCCGGGGAGTGCACCTCACCCTAACCAGCCTGCACCGCCTCAGTGCTATACAAGAGAACTGAGAGTCTGTGTTTAGTGTTGGTTCTTCAGGTTGTCTACCGGACACCTGCAGGCTAGTAGGCCATACTACTACAGCCGTACGCGGGCCTGCCCCAGGGAGACGAGAGATGGCTGTGCCTATTTCAGGCAGCACAGAGGATATGTCAACACATGGGTAGGTCACACACATGCACACAGACACATGCATACACACACACGCGCACACACATGCACACATACACACATTCACACACTCACACACACACATACATGCACACACATGCATGCACACATGCACACATACACACACATGCACACATGCATGCACGCACGCATGCACACATACACACACCTACACACACATGCACACGCGCGTGCACACACATACATACATACACACACACACACACACACACACACACACGCACGCACACACACACCTACACACACATGCCAAAGGCTAGGGTACAGCGTCAGCTGTGCAGTCTTTGCCCAGAAGATCAGGAAGATAGGCGTCCTCTAGAAAGGCCTACCACAAGGAGGTGTGGCCTGGGAGCATCCAGGGAGGGTAGAGAGAGGGGAACTTCACAAGAATGGCTTCAGAAGTGAGAGGCAAGGGGCGAGGAAAAGCCACGGTGACAGTCTAAGCCCCGCCCAGCTGTCAGGACCCGCTGCAGATTCCCTAGATGCCGCCCCACCCCACCACACCCCACACCCCACCCCCATCCTGGCCACTCACTGTCGGATGAACTGGATGGCGTCCTCGTACTTCATCCCACTCTCAATGAGAGCGAGGGCGACGAGCACCGGAGCCCTGTGGGAGCAAGCAGGGCCGAGGTTACCCGAGACCCCGCACCCCTTCTCATCCCCCTGCCTCATGCACCTGACAAAGACACAGGGCATGAGGGCATGCATGACTGACCTCCCCAGTTCCCTCAGCTGACCTTGGAGGGCACAGACTCCAGACAGCCCAACTATCTGCTCTAGTCTGGCTCCCTCCTGTTCAACCTGAGGGGATGCAGACAACCTCTCTGTGCCTAAGCACCTAGAAAAAGAACCACGAGCATACTGAATGCGTCCACCCCCCAGACCTCCTGCTGTTGGGGCGTCGGGAATGCTCTCCGGCCTGGCTAATTTCCATCTAGTGTGGGCAGCTGTGACTCTCTCAAGCAGGGCTCAGGCCTGGATGACCAGGATGTCTTTGTGGCGGCTCTTTTTTCTGCATGAGGTGCAGTGACTGGATTGGAGCAGGAAGCCCTCCCTGCCAGGCTGTGAAAGAAAGACCTTGCCTGGGAACCCTGGGGCCTTAGGTATAGCGGGTGTGACCCACATCCACATGCACAAAGCAATAAAGTGAGACAGGGGGCACCAGCGGAGCCTCCAACTGCAACATGCACCCCACCCGCCACTCACCTTCCCAGGCCCGCCACACAGTGCACAGCTACGCAGCTGCCCGGGTCATTGTAGAACTTGGCCTTCAGCAGGCTCAGCCAGTCCTCTACCACCTTGCCAGGAGGGGGCGCCCCATCATCGAAGGGCCAGTCCTGCAGAGGAAGAGGCCTGAGGACCTGCCCTCGGGATGTTAGCTTTCCTTCCCTGTCCCTTAGTTCCAGGAGGGTGGCAGAGGCTAGCCCATGCGGAGAAGACTCCAGCTCAGGGTATGCTGGGGCATGGTGTGGGGTACCAACAGGTGAACCAACAGTAGCTAAATGATAGAGAGCAGCTCTTGGGGTCTCCGTCTCCAAACAGAGCAGCTCCTATTTCAGTGGCTGTCCTGAGTCCAACTCATGTCCCTCCTGTGACAGAGGAAAGAGGTCCGCTGGGGCAACCTCGCACTAATTGATGCAGATATACCTTCATCTCATGTTCACATCCCCCTAAACAACCACATTATGGGGGAGACCCGTGAGGCTCCGAATGGTCTGCAGGATCTTACAGGAGGGGTCAACAGGATTCCTCTCAGGCCTGAGAGAGCCCAAGTTCTTCTTCCTCTACAAACTGCTAGGCAGTGGACTGGAGACCCCACCTGACACTGGGTCCTCACAGCGGGGTAAACTAGAGTCACTACTGTGCTGAGGACTGGGCGCCAGGCAGGGCCTCAGCCGAGTCAGCCAGGGTCTGCTGCTCTAGAGGCCTGGTTCACCCAGGCTCTGCACTGGGAAAAGAGGCCTTGTTCCAGGAAACTGGAATAGGCCAGGCTGGAGGTGGCCCCTATGGCGGTCTCTCCTCTGGCCCTCCGAGTACGATGGCCAGTCCCATAAGGCCGCTCCTCTCCTTAGCTGAGGCTCCGGGGTAAGGAAGCCAAGGAAACAGCAGCCAGGATCCCTACCCACGGCCTGAGCACAGCATCTCCTGGGAGCCCCTGCTGCCAGGAGACAGGCTCCCACATGACAGGCAAGGGAGGCTCAAGAGAGGCCCCTGGGAGCCATAGAGGAGCCAGGCAGGCCATGGGCTGTCAGGGTCTCCAGGGCTGTCAGGGCTCAAGCCTCAACCCACAGTGCCAAATACACCCAGCAGGTGAGAGAATCAGCACCATTAGGGGAATACCACTCCCCAGGTGAGGCCCTTTGCCTCTCTGCTAGGGTCCACGAGAATGTCTGACTCCAAGCCTCAGTTGCTCCCAAAAGGAACCACACAGAGGCTCCAGGGCTACCGGTTGCCAATGGACTCCACAGGCCCCAAAGCAGACAAGCCAAGTGCTTCAAGTGACCGAAAATAGCACCAAGTGTGTGTAACCTCCTCAGGGCTAGTCAGAGAAGAAGGGTACAGGAGTGAAGACTTCTCACAGTCATCTGTCCCACACACCAGCACAGGCACAGAGAGATACCTCAGGATGTACCAGGTGACAGAAGAGGCCCTAGCTTCACAGGGAAGAGCCCCAAATCCACTGCCCAAGGCTTAAGGCAGTCACAAGGCCCAGAACCACATGTCCCTCACCACAACAGTGATGCCGTCCTTCTCCAGAGGGGTCTTGTCATAGGTCACTTCACACACGCGCACCACGGTGGTAGCCCCGTACTTCTTCAGGTCCTGGGGTAGAAAGAGGGAGAGATGGAGCAGTTCAGAACCCAGAACGGCCTCCAGCCCAGGGTTTTGCCCCATGCTGTGTCCCCACAGGCCTACCCTCTAGAACTCCCAAACAGAGCTGTGGTCCCTCAAGCTGCTCCCCCCCCCCGAGATGAGCAGATTTCATAAATCAACTAGGAGGGTAGCCTGCTGGTGCTTCCGGGTCACCTGTCCCTGACCCACCTGAAGAAGCGAAGGGGCACACCCATACTCACTAAAACGCACAGCTCAGCCGCTGCCATTCAAGCCCCTCCTGTCCTTCCCACCTCTGCAGCACTTAGGACAAATGGTCTTGACGGCAAAGCCTGGGCCTCCAGATAAAGCCACTAGGTCCCTAACATGGTAGACTGGGCCTCAGACTCCTTCCTGAGCTTCAAGGGTGGGTCCCTTCAGAGTCTCCAGCAGGCAGACCTCAGGAGTTTGGACCTCAATGCCAGTTGGGTGGCACCACTCAAATACCACGGGGGAAGCCCCGTTCCTCCTGAGAAAAGTTCACTCAGCTCACAGCCAACACGGAGTATTTATAGCCACAGCCACAAGCAGGGCCAGCCTTCACCTACCTGCTCCCAGTGGATATTTTGGGAGTGCTGAGGGATGATGGTCGGGCTGACCATGTGATAGGAACAACAGACCCAGCAAGGCCGGGACCCAGCTATTCTAAGAGTGCAAGAAAAACAAAAAACGAGGCAATGTCCACCTCAGAGACCATGCTGCAGGGTCCGTCAAGGAGAATGCCACCACCACCAGGTGCTCAGGACTCAGGCCCAGCCCTGCTCACACCCGAAGGCCTGATCAGATCATGTTTACACTGTGGTCCCTGACCCTGGCCTTGACTTTAGTCACAATACCTTCATTCTGGTCACACGCCGATCCCTTGTCCTGTCACTCATGGTGGTTTTGTTTGTTTGTTGTGTTTGTTTTGTTTTGCTAGCCCCTCATCAGGCCCTGCTGTCACAAAGGTTCTCAACTGTGAGGCGGCAGTCTTCCCTGGCGTAGCACCCAGCGACGGGTGCAGAGCCCAGGCTCCCTGATTTAGGGTGTCCATTGTCTTCCTCTATGCAGTCTTTCCTGTTTTGATGCCCACGAGCCCACGGGGCTTAGCTCGTGCCACAGAGAAGAGGACCAAGAACGTAGAGCCACAAAAGTCCACCCCACCAACTGCCCAGCATGCAGCTGCAGACTCTGCAAACGGCTGCAGATCTACAGCCAGGAGCCCTGCCCAGGGTCCCCAGCAAGGCCATGCTGACAGCCCCCTAACTCTATTCCCCGACACAGGCTCAGGAAAAAAAAATGCCTGGTCACTTCTAGGGGTGCAGTGAGAGTGGGTACACACTACAGACACCTGTGGACTCTCCGTACGTCACCTCTGCAGACCGCAATGGTCACTCTCCGTTCCCTAAGGCTGCCTAACGCGTGAGCTTGTGGGCTGGAGTAGCCACGGGGTAGCTGTCCCAGTCCATCTTCCATCTGCCCATCTCCGAGCCATTTCCCCATCAGCCCTTCCCTCCCCAGTTCCTGCAGAGGCTGAGGTCATCCAGGGTCTGGACAACCACATCCTAGACAATGTCCATCCCCTGCCCCAAGCCCGAATGCTGCCAGTCCTCGAGGAAAGCAGCTGACCATTAGCACCCATCACACCCTGAGCCACGCGGAACCCCCACCCAGCTCACTCACCTCGATGAAAGTACTGAGGGTGGCATTGCTGGGGTTGTGGGTGATCAGGAAGCGCATGTGTCGGTAGCTCACCTCCACCGGCGCAGGCCGGTTCATGCGGGCCATGCCTCCTCCGGGGACCCAGAGAGGGCTAGGCAGCATGGGCTGCACGGGGGGTCCCCCAGCCCCCCACACCAAGTCCAGTGAGATCCCCGTGCTTGTTCAAAAAGAAAAGACTTCTTAAAAACTCGCCCCTACGCCCCGCACAAATATTGTGCAAATACTTGGGAGAGGGAGAGCAAGCTGTCCGGTGGTGGATAATTCCAAAAAAACCCAATTCTAAAAAAGAAAAGGAAAAGAAACAAACACACCCTTCCCCCACCCCACAGCAAGATGGGCAGCTCCAAAGTCCTGTCCCTCAGAGTGGAGAAGTTACAAGGAGGCAAAAATAAAAATAACAACAACCGAAAAAACGGAGCAAAGAGAACTTCGGGTTGGTGACTCTGGCCACAGAGCAGTGTGTCCTCCTCTATGGGGCCGTCGCTGGAGACACCCTCTCTGCATCGGTGGATAGAGGAGTGTCCCCTTTGGTCAGAGTTGGGCCCCAGCAGTCAGGACCAAAGGGAAAACCAACTTGAACTCAACCAACTCTGGCGGCCCTGGGCCGTGGTGTGGGCAGGCAGCCTCTGATCCGGTCTGTCACGTTACCCCATCAGGGAACGGCAAGTCCTGGAGAGGGCCAGCGGGCTCAGGCAGCAGTGCTGGCCTCCGGCCTGGCAGCAGAGGCCATTGGGAGGCAAGGGCAATGGTGAGGGCCAGAGGTACACGGGCCTCCTCAGCTCCTCAGCGGCAGCACCCACGATGTTGGGAACGGCAGAAGTCAGAGCTGCCCTTCTGGGGCTCCTCCATCAATCCCACCCTGGTCTTCAGAAGGCACAATCTATGGGAGAAAGAAATGGGAGGCCCTCAGTTTCTCCATGTGAAACACAGAAGAACAGACAGCTCCTGCCAGGGCTACCCCAGGCCCTTGTGGTGACAGAAGAGCCACACATAGCCACCGAGATAGCGTAAAGAGGGTATCAGGGCTCACCCCAAGGAGCATGTGAACCCCATAAGCGAGTGCACCTATGGCAACAGAAGCCAAGTCACAGAGCCTGGTCCCCCATCTCACAGCCCACGAGGGCAGTGGGCCTTCTCTTGGGACTGCTGGCCCCAGCACAATGTACAGCTCGGATCATTCTGCAAGGGCAGGTCTCAGGGAGGGTGGCTGCCAGAGGGGCAGGGGCTGAGCGGCCTCAATTGCTGCCCCTCGGGCTTTCTACAACGTCTGCCCACAGCCACAGCTTCCTGGGACTTGCCAGGCATTAGAGGTAAACAAGACGTTCTGCCTTGCAAGAGACCAGAGGCCAAGGGGCCAGCTGCCAGGCTCATGCCAAGGAGGTGACAGCACAGGTGGCCAGGAAGGGAGTCACACCGTTGACAGGACCCAGGGGAAGGACACTACTGGAGGACATCAGCCTCAAGCCGTTCACCCCACCTTCCCTGTTGCTAATATACTAGTTGCAAGGACCCAAAACAACAGCTAGCTCCCTGCCACCCCTGGACGGCCTGGGAGACCTTGGGCTTGTCACTGGCCTCTCTGGACCCGGTTCCCACCTACGCAGTGAGGGTTGAACAAGATGGCACCACAGTCCCTTGGGCTATGACCCAGTCGTTAGCAGAGCCTGAGCCCCTGGACTCAGCCCATCTCCTACCCGGCATTCACCTTTCCCAAAAGAAGGTCCCTTCTGGACCCCTTCTGGAAGAGCTCTGCCCAATACCTCTTACCTCTCTGCCTCTGCCCCAGCACCCACTTCGTCAGCTGCCCACAAAGCAAACCAGGCCCTTGGAGCCTCAGCCCAGCACAGGACCCTGGACTCTGGTCCCGAGCTTCAGGCACAAGCCCCACTGTCCAAGGCTCAGCTGTACCGGATCGCACAGAATCCTCCCTCGCCACCTTCTATACCCGAGAACAGCTCCGCACTCCACTCCAAGTCAGTGCCATGGCTCACAGGCCAGTCTTTGCCACCATTTGGAAAGGCTAAGATGGAGGAACACCTTGGAGGAGGGCAGAGAGGAGTCCGTGTCTGCTTTGGCAGGCCAGGTTCTCAACCCCCGTGCATGCGGAGCCACGACTAGCCCAGTGTAAGCAAGGAGAGCCTTCTCTCACGCTATGACACAAACACCCAGGGCCTCCCGGGAGGGACATCCCAAGTGTGCACGCTGCAATGCCCTTGTGTATAGAGGAGAAGAGAAGGCCCCAGGAAGCCAGAGAACACTGGCAGGCTCCCGGAGAGCTGACTGCACCTATCAGCTACTGCAGGGGTTGGGGCTGGGTTGTAAGACTCTAGCAGCAACAGAAGCACCATGGAGCAAAGGAAGTCTGAACCCCCTATAGTGCTCCCCCAGGCCTGCGGGGATGGAGCCAGGGGTCAGGTGTAGGTGTGACCAGGCGGAAATGCATCTTCCAATACCCACACAGTTCACTGCAGTCTGGACCACACCCCTAAGCGTGGGCAAAGAGGCATGCCCACAGCACAGCGTGCCTGAGTCTACCCAGTCTCCACCACATGGTAGCTGTCCCCCCAAAAGGAGCCCCTTCCTTGACACATCACTCTCCTTACCCCCCCCCCTTTGGAGACAGTGTTTCTCTGTCCCCTGTCCTGTCTCCTGCAATGCACTCTGTAGACCAGGCTGACCCCAAACTCAGAGATTCACCACCCGGCTTAGCCTTCCTTGTGCTAGGATTAAAGGCATCTGCCACCACGCCCAGCTGGACATATCACTTCTATGGAGTTGAGAAGCTGGGAAAACAAGATGGGGGCGCGGGGGGGCGGCGCCTCTACCTCTACTGCATTCAAGCAGGCCTGACCCAAGGCTTGTGGGCCCACTGGCTACCTACACCCCTATCCCAGCAGCTCTAGGAGCTGAGTTCACCTTGCCTCACCACTGTGGGTCCAGGCACTCAGTGAAGTCACCACACCCTCCCACCCCTCATACTTAAGGACCCTACTACGACCTGGACCCTTCTCTATCCCGGCTCAGCCTCCTCTAGCTGTATCCTACCCACATGTTTGTCAAGACCCATTTCTGTCCCTGTTTGCCAGAGGAGGACATGGGCCAGAGGGGCGTGGAAGGACCTTCTCTGGATCCTGGCCAGCCCCGGCTGTCCAGACACCCAAGTTTTCTCAACATCGAGTCTAGTTATCGGGAACACTTGAACCCCAAGAAAAAAGAAGACAGAGAAGTTCACAGAGGCCCCACCCTCGAGTGATGCAGTGGGAGTACATCTAGCTTCAGAAGGGACCTAAATGGGACCCTGTGTGACACTCGGGAGTCAGGGGTCACAGTTCAGGGCTCTGTGCCGTCAAGACAGATAAGGCTGCTCCGTGGGTAGACTGGGGACCCCAAGGACCCGTGGTGGGGCGTGAGGAGGGCACACAGCTCCCGGACCTCAGCGGGGCTTCCCACCCAGCCCGCCAGGGAGCCGCCATCCCGTGCAGGGCCCATCCCAGTAGGGTTAGGATTCGGGAGCGTCCTCGAGGCCGGGTCCCCGCCGCCCGCAGCCCGGCTCACCCGCGCCCGCAGGCGTGCGGCCGCCTCCATGCGCCGGCCGGCCGGGCCGGGACCCGCGCGCGCCCTCCGCAGCGGCGCCGGCTCCGGGCGGATGCCCGCCGCCCCGCCGCCCAGCTATTTATAGCGCCCGGCGTCACGTGGGGGGGCGGTGACCGGCGGGCGACCCGACTCACAGCGGCTCCCGCACCTGCTGCCTAAAGATAGCACGCAAACAAAGGCGCGTCCAGCAGAGGAAGAGGAAGGAGGAAGGGAGAGGACCACCGCCGACCCGCCTGCCATTCCCCTCTGCATCCTGCTGGGCAGGAGAGCTCCCTCTGCAGAGGGGCCACCACCCTTCCAGCTCTCCAGCAGCTCTCCAGCTTCATAGGCATACACTGAGCAGCTACTGTGTGTGTGCTCAGCACAACTAGCCCTCACTTCACCATAAGTGCCACCACTCCCAGGCCACAGCGGAAGAAACTGAGTGAGGCACTGAACCTACGCGCATCCTCGAGTCACACAAGAGATGGGAGCTGACTCTACACAGGCTCATCTCCAAGGCAACTGACACCCACCCAGCTCTTCTGAAGCCTTCCAGGGCACGCCCTGGGCAGAATCTTCTCCTGGACTCCACTGACCAGAATCCTGGGTCTGTCCTGGGGCATCCCAAGGAAGAACCCTGTGTCCTCCCATCCGAGAACGGAGGCAGATGTCAGTCCACACCTGCCCCAGTGGCTGCATCGCCCTGGGAGCCTTCTGGGCTTGTTGAGTTCCGGCTCCCAGGATCCCCAGAGGCTTTGCCTTGCTGGGAACTCTGGCTCAAGCCCTGCTCCCAGACAGAGGCCTGGCCCTGCAATCAGTAGTTGGTGCTGGGGAGAGGAATGGTCCCTGAAAGGCTGGGCCTGAGCCAGGAGAGGGCATGCTCCTAATACTCCCAGAGAGAAGTCTCATTAGCCGGCCTTGCACAGCAGAGCCTACTATCCCCCATTCTCGCCTGGCCTAGGTTAGTAGGGCTGATAATATCCAGACTGGAGCATCCCACCTCAGCCCCATCTTGGCTCACCCCCCCAGAAAGCCAGGCAGCCACCTGAGATCCCCAGAATATACCACCCTTATAAATCCAGCACAGGAACTCCAGACCAGTCCCATGGTCCCAGCTGTTCCACTAGCTCCTATCCTGACAGCAGATCCTGTACCCTCCACAAGGCACCAGCATCCGGCAACTCAAGGGATATTGAGTAGATTGTCCAAGTCACCCAGCCAGGAAACTGGACCATGCTTGGAGATTTGCCCAGCCCCAGAGACGCTACTGGTCCCAGTCCCAGGTGGGCAGGAGAAAGCACATCAAACCATCCCTGGTGGCCCACCCACCAGTTGTCTAGTGACAGGCCCAGCAATTTTTGAGATACTGCACCAGCCAGGGCTGCAACCGGGGCCCCCAAGTGACACCCCCACACACAGCATGCTGGGGCCTCTAGCTAAGCCTGGGGCACCTGCTACAGCTGGCAGGGCCCCAAGCCTTTCGGAGAAGTCTATATATAACACACCCAGAGGCTTCTTGGAGCCCTCCCAGAGCACCCATCTCTGGGGCCAGGAGGGGAGATCCTAGCAGGCTCCACCCACACCAGTCCCTAGGAACCCATCCAAAGCTCTTCCACCCCTGTGCCGGGCAGTTCCAAGGGTGCAAGCCCTCACAAAACAGACTCCCTAACCCCATGCTATCCCTAACCCCCTTGGCCACGTGCCCAGTCCAGGGAAGGGATCCCTAAAGGGAAGAGGAGCCTAGCACTCAGCTCCACCCATACCCCACCTCCCACCCAGGCCTGGCACCAAGAAGCTCCCACTTGTTTATGGAAGGAACAAGTGACCCGGCGTTCTAGGCAGAGGGCCAACTTGGGGAGCCACCCAGAACCTATCACTAGACCTTAGCCCTCGAGATCTTGGAGAACCTCAGAGGAAGGGACACCCATGCCATCCTAACAGCAGCTCCATGCCTTCCAAGTTGGAGCCACTATGTCAGCTCCCCGAACTTAGTCCCTCAAGGGCCATCTGAACTATGCACAGAACAGGGACCACAGGAGAGCTCCAGGTGGCAGATGCTCTAGAGGGCAGGGTGGGCAGGGCGGGCAGGGAAGGGTTTCTGAAGAAGGTGACCCAAAGGATAGGTAGACATACTCCTGGCACCTGCATTGACCATCTGCCTGATGCCCTGTGCCACCTGGGACCAGTGCTGGCCTCTGCTGAGCCTAAGGCCACCTCTATAAATGGACACACTGCTAGAGAGGGAAGCCACCTTCCAAGGTGGTGCCAGCACCCTGCATGCCATGGGCTGTGACCTGGAAACAGACCTGGGTTTCCAGAAGGCAGGCTCCTGCTGTCCCCACTGAGCTCAGCCTGAACAGTGCCCTGTGGAACACAGTGGTGATCTGCTGACCCAGGCTCCCGCTGACTGAGGGCACCCTCACGCTTGGCCTTGGCTCCACCTGCACCACAGCAGACCGAAGGCCGTGACTGTCACTTCTGCCACTTCTGCCAACTGGTGGCACAGAGTGAGCCCAGGTAATTGTGCATGAAGTCCACCAGGTTTTAAAACTTGGGACCTCTGACCCCTGAAGGTCCACCCTGAGCTCCATAGCTTTTTAAAGATTTATTTAGCCGGGTGGTGGTGGCGCACGCCTGTAATCCCAGCACTCTGGGAGGCAGAGACAGGTGGATTTCTGAGTTCGAACAGCCTGGTCTACAGAGTGAGTTCCAGGACAACCAGGGCTACACAGAGAAACCCTGTCTCGAAAAAACCAAATCCAAAAAAAACAAAACAAAAAACCAAACAAAATATATATATCATTCTCCCTTCGTGTGTGTCTGCACACCAGAAAGGGGGGACCTGATCTCATGGATGGATGTGAGCCACCATGTGGTTGCTGGGAATCGAACTCAGAACCTCTGGGAGAGCAACCAGTGCTCTTAGCCTCCCCAGCTCCTTGCTTTCTAAGAGCAATCGGGCAGACCTGCCTGGATCATGGCTGACAGGGCACCCCTTTCCTCCTCTTACACTCTATGTCACCTCCCAGGAGCTCAGGCCTGGCTCACATGTCTCCTTCTACAGCCTGCGACCTCCCCTACACTAGGCTAGACCTTAGGACTCCTTCCCAGGAGAAGGGAATCTGGGTGTTCGCTCACTCCCTCACTCCCTCCCTCCCTCACTCCCTCCCTCACTCACTCCCTCCCTCCCTCACTCACTCACTCCCTCACTCACTCACTCTCTCACTCCCTCCCTCCCTCACTCCCTCCCTCCCTCACTCCCTCCCTCACTCACTCCCTCACTCTCTCACTCCCTCACTCACTCCCTCCCTCCCTCACTCACTCACTCCCTCACTCACTCACTCTCTCACTCACTCCTTCCCTCACTCCCTCATTCACTCCCTCCCTCACTCACTCCCTCCATCCCTCACTCACTCCCTCACTCACTCCCTCCCTCACTCACTCACTCACTCACTCCCTCCCTCACTCCCTCATTCACTCCCTCCCTCACTCACTCCCTCCCTCACTCACTCACTCCCTCACTCACTCCCTCACTCACTCCCTCCCTCACTCACTCCCTCATTCACTCCCTCCCTCACTCACTCCCTCCCTCCCTCACTCACTCACTCCCTCACTCTCCCTCATTCACTCCCTCCCTCCCTCCCTCACTCCCTCACTCACTCCCTCATTCACTCCCTCACTCACTCACTCCCTCCCTCCCTCACTCACTCACTCACTCACTCCCTCACTCCCTCCCTCCCTCACTCACTCCCTCACTCACTCCCTCACTCACTCACTCCCTCATTCACTCCCTCACTCCCTCACTCACTCACTCACTCACTCACTCACTCACTCACTGAGACAAGCATGCTGAGCACCTCCTCATGCCAGTCCTGGGGCTGAGTGGGATGGAGACAGGGAGGCCGGGAGAGAACATCTGAGCTGCGGTGCTATGAGCAGGCATCACTCCTCAGGGTACCTCCGTTTCCCAGGCTACCGCATGTAGAGCTGGGCGGTGCTTTCCCAGGGCTGATCAGTGCATCCTACCTTCCTCTCTTCAGCTCTTCCCACCAAGGCCCCCCACACCGCCCCACAGCCACAGCTCCTGGATCTTTTCTTCCTGTTCCTGTCATGAAGGAGAGCCTTCCTACCAAGTAGTAAGAACTCTGTGCCTCGGTTTCCTCAGGATGAAGGCAGAAACTCAACTCCCTTAAAGTCACCAGAGAGCAAGCTCCAAGCTGCACTCACACCCGGAGCGCAGCTCTGCCTCCTCTCCTGTATCCATTTGGGCCTGGTTGTCCCCCAAGGCCATATGCCCTCAACCTCACGCTTGTTCAGGCCCAGGTCTCAGGACTTCTCGCCCGTGCCATCTGACCCCTCTCTCACAACATCCAAGCACCTGTAGAAGGCTGAGGACTCTTGCCTGAAGACCCAGCGGCCTCAAAGGACACCATCCATGAGTTCTGATCCTGCCAACCGAGGAGGCTTGAGGGATCCCCACGTGTCCACAGGCCTCCCCACTCCACGGGGGACCCTGTCACACCTAGGAAAGTGTTAAGTGGGTAACAGCCACGTGTAGCCACGTGGAAGGGCAGCCTGACGTCTCACATTCCAGCACAGATTAGCACCAGGAGTGAACACCCCATGCATCTGTCAAGCCACCATGACCGGCCTCAAAGTTTGGCTCAAACCGCCGATTGAATGGTGTCTCCCACCTGCCACAGCTCACACATCTTCCATGGTTCCTGTAGCCTGCCAAACTCACTGCCCTTCAGCGGAAGAAATGAAGAGAGAAAGGATTCACACCTCCAGGTACCCCGTTCTCTCCCACAGCTGTAGCCTCATCCTCCAGGAAGCCACCCATCCATCGCTCTGTGTCCTCAGCTCCTGCTCCCATGTTTACCTGCCCAGCACTTCTAGGCTGCCTCCATGTCTCAGTTGTTGCATAGGATTGAGGCTGGGGAAGCCAATGCCATAGTAGACAGCCAGAGATCAGGGAGACAGAGGTTGCAGAGAGCGTGAGATACTAGGCAGGGAGTTACGGCACAGGGAAACGAGACAACGTCACCGTGGAAAAGAGAAACTGGGATGGCGGCATTCAGGCAGACTAGGTTCCCAGGGCACCAATCACACGCTCCAGCCGCAGCAAGCACCAGTGTCTACCTGGCTGGCGGCTCACAATCTGGCCCTTGTCTTTCCCCAAATATATACACAACCCCCAGTTGAGATCCACAACTGAGAATCTCTGAATTACCCGTGGCCAGATAGATAATAAGGAGGAGAGGGCTGCTGATTCTGCCTCGCGCATCCTAGCCGAGGCCTCCTTCCCGTCTCCTGTTGTATGACCTGCAGTCTCGGAAGCTTTGCACCCAGTGGACAACCAAAGGAAACGGCAGGAGGCCCACTCCACGGCCATCAGCCATGGCACCTCCAGAGTCCCTCCAGACACCCCTCAGAGCCCAGGGGACTGTCACCTTGTATACAGCTATGACCGGCATGAGAAGTGACTCCAGAACTTCACAGGAGCCATTAGGCTGAGGTGACAATGGGTGTCAAGCCAGGCTCTCATGTGTTAGCATACGGCTGACTGAGGTTGACAGAGGAGGCTGTGCTCCACCAGAGCTGTGTGACCACCACATCACCACCCACTGTGGTCCTGGCCCACTTTCTGATGGCATGGCTGGTGTGGAAATAACAGAGACCCATGGGTCAGCCTACACTGAGGCTGTGGTACCACAGTAGGAAGGGCCAGGTACCCCACGATGGACAGAGAGCTGAGAGGAAGGCAGAAAAAGATGCCACTCTAGCCACATGGGTGACACCTTTGCCCACTTCCCCTAGAACGTGCTATGACACCCTTCCCTCGGAGATAAGCCTGATGTCCCCAAACGTGGACCCGCCCACTCACGGCTATTGACACTCACCACCTGGGTCCTCAGAGCTTACCCTCTCCTTGTAACTAATTTTATTCGCCTCCCTCTATGTCAGAGGTGGAGGCAGGAGCCCTGATATAGCAGCCCCAGGGTTGAGCTCAGGGGCAGCCCAGACAGGGTAGTAACACAGGGTCCAGGGTCACACAGCCTGATACAGTTAGTTCTCAGTCCTCCAGGGTCCTATGATAGCAGGAACAAGGGAGGGTGGGTGGCAGGTCATCACAGCCCCAAGGGGGTGGGCAACCTTCCTAATGCAGACCAGAAATAAGAGTCCCATTAGAAATAAGAGTCCGAAAATAAGAGACCAGAAATAGGCAGCCCCATACCCAAAACTGCTGGTCAGATAGCCCCAGCAGGCAGCAGCCTAGGACTGGCCTTGGGTCCTATGTCCCATCAGTGCCTGCTGGGGCTCATCCTTCCTTAGGACAGTACGATTCCTCTCAACCCTGCTAATGTCGTAACCCATTAATACAGTTCCTCGGGCGATGATCCCAACCATAAAATTATTTTCATTACTAGTTCATAACTATAATTTTGTACTATTATCATAATGTAAATATCTGTGTTTTCAGACAGTCTTAGGGGACCCCTGTGAAAGGGCCCTTTCTTTGACCCTGAAAGGGCCCTTTGACCCTGAAAGGGGATCTCAACACGCGGGTTGAGAACTGCTGCTCTAGTAGGAAGGAGGAGGGGGAAATGGGCCAGGCCCACACACCCGGCCCACCAAGGCCCAACCCATGGGCTCATCTACCCTCCTTCCTGCCCAGAACGAACCCCTACTGCCAATCATCCCCCTGGAGTGGAAACACCATAAACAGGGCAGGGGCTGCTCCTGCCTCTGAGGACCAGTCCCTTGTCGCTCCTCGACCAACATGCTGTTCCAACAATGGTAATGTAAAGCAAAGCTGTACACGCACACCTCCACACATGGACACGGACTTACAGTCACGCGTACACACAAGCCTCCACACAGACGTCACTCAAGGACCTGCACACACAGGACATACAGAGATGAATTTCTGGGGGGAAAAAGTGATCAACCAGATACCTGTGCCAGGAGAGAAAACTCAGTACCCTGCAGTAGCTGGACCCATCAGAGTCTCTAGGGGTGTACAGAGCCTACTGGGTCCTGCTAACCTCAGCAGACAGCCCCTCTTCCATTCTGGAAGCCCAGAGTGGGGCACTGGCTACCATTTGCCTGTGATTCTGGGACATACGCCACCAGACGCTGGGACAGGAATTCTGCAGGTCCAGGATCCCAGTCAGAGGAGTAAGGTTTGAAAGCCTACTGCAGTCCCAGCAAAAGACTCATTCCTCAGTCTTGGCATTTCCCTCCTTGGCATCATCGGGGCTGGTACCAACTCCTGCCACAGTGCCAGCCAAGCTGCAAGGCCCCCAGAGCCTAGGGCCAATGAGTGGGGATGGCATCCCAGAGGGCACAGAGTTTCTTGGACTCATTTAATCCACTCTCAAAAAAAGCCCCCACCAAGAACAGAGACCCAGAGGAGGTCTGGCGCACGGTTCACCAGGTGACCCCCTGCCCCTCCATGTCATACCAGGAACCATCCAGTGGATTTATTTTCTTTTTTTCAATTAATGTTTATTTTTATTTTATGTGCATTGGAGTTTTTGCCTGCATATATGTCTGGGTGGGGCTGTCAGATCCCTGGAACTGGAGTTAGAGGCAGATGTGAGCTGCCGTGTGGGTGCTGGGAACTGAACTGGGAAGAGCAGCAGTGCTTTTAACCACTGGGCCATCTCTTGAGTCCAGGTCCTGTGGATTTCACCAGGCACAGGCCCTAGGAAGGGACAAGAGCCGCAAGCTGGAGCCTTAGAGGGCTGTTGTTACTGTTATTAGCTACAAGAGAAGTCCGTACAGTTGTCAGAGGTCCCAAGGACACATGGAGACTGTCACTGAGAAGTGCTCAACACAGCCTCTGCCTGATGTCCACCAGGCACGGAGGCTGCCTCACAGCCAGGGTACCCATGAAATCAGGCCCACCTCCAAGTGAGATGTAAACCTGTACTCTGTGGTGTGAACAGAGTTGTCACAGTAACTGCAAGGCACGTGATACAAGCAGGTACCAGGTGTGCCGATTCTTCACCGGCCTGTAAGGTGCCACGCCACAGGCCACAGGCCACAGGCCCTCTGCTTGAGGGACCAGCTACAGCTCCTTTTTGGAGACCCTTCTCCAGGAGTCAAAATCCCAGGACCATCAATATGCAGCCAACACCCAGTGGCCCTTCCCTCGTGCCCCAACACTGAAACCCGCTTCTAACCCACTCAGCATCCTCACAGAGAGATGGAGCGCTCTGCTCCTGGGAAGCAGGAAGCTAAACTAGCCTGGTCTTCCAGAGCAGGACCAATGGGTGGCATACCCAGGTAGCTGTGGTCCTCCAGGACAGCAGGACCTCAGAGAATCCTGGGTCTATATGGTCACTTCTTCAGGGAGCACAGGAGCAGTCTCTGGCAGGCAACAAATACGTACATCCGAGCCACAGAATAAGAGACTGTGGCCCATGGGACACTCAAGCTTCTCAGTGCCCAACTCAACAACTCAAGTGGTTCACAGTTCAAAGTAGGATTAACCCGTGGCCAACTCGGAAGCTGTATCCACTCCATGCTGGCTCCTCTCTGAGTCCACTATCCATACCTTTGAGAAGAGAGAACCCCAAAGCCTCTCTGTGTGGTGGTCATATATACCACATCAATTCTCACGACAGTCCTGGAAGGCACTCATCACCCCATTTTCTGGATGAGGAAACTGAGGCATGCACAGAACCAGCCTGGAGATTCCCTTCCTGTGTGTTTTCTCCTTACAGTTGCCAAGCCCACTAGTGCATGGCAGGCTCAGAGAGTTCATCCCCCACCCAGAGTCTGCCTCATGGGATTCCTCCTCAGTCCTAACCAGAACCCAGGACTCTAGGGCCAGACAGGCAGGGGCGGGGGTAGGGGGTTGGATATCACGTAGGGAGCCAGGGCTGCATGCCAAGGCCCTCGGATGCACGTCAGAGGGGCCCAAGGAGCCGCGGGAAAGAGCTCTGAACTGGCCTCAAGAGGCCATGTCGAAAATAGCTGGCCTTCACGGTGAGATGACTTGGCCTGGTGCACATAGGCCGCTATGCTCCAGTGTTGCCAGGCTGGCCACAGAGGTCACAGCTATTTCTGGGCTGGACTGGTAGTAAGACACTGCCCTGATACCCCCCAAAAAAGTTAGTGTGTGAGGGAACAGCAGAGGTCCAGCTAAGTGAGAACCCCAGGACACAGGTGGAAAACACTAGGTCACCGCAGATCCTTGACGTGCCAAGAGACTGTTGGGGGGTCGCACTCCCTCAGGCCTCCCTGTCCACAAGACCTCAGAACATCACCCGCTGGCTTCACGGGACACGCCTATGCCAAGCACATGGGCAGCAGGGCAGCAGGTCTTCTGCCTGAGGCAAGGCAGTGACCACGCCCTGGGGCTCTGCTGGCTGTCCCCAGCTGTTGCAACCGATGCCACGAGGCACAAGCATCACCCCACATACGCACACACGGGCAAAGCCAGCGCTGGCCCCTAAGTGTACAGCCTCTGCTGGGCCCTACTTATCTCCAAATCACTTCCTTCCCATCGGCCTGGCCAACCCCTGCGGCATCATAAGACGCTTGGGGGAAACTGAGGCAGCTCAGAAAGACCTGACCCTCATCTTTGACTCCCCCACCCCTTTAAGCTTCTGCTTAAGCCCAAAGCAAGCAAGCTCCCTGGGGCGCCGGACGAGGGGACTCGCTCTGGTGGCTGCCTCTGACTTCTGGCTGCAGCAGCTATTTCCTCACAGAGACTCACCAGCTTGGACCTCTGCCTGGTTCCCTGCTGCCAGGCTATCCCTCAGATGAGCTGTGTGACACTGGGTGGCATCCTCCCCTGCTCTGTGATCTGTGTGCTCATCGGTGAGATGGATGTTCTGCAAAGCCTAGCCTGGATGGAGCTGTCTGTCCTTAGTGTCCAGGGTCTAAGAGCCATGTCCCTTTCCCAGAGCCCTGTGAACTGTCCCTGTAGCTTTGACTTTGGGCCAGGTCCCCACTAGGGCTGAGGACTCACACTCAGGTTGGTACACCTGGGTTCTTTGGAAAACTGAGTAACATCTTTCATACAAGACTTCCCAGGGACCCCATTCTAGACATGGAGACAAGGGAGAGACAGCAATAGGCCTTCCAGATGCATCTGACGCCGATTTTAAGCACGGCGGAATGATACAGAGGCCCACGGCAGTAACATCAGACCAGATATCACTCCATGCTCACATCAGTAAGAAGGCGCAAGCCATGACTCACTGCTGCCCATCCAAATGCCTGGTCCCCCTGGCCAAGTCGGCAGAGTCAACTTCCCATACACACGGGAGTGGGTCACTCAGCCACGCTGGGAGGTGGGTGTGAACACTGGACATGCTGGACTCAGACAGGCCACACAGTCTGCATAAGCACCTGCCCTGCTACCAGGATTAAAGCGAAATTCCTCCCAGGAGCTGGCACCAAGTATAGGCTGGGTTTGCTGGGAAGGACCTGCAGGCACTTCACGGAGCACCAGACATCCTCTGGGCTGCCCTGTCTCCCGTGGGTCCCAGCAGGGGTGGGTAGGAGGTACCAACCCCAGGTTCAAGGCAGACAAAAAGCCATGCACAGAGGGGATTCCCAGCCTAGGATGCGGAGGATTACAGGGTGGGAGGGACCCAGTGTCCAGAGACTGGCTCTCGGGGTAAGCTGGGACCTTCGCCCTACTTGGCACCATGGTGGCTGGGCCATTCACGAGTCGGCCAGACTCCAGGGCTCCCAGAGATCCAGCACAAAGCCAGGCAAGGACTTGTAGAGTCTCAACAGAGCAGAGAGAAGCAAGGACCTGCTGCACTGGCCATGAGGACAAAGGACGAGTCCCCTCTTGCTCCCAGGTTCCCCACTGTGACCACTCAAAGCTCCTGGGGAAGGAGGAGGGTAGCAGCCCGGGCCCAGCACCCCAGTTGCTAGCACCAACCCTGTGTGATCAGAGTCCTAACACACTAGACAAAGCCAAGGGCATCTCTGACCTGTCACAAACCTGGGAACTCATGCTTAGCAAGCAAGGGTGTTTCAGTGTCTCCTCTCCACGATAAAAATCTAGTAACATGAAATTCACTACTGCGTTTTATTTGTTTGTTTATTTATTTGAGTCAAATCTTGCTAGTATAGGTTGGCCTCCAACCCCCTATGTAGCTGAGGCTGACCTTGAATTCCTCCTGTCTCCGCCTCACAAGTTCTGGGATCACCAGAATCACCAGACCTGATTCATGCCAACCAATTTAAAGTGTATAGTCTCCCTGCAGGTAAAATATGCCACTCATGGTGATGCACTATAATAATATCATCTTGACTGTTGGGAAGCTGAGACGGGAAGATTTTCATGAGTATGAGGCAAATCTGGGCTACATGGTAAGTTTCAAGTCAACAAAAACCCATAGCACAGATGCTGCTGCTGCTGCTGCTGCTGATGATGATGATGATGGTGGTGGTGATGATGATGGTAGTGGTGATGATGGTGATGACAGTGGTGGTGATGTAATGGTGGTGACCAGGAAGATGGTTCGATCAAGAGAATGCTTACAACACAAGTATGAAGACCTTAGTTCAATCCCTGGGCCCCAAGTAAAAATGTAGTGGTGTGACTTTATATATCTAGCACTTGGAGGATGGAGACAGTGATCCCAGGGTCACTAGCCAGTCTGACAGCCTAGCCTAGGATGTGCTCTGGGCCTGGGAGAAACTGTGCCTCAGAAAACAAGGTGGATAGCTCCTGAGAGACTAAATACACACAAAGCTGACCCTTCTGACCTCTACACACGCGCACACACATACATGCATGCATACCTTACAGTACTTAAAATGCCTTACAGTGCATGCAGTACAGGAAGTACGAAATGCTATGGTTGTCTATTCATTCTCGGGGCTAAAGCAGTCATCACCACTTCCCAGTTCCAAAATACCTTCACAACTACAGAGACTCTGCAGCCACGTGTGGTGGGACACCTCCGAGACGCCAGCCCTCAAGGGCCCAGCAAGATGGCTTAGCAGGTAGAAGGGCTCACTGTAAAACCTGAAGACCCGAGTTTAATCCCTGGGACCTACATGGTGGAAGAAGAAAACCAATTCCTGCGAGTTTAATCAATCGATTGATCGATCAATCGATGAATCAACCAGTAATTGAATAAATAAATTTAACTAAAATTTTCAGAGGAAATTTTCTTTTAATCCCAGCTCTTGGGCGGAGACAAAAGGACTGTCGTCAGTCTAAGGCCAGTCTCGGGTACACAGCAATACTCTGTCTCCAGATTTAAAACTTAGAAGCCTTGGGGCTGTGGCCCAGTGGTAAAGTGCGGGGAGATCATGTGTGAAGCTCTGAGTACCTCCTGTCAGCACACAGCAGCAACAAGCACTCGCTTCTTCCTCTGGTCCCCATCTGTGGGTCCCTGTCTGGGATTTTAAAGGGATGTCTCATGGAGCCACTGTGATGTCTTTTCACACACACACACACACACACACACACACACACACACGTCTTCAAAGATCTCACTTGAGGTGAATAGTATTCCATTGCAGGAACACGCAACGCTTTATCTACTCCTCAGCTGCGGGGCATTTAGATCACTTTGCACCCAAGCTGGGGACAGTGTTGATCACTGAAGGAACAGGGGAGGTGGACGCTGTGAGATGCTCCAGTCCAATAGCACTGTGGTACCCGAGAGAGACCAGGAAGCCTCGAGCTAAATCCAGGCGGGGAAGTGGGCCACGGTGACAAGGACAGGACGACAGAATCCAACCCAGGCCTGATCAGTCCCTCACTAGGTCAGGTGGAATGTTGCCAGCCAGCGGAGGCCACTGAGGAGGTGCAAGAAAGGGGGAGAGGAGGAGGGAAGGAAGGGCCTGGTGGGCCCCTGGGCAATGGGGAGCCTCAGGAGAGCCGATCACTCCCCTGAGGATGGGAAATGTTTGTCTGAGCATCTGAAAAGCTGCAACACACTCTGACAAAGAAAGAGAGGGAGGCGAAGGAAGAGATAAAGAGGGGGAGAGGGAAAGGAAGAGAGGGAGAGAGAGAGGGAGAGAGGGAGGGAAGGAGAGGGAGAGAGGGAGAGGGAGAGAGAGGAAGAGAGAGGGAGAGAGGGAGGGAGAGAGGGAGAGAGGGAGGGAGAGAGGGAGGGAGGGAGGGAGAGAGGGAGAGAGGGAGGGAGAGAGGGAGAGGGAGGGAGGGAGAGAGAGGGAGAGAGGGAGAGAGGAAGAGAGGGAGAGAGAGGGAGAGGGGGAGGGAGAGAGAGAAAGAGGGAGAGAGGGAGAGAGAGAGGAAGAGAGGGAAAGAGGGAGAGAGGGAGAGAGGGAGAGAAGGAGAGGGAGAGAGGGAAGGAGAGGGAGAGAGGGAGAGGGAGAGAGAGGAAGAGAGGGAGGGAAAGGGAGGGAGAGAGGGAGAGAGGGAGGGAGGGAGAGAGGGAGGGAGAGAGGGAGGGAGGGAGAGAGGGAGGGAGGGAGGGAGAGAGGGAGGGAGGGAGAGAGGGAGAGAGGGAGAGGGGGAGGGAGGGAGAGAGGGAGGGAGAGGGGGAGAGGGAGAGGGGGAGAGGGAGAGAGGGAGAGAGGAAGAGAGGGAGAGAGGAAGAAAGGGAGAGAGGGAGAGAGGGAGAGAGAGAGGGAGAGAGGGAGAGAGGGAGGAAAAGGGAGAGAGAGAGAGAGAGGAAGAGAGGGAGGGAGAGGGAGCCCTGGGGCTGTTTACTGAGCTCTTTTGGCCAGACCCAGTAGCAGGCTCCTGGGAGGTTTGGGCAGCTGTGTGTCTCTCTCGCTGAAGGATCCTGAACACTGGGTTAGGAGGGCAAGAAAAGAAAGACTTGGCCAATCACCACCATCCTATGGATGGGATAGTCACTGTCTGTTCACATTGGCCCTCTCACAAGAGTGGCTGATTGTGGGGCTGTCAGATATACAGGACAATGAGGGACACACCTGTCCACAGGAGGACCTAGCCACAAAGGGCCGCTGTGAGAGAATTGGGGAGCATCTCTAAGGAAAGCCCGCTGGGCCAGCTCCCAGCTGTCAGAGTCACCATGGGCATCAACAGTTCTCTGGTCTTCACCCAGGCCTGTCCCAGAGTCCAGCACAAGACAAAAGGACACAGATGGTCCCTATGACCCAGGGCAGAAGGCAGCTGGGGAAGGGGGTCTAATGAGATGCTGAGCTGCCCGCCTGAGGGCCAGGCCTCCTGGAACAGACCCAGCTGGGGATCCTAGGTCCTCCCTCTTCCCCCAACACACCTCAGGGAGACCATGAGGTACCTCCTCAGCTCAGTCCTCCAGCTGCTGCCACGCCCAGAGGATCGTCACGCCCAGAGGATCACCCCAGAACCTGTGACTGTTCTCTAATCCTCCTCTGCACCTGCCTCCCCAGCTGTGTCTGCGAGCCACTAAGCACAGTGCACACTGCCTCCAGGCCTTTGTACGGCTTCACTGTTCAGTGGTCCTCTCTGCTTCTCCGTGTCTCGTCACTTGGACCTCAGGTCAGTGGACGTCTGGGCTAACAGCCGTCCACCAGCGCTGCCTGACCTGGGACCTGTCTGTCTCCCGACTGCACCTGGTAGGTGTTCCAATAGGCACGCAAATGCAGGAAGTGTGCAGTGGGATCTGAGCAGGGCGGGGACTGCATACCCAGAACACCAGGCCTGGCCAGGACCACATGGCCAGTGAAGTGGAGAAGGACAGCTGACAGGCTTGTCCCTTCCCACCAAGCCTCCCAACCCCAGAGCCTGGACCAAAGATAGAGACAATCAAAAGCCACCACTTGGGACTCCCCCTAGAGAAGGAAGACTCCTACCTACTCCAGGATGCCCTCGCCAAGACCACCCATGACCTCCACACCATACCCCGAGGAAGACAGCACATGACAACAAGGAACCAGAATCACCTCTGTCTGGGGACACGAAGCAAGGACGCTGAGAGCACAGGAATGATCTCTCCAGGGTCTGCATGCGGCTAGGGGACCGAGGGGACCGACACAAGCCTGCAACCCCAGACTTGGGCACCAGCGGGGACCATACAGGCTGCCCAGGCATTCAGCTCGCCCTAACTACTGGAGAGCTGCTCTTCCCCACATGGGCTGCGCGCCACAGCTGGGGCAGCCTATGGCTCGTGCTAGCTCCTGAAGCTTAGAGAGGAGGGTCCTGGTATTTTCTTATTGCCCAGTGTGGGAGGAACGCGGACCAGTACTTCTGAACACATGTTCCTACACGGTAAAGGGGAGGTGAAGGGCACAGGGCAGGTGGGCTTCTTGCGCATGTCTATCCTGGCTGCCTCCTTCTAGAGGCCCTCCAGGATCCTTAAGGATGTCTGGCAAAGACTTCCTGAATGATCTCTCTGGACTCTCTAGGACACACTGGTCACAGAGCTGCTGAGCTGTTGGCCAGGAACCTCGCACACACTCTGCGGCTCAGCATCTCCTCGGACACACGCTGTCTCCATTGCTGCCTCTAGAATCTTCGCAGACCAGGACACATCAGGGTTACGTGGCATATCCGTGGATGCTCTGGCTGTTGCCTCTAGCCTTGAACACATGCCTAGCATCCCAAATTAACCTGCCTCTGTCCATCCAAATGCCCTCTTCTTGGCAGTCCAAGGGAGGAGCAGAGGGAAGATGCCCTGGCATCAGTAGGGTATACTAGAACCAGGAAAGCATCAGAGTTAAGGTGGCCCTGCCCTAGTCAGGCCGGGACATGGAGGGGGTCAGCCTTACCCTGGGCTCCGGACTCTCAGCCCAGAGGCCAACACCTGGCCCACTGTGCCTGATGCCCATGGTCCTTGGCCGTGCTTGGGGTCAGCTGTGGTTTAAATACTTCAGCCCATTCCACTGGGACTTCTGCACTATCTCAGATTCACTCAGTATCTCGTGGGAAGGCAGGATTAATGGGCTGAGCCAAGGCTGACCCCCACTCTGAAGGTCTGGCCCCACAGAGACGGCCAATCATCTTCTGACGCTGGCACAGAAGATGGGGGTCCGCTCAGCCCAGGGTTGTGTGAAGCTGGATCACAGGACAGTGTGTCCTCAGTGTACACAGCAAACGCTTTGGACCTGGCAGTGGCCCTCCTGGGACAATCAATGGCCACCGCTGTGCCCAGGGACAGCCTCTGTTCCCACCCAGACTGGCCTAGTCTCTAAGTTCTCATGTTTATTTCCTTCAGCACGGGCAGAGACGTGGACAATGCTTGTCTGGGAAACCCCAGCACATCTAGGGATCATGAAGCCACAGCCTCCAGAAATGGGATGAAGGAAAGGGGAGGGGAGAAACTGAGGATGAGGAGTACCTTGACCTACCCGTAGCAGGCTGGGACAGGACTGTGTGACCCCAGGGCCCTCCCAACTCCCCAAGGCAGTCGAGAAACCAGGACAGACACAAGGCTGCCAAGAACCCAGGCCACAGGTCCCACAGGGTTCAAGGTCCCTCCTAGGGCAGGGCAGGCCCAGCTGGCAGTGTCCGTGGGAACAGTCCCCAGGTCCTGTCAATCACACTTAGGCCAGCCAATGGACAGTGGAGTTGCCACAATTGACCAGGCAGCTAGACTTGCTTGGCCTGTAAGGCAGAAGCCCAGGTCCTTAGGCCTAAACAGCCAGTCTAATGAGCTGATACGGAGTTCTGGAAGGACTTCTGAGGACTGGGCTAGAGGCCTGCGGAGGGGATATAGAGGGGTCTGAAGGGTCCAAACCACTGGTACCATTTGTACCCCATGACCTGTCTGCTTCTCTCTCCTTCGCCCCCAGCCCTGAGTCTGAGAAGCCAACTTTCCACTCCCAGGGGCCCCTACCCTCCCAAGGCCACATCCTCTTCCTGTACCTCTTCAGCTTCCTGCCCTTAGATCGCTCCTCCCCCATGCGGCCTCCACCTGGTGGTCTATGCAACGCGTGTCCCCCCTCTTGTTCCCAAGATCCCACACATATCACCCAGACCACCCTGAGATGGAGCCCAAGTGGCTTTGCCTGAGTCCTATGATCAGGGAGGGCTATTGGGCCTCCTCTGGGTGGGGGAGGGGTGGATGGAGCATGGACAGACGGACAGATGCCTCCTGGATGACTGTCTCAACCCCGCTCCAGCCACATACCCGGCTCCCAGCCCTGCCTAGCTCTGTTCTCCTGGCTCCCTGCCCCCTTGCCCCACTGGGGGACTCCACAGCACAGACCCCCAAGCCGCTGGCTGTCCTCACAGGCCTGAAGGGGCCCCTGGGGACAGCCCTTCCGGTGACTTCCTGCCAGGGAAGCTAAGAGGGGGTAAATAAGCCCTCCAGATGGCTTCCTGCGCTGGCCAGTCGTGGGAACTACAGCTAGTGGGAGGAGACAAGGGCAGGGGGAACAGGAAGGCCGGCCTTGCACTAGCAGAGGACTCCCATAGTCCCTAAACAGAGACTTCACACCTACCGTCAGGAGGAAACTGGGGCCCTCACAGTCAAATGACAGCAGCCATCAGCAGCAGTGCCTCCTATGAGCTAATCACCTCTGTCACTGAGGGAACTGGGAGCCACAGCTGTGCTGGGTTCCTCCGCCACACACCTGGGGGCTGCCTTCTCTGGCTCTGTCACAAACAAAGGGACCAAGAGAGCTGGGTCAGGCCACTCTGCAGGGGCACAACAACAGCCTGCCTTCCACTTCGCACTTCCCTTCCGGGACAGGCCACCTGCAGGGGGCCGGCCACAGCCAGCCGCTTCCTGCCTGAGAAGTGGGGGGATGGGGGGTAAAAAGCAGCCACCCCCAGGTAACTTGAGAATTAAAGCGGTACCCTGGGCCAATGCCTACCAACCCAAAAGGGCTCAGCGAAGGCCAGCCCAGGTGATGCAGACTGCAGCCCACTCGCCCCTCTCTCCATACCATTTGCCACCACCTCCCAGAATCCCCTTCCTGCAGCACAACCCCTAGAATGCAGAGCCGCATGCTCCAGGAAGATGACCATTATCCTCTGTAATCCTGCTCCGTGTGCGTGTGTTTGCGAGTGCGCATGCGTGTGCGTGTGTGAGTCCCTCCAGTACAGGACCATGCCCTTTCTACTTTTCTACTCCCATAGCTAACGCAGACCAGGACAGCTTCCAGGGAGCCTGGAGAGGTAGAACAAGGGCAAGGCGACAGCCTGTGTCCTCATCCCCCAATAAAGCTGCCAGCACAGGGGCAATGGGGTGATGTAGGCTCAGGGCCAGCAGACAGGGCGAAAAGATTCACATAGTGCCCCAAAATGCACGTCCCTAGCTGTCCAGAACTTCCACTACAAATGGGGGTAGGGAGGCAGGCAATAAACAACCCTTCAAGACCCGGGAACCAGAGGCCCACAGTCAAGGCCATGGGAAAGTCCAAGTGTGACGTTGGTATCCTGTTCCTGCAGAGCTGAGCATAAAGCAGCGTGTGAGGCAGCTCGTCTCCACCATTTACAACAAATGTGGCTGGATCTATAAACTGACCAGTAGACAGTGCTTAACTGTCGCGACTGTCTGTGTGAGCGCTGAAGCTACTACAGGTCCACACCAACCTGGAGAACATCACTGACAGGAAGGGAAATCGAGGCATCAGCAGGCAGCACCTCCACAGGTGGAACAACACTAGGCCTGAGAGAAATCAGCATTCAGGGCGTGCCTGCTAACACCCAGTTCAGGTGGGGCAGCTCAGCTCAGGTAGTCAGGCATCAGTCATCCAGGATGTACCCACCATCCATCCATCCACCCAGCTTTGTAGGATGTGCCACCAGTCTCCTGCAGGCTCCACCCAAGGTCGGGATAGCCAGGGCCATGTCTATGTTCCTTGAGGCCAACAGAAGAGGCAGGGAGATCACCGCAGAGGGACCACTGGGAGTCCTGGGCACCTCTAAGCTCTGCAACACAATTCCCAGCATATGCTGGGCCTCTGGGCAGCCAGCCAGAGGAAAGCTGACCCTGGGGGAGGGGCCTCATTGCTGCCCTAACTGGGAGATTAGAGGGAACTGCTTGCCTTGGCCGAGTTTCAGGGCCAGTGGGCATTGCCAGAGAGGGCTGCCAGGAAGAAGCAGCATCCTCTCTGGGGCACGGGCAGCCGGGACCAGCAAGTGACACCGAGCCAATGCAGAAGCCATGATGGATGGGGCAAGAGGGCATTATCCTGGGTGGGAGAGGGGATCCTCTGAACACAGCTGAACTTCTTCCGGGACTCAGGCAGAGTGCAGTGGGAGCCCTGGTCCCATGGGAAGGAGATAGGACAGGCCTGTCTGCTGCAGTGGACCTCCCTCCTCCTTCTGGGCCAGCCCCGGCTTTGGGTGTGTCTGGTGAACCCAAGGCCTTGGGAACAGGCTTCCACAGGATCCCACAGATCCAAGGAGGGGAAAGAGGTATGGAAGAGAAGAAGCTCTACGAGACGCTACAGAGGGGAAACTGAGGCTTAAAAGGAGCGTCCTAGCTAGTAAAGTGGCCATCTCTCATGCCACTCGGACCTGAACGCAAGGAGGCTGAGGCAGGCTGCCAGCGAGACCTGTAGTACCTTTATTCCCATTTCCTAGGTCAGACCTCTGCCAGAACACCAGTCTTTTATCCATTTGACTCCCTCCTCCAGATGCCTCACTCCCAATGACCAAAACAATCTGCTACCCACGTACCGGGCTCCAGCCACTCAGCGCTGCTAGGGTATTCTATAACTCTTGCTGATTCCAAGAAAACAGCACTCTGAGGTCCAGGGAAAGCAATGCTCCACCTGGTGCTTCGCCCCAACCCCCATAGGACGATCATAGGCTCCTGGGGAATATGCATCTCAAACCAAATGATCAACCAGGGATGCTTCCCCACCCACAGCCAGGAGTCTGGGCCGCCCTGGATCTCCGGGGCAAGTGCAGGGACCATTAAGCTGATCCTTACCTGAAGACCACCCTTCCTGGAAACCTGGGTCCTTCCCGTACCTTCCAGACCCTGATCACTGACCCACTCAGCCAAGACCCAGTAGCCTCTGGCTGTGTCTCGACCTGGGCCTGTCCAGGGCCTCCAGCTCAACCTGTCCAAGCAGACCTCCCTCCCTACACAGTCTGCATGGACTACACAGGGGCAGGAACAGCAACGAGGGCGGGAACGGAGCCGAGTGGGGCAAAGGGCAGGGCAGCAGGAGGGGCCGTGCCTAACTCCAGTCAGATTTCTGGAATATCCTGTCCTAGACTCCTTCTGGCCCCAGTAGCAGAGAACAGCAAGGTCTAGCTCTAGAACCTCCAAAGGTCGCTGCCTTCAGTTTCCAATTAGCAACAACCACACCTTGGATAGACTTCATTGGCTATGATATTGCCAGTGTGAAAAAAAAGGTCACTTCCTTTAGAAGGGTAAATGGCAGTCTAGAAAGACTGGACAGGTCACTCCCATAGTGATGTTTGGTCCTGGAGGCAGGATTTCCCCTTTCTAAACGCTCACTTCACCTACACCGACATCTCCAGCTCTATCCCTCCAGAGATCCAGGTCACAGGTTTCAAAAGCCATTTGACCTCAGGATATGACAGCCTTGCTGAGCCACAGTTCAGGCTCTGTGGGGGATGGGCCCTTCTATGAGAGCCGCCACCCAGGACTGTGTCAAGAAGAGCCGGACGCCCTGAAGACATTCCATCCACTCTAACAATCTCAGAACTTCTTGGTAAAGTAGGCTCTCATGCCTACCTCCCCAGATGACAGTGGCCCAAAACATGCATACTGTCCCTGTCCCTGGGGCAAGAGATAGGCGCTACCCTGTACACAATAGCTCACTGGAGTTTGAAAGGCAGCGCTCAGAGGCAGCCCACTGCTGGGCACCAGCCTCACCCAGTAAACACCTGACTCTCCAGCTGCGTCCAATAGATCCTCAGTAGTCTCGAGACAAGCGTCAGGTCCCTGGTTCAGTACGCTGGCTCAACCCGTCAGCTGCACCGTTGCCTTAACATGTAACTGAAGAGACACTGAAGTTTATGCCCAAACCAGTCCAGCCAAACTTGGGCCACCTGTTCCACCACCTATGGCCCAACCCTGGTGACCGCTCTCTAGCATCCCTGACCTTCACCCTCCTCATAGGTGTGCCAGCACACCAGGGACAGCCACACGGTGGGCACCCACACTCTGCTAGGGCTGTGGGCAAGGAAAACCAGCCCTTGAATCAGCTGCTGGGGATTCAACTAGACACACCCGGTAACCTTGGAGCTGCCTGCTCCTGAGGTCCCCACTCAAACAATGGGAGCCCATACCCTTCCACTAACCCGCCCCAAGAAAGCAGGAGAGGCCCACAATGGTGGGCCTGGGCTCTAGCCCTGGGTTAAAGCTGTCCTCAAGTAGCAGGATGCCCCAGGTAGCCAATCCTGTACCTCTAAGTCCAGCACAGCTCTAGGACCAGAAGATAAACTCACAACCTGGGTGAATGAAAGCAAGGAGGAAGATGTCCAAAGGCCCTTGTGACCACCACTAATGTCACCATCTTTGCTGGCACCTTCCCAGCACCTGACCATGCAGACGATAGAGCTTCTACACCAGGGTAGTCTGCTCGTTCTGAGCAGAACAGAAAAGATCTATAGCAGCCAAGCAGTACGGAGTGTGGGCTGCAGGAAAGGAAAGAACACACGGCATCATTCTGACTCTTCTGGCAGACTCCACATCTGGGACAAACATCTGGGAGGTGGCACCAGGGCCTCTTGTGGGAGACAAGCAGGTAGGCATGGCAGAAGTGGGTCACAATGCGAATGGTGGAAAGACGGGTGTCCCAAGGACAACAACTGTGAACGCAATGTCACCCTAGTGTCCCTTTCAAGGGTTCTAGAAAAAAGACCTGGGTGCTAATGCTCCCAGGCTGAGCTCCACGCTATATGGACACCAGGTGGCCGGCCAAGCTCCTGAGTCATAGTTCTGTCATTATGATGACATTAGAGACCCCTCAGGGCCACCAGTGTCACTGGGCTAGCAGCCTGCTTCTTGTCTGAACCGTCTCTGACCCAACAGCTTTGGCCCAGCTCAAAGTAATTATGATGAGAGTCTGGAGTGCTGGCCCGAGGTACCCCTTGATAGGAAACACACAACGTCCATCGGGTGAACTCCTATGGAGCCTTCAGAACCCCACAGCCCCACCCCTTCGCCCCTCAACTATGCTTCATTACCTTATTCACTGTACTATAACATGGCTTAGAGCTGCATTGTTGGTGGCCCCAGGGCTCAGCAGTCCCCTCTGTGCTCCACACCCTGTAGCCTGTCCATTTAGAGGACACAAGGCAGGTTCTTTACATTTACACTGCCAAGCCAAGTCCACAGCATAGCACAGCCCTGTCCCAGATGTTTGTACAACTCTCTCGATCCCAGAGCCCCTACTGGGTGGCACCTGAATAAGGAGGCCATGTGTGTCCCCTATTGATTGATCCTTAATACCCATCTTCCCAGCAAATATGCCACACCCCAATTTTACAGGAGACAAAACTTCAGGACTAGATTCATCAGAAACTAGGAAGCTTAGCCTGGCAGTGGTGGTGCATGCTTAGGCAGGCGGATTTCTGAGTTCGAGGCCAGCCTGGTCTACAGGGTGAGTTCCAGGACAGTCAGGGCTACACAGAGAAACCCTTTATTAGGAAAAAAAGAAAGAAAGAAAGAAAGGAAGGAAGGAAGGAAGGAAGGAAGGAAGGAAGGAAGGAAGGAAGGAAGGAAGGAAGGAAGGAAGGAAGGAAAGATGCCAGGAACCCAACCTCACACAGGCACATGTGTAGATGCTGAAGAAACCACTGTGGGCAGGTAATGTACACGGGCCAGAAGAAGCAGAGATAGTCAGGGTGGCCAGGATGGAGGTGGTGGGCTGGGAAACTTCTTATAGGAGGGCGGTGCAGACAGGAGTTGCACATGGCCCGCTGTAAGCAAGAACCATTGCACACTACGCCGTCAAAGCTGTCAGGCTCAGTGCTTGGGGGAAATGATCATTGCTCTGTGAGCTCCAGTCCCAACAGCTCCTGGCTCTGCCCCTGGACCGATGCGATGGGCACCAATTCACCCTCCAAGCGAGGTGCCTCCTGGAACATCACAGTCACCGCTGGGCAGCAAAGACTTGTGCCACCCCTGAAGCCAGCTGTGCGCACTGAATCCCAACACTACAGCCAGGAGGTCAGGCAGGCAGGCAGGCAGGCATCTTGGCAGCCCTTACACCCCAGGAACTCGCCAAGAGCCAGAGTCAGTGAGAACCAGCTTCCCTCCCCCCCTCCCCAGAGGTTCTCCTGCCATCTTCTGCCCACCACCATCCGGGCTGCCTGCCTGCCGGTCTGAGGAAGAGGCTCCTCCTCTAGCTCCCCTTCTGCCAGACCAACTCCATGGGCTGGCCAACCCTCAGCCAAGGTCTATGCTGGCGGGACACAGTGGGGTTAAGTCTTTCCCAGTTGGTGGGAAAGAGGTCCTGATGGGCTCCTACCTCGACATGTGCAATGACCATCTCTCTGTCCAGGCTGCTTACCCCTGCCCTATCCATCAGCCACCAAGGTCCTAGTCCTACCACCAGCACCTCTGAGTCAAGTACCAGGTCTGGCCAAGGGAAGAGACCTCATAGGTATCTGGGGCTGGCCAGTTCCTTCTCAGGGGGATGTTTAGGAACATGCCCACGGCATCCCACAGTAAGAGTGTGAGGGTAGCGGCCCCACAGCCTGCCTCAGAGCAGAGCAGGCCACAGACTCCATAGGTTGTCTACCCTCTTCTCATTGCGGGCAGAACAAGGCGAGACCTGACTCCACTTCTCCCGTGCCAATATAACCTAGGAACGCTGCTAATAAGCTTGTGGGAGGATCTGAGACCATAGGCACCACCCAAGGAGTCCACACTACACTGCCTTCAGCACCAAGACTCTGGGCAGTTTCCTCCAGAACATGCAGCCAAGCAGAGAGGTACACCACTTACCCGCGGGACACGGCACACTGTGACAACCGGCCTGGAATCCACTCTGCCCCTCACTGACAGGGTCAGAGGGATGGTCACTCTGCCTGCCTTAGGGCTAAGCATGGCATCTAGTCCAACCAAGCCTGCAGCTCCCTACCAGGAAACCATAGGCCCAGTAGGAGCCGCCTGCCTAAGCTGGCTGCATGTGGACAGGCTACAGCAGGACCCATGGACAGTGCAGTGCTGTCCCACCTAACCTGACCCAGGATGCCTAAGCCAGGACTCGGTTCCCTAGAGGCCCAAGACTTAGTGGTGACATTCATGCGGGAGGCAAGAAAGGATATGGGGGTCCTATGCCCCAAGCTATGCAGAGAAGGAAACTGAAGCAAACCAAATCCTAGATAGGGATCTTGGGGAAGATGAAAACCGGGCAGATGTTGAGGGAATCTTCCGCACCCCTAGAAATGGGAGCAGAGTCACCCTTTTCACCCATTAGGTCTGGTCGACACACCGAGAAAACAGCTGGCTGAGTCCCCATGCCTGGCCTCCCTGCAGCTCCGGCCCTGCACGTGGCAGCCACCGGCCGGGTTCACGCAGGGGCTGCAGCGGCGGGGCCCGGCCCCCGCCGGGAGCAAACACACAGACCGGCGCGCGGCCCCGCCTGCGCGGCCCCGAGGCGGCGCCCCCGCCGACGGCCCCCTGCGCGCCCCCGCCCGAGCGGCGCGGTGGAGACTGACCTGGCGGTCCGGGCGCCGGCGCCGGCACGACGCGGAGAGCTTGGCACGCGCGCGCACAGGGCGCGGCCTCGGCGCCGTCAGAACGTGCGCGCGCGGGGGCGCGGCCTCGGCGTCGCCGTCTCGGGGCGCGCACCGGGTCACGTGGGGCACGACCCAATGGGAACGCACCGGTGTACCCTGGCGCACGCACGCGCGCGCGCGCGCTTCGAGGCCCCATGAGAAACCGACGAGGTCGACTTCTTGTGCCCCATAACTAGGCACCCAGGCCAGAGGCTCAGCGGAGCTTCTAGAATCCTGTGCTTCTCTATAGGTCTCCCAAAGCAAAGTCCCTCGCCTAAGGAAAAGTTGGGTAGCTCATGGGCCAGCAAGCAATAGTCATTAGACCTGGGGACCTATGGTTGACTTTGAGACCACTTGTGCTAAGCGGATTTTAGGAGAGGGGCGCCTCGGAAAACCGGCTCAGAAACTAACTCCCCTGAGCTGATTGCCTTCTGTCTCTGTGGTGAATGCCCTGTCCACCCTGCGGAAGCTTCAAGATGAACCCTACAAAGTGCCACACCCACCCAGCCTGTGCCCCTGTGCCAAAGCTAGCATCAATCCAGCAAATCAAAGGTCCAGATTGTTGTCTTCCCTCTTCCAAAGACATTCATTCGTCCACTCTTCCTCAGTGGCAGGAGAGACACCAGAAAGCTAAAGTGAGGGTTCTCTGTGCAACATCCTACAAATACCCCATGAAGCTAATGAGGGCCAGAGACCCCCACCTTATCTCTAGGGCACCTAACTGGGTCCTTAGCTGTCACCTCACACTCTCCAAAAACTCTTCCTCCAATAGGTGAGTTGCCTTCACACCTCAGGGTATTTCACCAAAGATCCAGAAGTCAAGGCAAACGAGGGACACCCCAGTCTGAGGTCCTAGGAGAAAGGTCGTGCTCTCAGCTCTTCAGGAAGTACAATACTTGTTTCAGCAGCTCATGGCCCGTCTCATCATAGGGCTGTGTGTCTGTTTTGAGTTGCCGATTTTTAAAACAGTTGACTTCCTCTCACATGGACAGAGCCCTCCTCCTCCTTCTCTACCCTTTCCTGCCTCTCCTACCTAAAGCTGTGGGAGTTTTATTCCAGCATTTCCTCTGAGGACAATGGGTTTACCTTCCACTTGCCTTCTGGAAGCCTAGAATTTCCATCTTACCCAGGCCATAGCAGCCAGTAGCCAGGAGAAAACACCAACCTGAAGGTTTCCAGCCAATGCTTCAGACACTTGCAGATCCTGGCTTGATCAAATCCGAAGTCTCAAAAGTTCACCTCTTTCCATGGAGGAAGCTCTGTAGCCCCGTCTTATAGAGTCCTTGACAGCCGTTTAGGGAACACAGACAAGGTGGAGAGAAGGTGCAAGGGCAGGAGGGAGGGGGGAGATCCCACGGTTTCGGGGCAAAGGGAACCTCAGGCTCTCTTATTCTAGACAGGGAATGGTGAGATGGAGGCTGGGCAAGGGGAAGGTAGAGGCTGAGTCAGATCCATCCTTCCAGGAGCTGCAGATACAGACATAGCCTCCCTGAAAGCATTCTGTCCTCTGCAGTAGACCTATCTGGATCAGGAGAATCCAGAGCTACCTGCCCTCAGGGATAACAGGATCAGCAGATTAGCTCAGAGGATGGGGAATGAGGTCAATGCTAAGTGGATTTCCAGGAAGCTACTACCTCCGGCCACCAGGCCTGGCCCCAGGTCAGCAAGGCTAGAAAGGAGGGGCCCTGGCTGGGGAAGTGCTGAGCTAGACACAGGATCCGGTTGGGGGAGGTTAGAGGGGTTGTAAGGGCAATGCCACAGAAGTGACTTTTGAGCCCCCCTCCTTGGGCTGCATGATGTAACCCCTGACTTGTCTTCCCATTTATAGTGAGAGTGGTGGTAACAGTAATAATCCTAAGGCCATGGAAAAGACAGAGCAAGACAGCACTGGCCATACTTGCTTGGTTTTCCAACCCAAGACACACTCTTTTAATTTAAATCCATGATAAGGATCCTTCCTGAGGATAGGCATGAGCAAAAAGACAAAGAGTTTGTGGTTTAAAAAAAAAACAAGATGGACAGAGAGAATTCAAATAGAATGAGGTGCCTGCTCTGAGCTGCCTCCCAGATCCATCCTAATTAGCATCAGTGGGTGTGGCCATTCTAGAGAATACAGCCTTCCCCTCACTGGCAGAGTCTGTCACCTCTTAAAGCATGGAGCCCTGAAGTACAAGAGGAATGGCCCCAGGCCAGCTCCCACCAGCAGGGAAGCCAGCAGTAGAAACACACCCCCAGCATCTTATCCTGCTACTCTGGGGTATCTAGCCCCACTTTCCTGTTATCCCTGGAAAATGTGCCCAAGGGTTTTACAACCAGGGAACCCTCAGGAACACACCCATACATTGGCTTCCTCATTTAGGACCCCTCCTCTCTCATAATGCCTCAACTAAAGCCAACTCCCCCAACACAGGCTCTGCTGTGAAGGGGACTGAGGTGGGCAGCAGTGTCCCTTACAAGAAACAGAGACGATTGGATGGAAGCAAGGCTTTGGGACAGCACGAAGGAAGAACTGTAGAGATTATGTTAGTATATCTCATTCCTGGGTCCCCTGTTCTGTATCTGTGCCACTGTGATGGTGCAGTTATCTGTGGCTTAGCTGTGCAGTGATTATTCATGATGTCAATTAAACAACATCCAAGTAGCCTGAAACAGCCAAACTGTTGTTAGCTGCAGGTCTGCGGCCAAACAAACCAGTTCTGGCTTGGGATCCCATGATAAGGAGGTAGTTAGCCAGAGATGGGGTGGATCATCTGTGGCTGGCTAGACTGAGGATCAACCTCCAGGATGCAGTCCCAAAGCCCTCTGGGAAATTCCCTCTAGGACTGCATGAGCATCCACACCACTCAGGGACCAATGTACTCCGCAAGTCAAGTGGAGAGTAGGCAAGAAGCTGGGATGCCCATGCGTGACCTAGCGTCAAGACACTGTGATTTCCGTTGGTCACGCTGACATGGAAAGGAAGCATGGAGCCCATGCAGGCTGACACTGAGCCAATGTAACAGCAACAAGGCCAGTTCCTGTGTGGGACCAAGAAGCCTTCCTTCCCAAGATGGGGAAGAGTGGAGGTAACTACTGTCCACGTGGAGCTACTGAGGCCACCAGAGGAAATGGTAAGGGGTGGGGGACATCAGAGCTTGCATCCTTTCATGGAGAGAGCCAGAAGGAACTCCCTTTGCACGCTTAGAACCTGCGGTCTCCCGATGCGTTTGTTGAGCATTGTACCAGACTGCCCCATTCAGGATACGGATGGGAGCCCGAGAGCCCACTCAGATAGCTCAGGTGCAGCAATTGGGAGCATCTCGGGCAGCATATGAGGCCTAGGCCTCAGAGTGGACCATTCCAGGCATCTGGTCTAGAGCAGAGGTCTGCCAGTCAATAGACGCAGCAGATAAGAAGGGGGAAAAAGGGTGTCTGAATTCCAAGGCTATCCTCTCATGAAGGAGGCTGACACTCAGCAGGCAGAGAGCAGGGAGTCCCTAGAGAGTCCCCTGTGGTCAGAGCTTCCAGAAATAAAAAAAAAAAAAAAGTGGGGTATCCTATAAGAACAATTGAGCCTCCTTGAGGGGAAGGGACGGGTGTGTCCCCACATTCAACCTCCTGCTCCCTTGGCCTCTTCTGACACCTGCCACTGTCTTTGGTGGCTCCAGCATCCGGAAGTACCCTCTGAGGAAAGCTCCTGCCCATGAAGAAGACTAGACACCAAGCTGGCCGCTACGATGCCTCCTTCCAGTGTTAGTGTGAGACATGACACGTTAGCACCCCCTTGTGGTGGCTCTGGTCAAAGTGAACCATGCGGATCATTCTGTCTCTGGCTTTACTGCCCCTCAGTCCCTGCCCTCCGAGGGAGCAGTTTTGGGATTCTGACTCAGAATCTTGTGGCTTCAAGATCTCTGACAGGGTGTAGGGCAGTGATTCTCAGCCTTTCTAGTGCTGCAACCCTTTAATACAGTTCTTCATGCTGTGTTGACCCCTAACCATGAAATTATTTTTGTTGCTACTTCATAAGCATAATTTTGATACTTGTTTGAATAGTAGTCCACAAAAGGGTCATGACCCACAGGTTGAGAACGCTGCTGTGGCTTTGCCTCAGGGTCCCTTGCAGCCTGCCTCCTGGGGCTGACTTTGAGGACAGTGAGAGGCATTAAGGTAACACAGGGTTCCTACCACCACCCACTCAGGACAGGAAGCTAAGGTGCAGGGAGGTACAGACACATCACTTTGGCCAAAGGATGTACCACTCTTGGTACACACTGAGACCTGGCCCCCTAACCCTCTGCAGAACTCCAGGCTGGTCGCTTCCCAGTCCTCTAAGACTAAACAGTGAGATGCTTAGCCAAGAATTGTGAACACCACATGGCCAAAAGAAGGCCCCAAAGTATCAGAGAGTCTCTACCCGCTCGTGGAGGATCCTGAGGCACCACAGAGCTCTCTGGAGTCCAGGGTCCAGCCTGGAGTAGGCAGTAAAGAGAGACAAAGGCAGAGACCAGTAAGGTCTGAGGGATCCCATGTCAGAGCAGAAATAGAAGCCTAATATGCAAACCTCCTGGTCAGCAGAGTAGAATCTACGGCCTGAGTGGAGACCTAACACTTCAGTTGGGCAGGACCAACACAATAACCTGGCAGAGGGACTACCTAGGAAGGCAGGCTCACGTTGGACAGTGCTAAAGAGATGTGCAGAATAGCTTAATCTAATGAGATAAAGTGCTTTTCCCTTCCCTGGATCTCCTCCCCAGCGCAGAACTCACCAGACCACAACCATGCGACTTTGTAAGTCTGCCACAGTTCATGGCGTCTCCTTCCCTTCTGTCTCCTCTCTGAGCTCCCCCAACATCATGGGCTCTCTTCTCCTCCTCTAAAGCCTCCCTCCCCTCCATGCAGCTGCGTGTCCTCTGTGTGCCTGGCCTCCATGGGGTTCTAACTGCATGACTTTTTCCTCCGTTTCCCTGCTCTGAGCAGCTGCCAAAATTCAGTTTGCTTGTCCTCTTTGGTTTCTTGTCATTTGTTGTTGCTGTTGTTAAAAGGTTTTTGTTTTGATGGTTGGTTGGCTGCTTTTGTTGGTTTTTCAAGACAGAGTTTTATCCTAGCTGTATGCCTGGTTGTCCTAGAACTTGCTCTGTAAACTAGGCCGGCCCGGAACTCACAGAGATCCTCCTGTCTCCACTTCCCAAGTGCTGGGATTAAAGGTGTGGCCACCACCACCCGGTCATTTCTTTTTTTTGTTTTTTCTCTAATAAAATTGTCCTCGAGCTTCCGTTTTTCTTACATTATTTTGTGAATGAGACTAAGAACCCTCAGAGGGGTCCCCATTTTTCCAGTGTCACTAGAATCTCCCCCAGGGCAGTCTTAGCTGCTGACAAGTATGAGGGAGCTGGCCAGCCACATCCCTGCATCCTACCCACAGGGGCCAGGACCCCATCTAGAGCTCTTAGGTTTAGGGAACCCCAGATGTCAGCCAGAGACCCTGTTCTTTCACCTTCTACGTAGCACAGGCTCGGTGTGTTCTCAAGTGATGCCCACCACCTGTCCAACCAACTGAAACCAGAATACTATGCGTCAGTGCCACCCTCCCATGCTGTCCACAGATGGCCATTAGGAGGGACACTGAGCCCTCATGGGTGTTAGAGTCAACACTGGGGAGAGAGGGGCTCATGGGAAATTGACAATTACACTGGGCTCCAAGGGTCAGTGAGGTCAGGTCTGTCCAGCATGGGAGCTGGAGGGCTCAGTGGGCCCCACCAGCTCATTGAGAGGGTCCGGGGTCCCACAAGGCTCCTTCAGTGAGTCTGCAGAGGAGGTCCTTAAGACTCCTGGATCAGTGGCTGAGATGGGGAACCCTAGCCTTCCACCTTGCCCACTCACCTCCCCACCGTGATTCAGAAGCCTCTCCTCATGTCCTTCAACCCATTAAGAGCACGCCAGTGCACACATGGAAACTCCCCATGTCTTAGGTCCCAGCCATGTGACTTCAGACAGGCCACCTGCCTCCCTGGGCTCTGTTTTTTCTCTTCTATAAACGCCATATCTTGGGTGTGTACACACAGGAATCTGAGTTAGCACACCACAGAAGCACCTGCCCATCCGTGTTTACTGTCCGTCAACTCTAATGACTGAGTCGCAGCTGAGTGGACAAAGAACTGTGGCGTTTATACACAGCGGGGCTTGATTCAGTCATGACAAAGGACAAACACGCCCTTTGCAGGAAAGTGGAGATCATCTTGTTAAGTGAAATAAATAAGCCAGGTGTGGGGTGGGGTGAGGGAGCAGAAGCTGCGCTATTAGAGAGCAGGAAGGGGACCCATCGGGAGGGACAAATGTGGGTGACAGGAAATAAGATACAATCAAAATGGCTTAGATGCCTTTATGTAAATGACACGAGGAAACACGCTACTCTGTGAATTAATAACTGCTAATAAGAACCAGAGGGGAAGCCGGGCAGTGGTAGCACACGCCTTTAATCCCAACACTTGGGAGGCAGAGGCAGGCGAATTTCTGAGTTCGAGGCCAGCCTGGTCTACAGAGTGACTTCCAGGACAACCAGGGATATATATATATATATATATATATATATATATATATATATATATATATATATACACACACACACACGCGCGCGCGCGCGCGTGCGCGTGTGTATGTGTGTGTGTGTGTGTGAGTGTGTATGTGTGTGTGTATGTGCCTGTATATATACACACACACATATACACATACACACATACATACATCATATACATACACATACACATACACACATACATACATCATATACATACACATACACATATACATATACTGGTCCCTGCAACTTCTTGGTTGGTGGCCCCTGTCGTGCCCCACCCTCAGGCACAGCCAGCCATGGGCTGAGCCTATGGGCCCAGGAAGTGTCGTAGACTTTTCCTTGCTTGAAGGCGAGAGGAAGGCAACCTGAATCAGGCCGCATCAGCCGGCAGCACCTCCATATGGCTGGAGGGGAGGGGACATGACCCTGCACCTCTAACCACCCCTCTGCCTTTGGCCTCAGCAGTCGTAGGCCCTGTGTGTTAAATAAGGGCCTTTCAGGCCATGGCTAGGCTGCCGGCAAAGACCATTCTACTCCAGAGCAGAACAGCTCCGTTTCTGCCTTGGGGATGACAGGGAGTTTGTGATTTGGTTGAAATGGAAAACAGAACTTGTCTTTTGGTTGCTCTGCTCTTCTCACCAAGTTAGATTAGGGCTTCTGAAATGGTCAGGAGGAACAAGAAACAGGGGAGAGGGAACAATGGAGGGACTGGTGACTGGGTCCTCTCGACCCTGGTCCGGCCCCCCACCCTCTACCCCCTTCCTCGGTCCCACCCCCCATCCCCTACAGCCCCCCCCCCACTTCCGAGGTCCCTTAGAAGGTAGAAAAGACGAAGGAAGCTGATACGACTCCTGGGCCCCTCAGACAGACTGAGGAGTACAGCAGGAAGCTGTGGGGATTGGGGTGGCACAGAATGCCTCAGGCATCCACAGAGGGCGGACGGACAGACAATCCATTGGCCCCAGGATTTGGGAAGCCTGTAGTACCCACAAAGGAGCCAAGCTGGTGGCTGTACCTGTTGGGAATGGACGCCCCCTGGAGGAGGCTCGTGGGAAAGCAGTGGTCAGCCCTGGGGGCAGAGGGGGTGGGGTGGGGAAGTGGGGGACAGACAGTGAGATCAGGGAACTTAAGCTGTTCAAGACACGGAGGTCCAGGCTAAAGACGACTGAAGCCTCATCCCTGGGACAGAGGCATAAGAATCCAGAAGACGAAACTCATTCTCTGACCTCTGGACTCTGAAGGCGCTTCTCTCTCCCTGTGCTGAAGCATGCGACCTTCGCCTGGTTCCCATTTCCCGAGTCTCCAGCAGGGGGAACTCAGGGACGGGAGCTCAGAGAGGCCAGAGAAGCACAACGTGGAGACTCAAACTACCAACCCATTTGCCCCCTGTAAGCCCTTGCTACCACAGGGTCTCATGGCTCTCCAGACCCATAGAAACTGAAGAGACCCCACTGATGTCACATCACTGTCCCCCAATAGAGCAGCTGACTTTCCATCGAGCCTTTTCAGGGGAGCCTGTGCCTTTGTTTCCAGAAAACATAGCCCAAAGAATAGCTCTGTCGTGAGAGGACCTGTGCATGGGTTTGGGTCCATCATGGTTCGTTAGCTTTTTGAAACAGGATTTCACAACCTCAATCTCCTGACCTAGCCTCTTGATAGCTAGGATTGCTCTGTCCTATCAACCAGAGGGTTCAAACTGACCTCCCTCTTGGTCTGCTAGCTTACAAAGCTGCACCATAAAACACTGTTCACCAAGAACACCCATGAAGCCATTGGTTTAGAGAAAGGGTCACCATCAGAGCTGGGGTACAAGCACCCCTGATCACCCAGTATCACCCACCTAAAGATGGTTCTCAAGAGTTGACAGGCCATGGGCTAAATCCCCAAGAGTGACAGACTCACAGGTCTGGGCGACGTTAGCCTAGAATGCACAGGAGGCTTCAGGCCACTGAAGGTGGGAAGGGCTGGCACGGGAACAGCACCGATAAGGTGCAAAGGCATGAAGGGGTGGAGTGTGCTGGCAGCTAGGCATGGCAGAGTTGTTGAGGAACACACAGTTGGCACCCTAGCAAGATACCTAGATGGCATGGGGTTTCATGTGCCACCTGACTGAACTGGGAAAAAAAGAAATAAAAGGACATGACTATTGCTCGTTACGATGGAGACGATTTATTGTAGAACACAGGAAGAGCATAGTCAGATGGAGACATCTGGGGGAGTCCAGAGTGAACATGACCCTTGAACTATGTGAGAAGACAGGGGAGGGGAGATGGGAGAGTCAGAAGAGTAAAGAGTGGAACAAAAAGGCTGGGCAAACAAAATGGCTGGATTAAATACAGAAGGGCAGCTGGGGGGGAAGTGCATCTCAGCCTCTGGACTGGAGAAGTTTAGGCTAGGAGGTGGGATATGCCAACCATATGGTAACACATAGGGACTGAAGAATGCTGGGAGAACCTAGCAGCCAGGTCTGCTGTGAGGTGTTAAAGAGGTTAGCCCTTTGTCACAGGTTTGAAACCTAACACTGACATGTCTTGCTTGGCTTTCCCCAAAGTGTGGGGAAGCCTTCAGGGGCTGGGGAAGGGTGTGTAAGTCATGGATCTGAAGTTAGAGCTGGCACCTGCTAAGTGTCCACTGTGTGCTAGACTCGGGGCCTGACACATGTTCTGTCCCATCTGTCCTCTCCCCTGGCAGAACAGGGAGCATCTATGCAAAACCAATCTCCAGGCTCCCCAGTGCTACCGAAGTCCCCTTCCTTCTGCCCTGGGTGACACTGTTAGAAGGACTAGGGCAGAGCAGACGCCAAGGACCCGGTGACCTCAGGTTAGACCACTGTGTCCTCAGACTTAGAGGAAGCAGATGAAATCAGAATCCAGAATTCATCGCTGGATGTCCTGTGATGTCACCAAGCCCCACCCCAGAGACTCATTGGCCAAAAGCAAAGATCCCCCTGCTGGGAGCCAGATTGGCCTGCTCTCCTGGAGATTCAAGCATCAAAAGTCTTTGGGCACAATTTTCCTGCAGCTTCCTGTGCTAGATCAAGGTGCCTGAGGAAATGTGCTATCCCTCCAGCTGCAGTGACACAGCACAGGGGACCCATGCAGACCATCCAGCATCTCAAACACTCCTTACAAAGCCCCAAATGCTGTACAATTTTTCTCAGAGCCAGTTTGAAGTATGACAGGGACACAACTGGGCTTAAGATGCCCTCAGCCTAGCTCCCAGCCTGCCTCGGACAGAGTTCTATGGGATTACTGGGCCCTTGCCCCCAGGCTGCCTGAGGCTGTCTAGCATGCATGCCCTGTTTTCTCTTACAGGCCAGCCTGTGGGAGCAACACTTAGCAGCTACTCCTGGAGAGAGGAGGAAGCAGGGGCACAGGGAGTGAGGTGGCATGCCCGAGGCCACACAGCCTGGAGTGGGGATGGCAATCTACCCTCAGGCCACATTCACCCGGTAGAGTCAAACCATTGCATGTCGGAGCTGGAGAGATGGCTCAACAGTTAAGAGCACTGACTGCTCTTCCAAAGGTCCTGAGTTCAATTCCCAGCAACCACAGGGTGGCTCACAACCATATGATGGACTCTTCTGGTGTGGCTGAGGACAACGACAGTGTACTCATATACAACGTAAATAAATTTAAAAAGAAAACAATATTGCATGTCTGCTTTCTATCTAGAGCTGGGAAGCCCCTGATACCCTGCGCCTGCTGCCTTACACATCAATCTTCACAGACAATTAATTCCATGCCCCCTCCTCCAAGAAGCCTGCCTCAGGTCTCTCCTCTTAACAGACAGGAACCTAAGGAACCACATCTTAATTCCCAACCCCAACCCCAGGCCTTCTTCATGAGCCGTGGTGATGGTGAGCCGGTGACAGGTCTGGATAAACCCCAAGATCCTCACATCAGGGGGCCTGCCTTGTCTACCTCCTTCCTGCCCTTGGATTTCCTGGGAGAGTACAGTGCCCATGTAAACACCAAAGGCAGCAAGAGAAGAGTCGTCAGTGGACTGTAAACAAACCTGTTCCAGAGATGAGGCACAGGCAGGAGATCTGGTCGGCGCTGAAGGCCTGCAAAGTTTACAGTGGGAAAAAGGATTATCTACAAGGATTGAGAAACTGTCAAGATGGTCGTTGATGGATGAATGAGCGACTGAACAAGACTGTGTAGGTCCGCTCTGGTCAGCATCATTGTGCGTGGCCTAGAAACTGTCCTCCCCCAACCTCCACGTGCATGTCAGAGTCACCCTGGAGCGTCTATGAAAACATTAGCATCTAGTGTTTCTCTCACAGGTCTCCTGGACCAAGGTGCATGAGAGAATGTGATATCCCTCCAGTTATAGCTACACACATAGGGAACCCCGTGCTAACCAGCACCTCAGACACTGCTCACACAACACCCCTGCACTGCTGCCTTCATCGTGCAGGGGAAATGAGGCTAAGGAACCTGCTTCTGGCTTTCCCCGCAGTCACCTTCCTGTTGTGTCCTCCATTAGACCAGAGTCCTCAGGACGGGGACTGTCACCATCGAACCCAAAGGCATTAATAAGGATAGTTTCCTCACTCCCTGCATTTGCTATACTCTGTGTGCTGTGAGAAAGGAGACACATGTGAGACGTAGGACCTGACTTCCAGCCCAGACCCCTGGGTCTTGCAGCTCTCAAGTATAAGGTGTGGGTCCTGCAGGCTTGAGGTGTCTCACCAAGCAGGAAGAGATAACAGAGATGACCCCAACCAGAAGCGTCACTCCTACAGGCCCAGTTGAAAGTTCCAAACCTAGAACCCAGCTTCTTCAGGAAGCACAGTAAGTAGGAGATCCACTAAATCCTCCTTGTACTCCTATGCTCCTAGGTTAGGAGACTACAAGAAGCCAGGACTCTGGACCCAATGCTGGGGCTAAACAGCCTACTGTCCTGGTCTACCCACCTGCCGCCTGAAGACTGTGAGAAGATCTCTGCAAACTGGATACAAACAAGAGCCTAATTGGTTAGTGATGCTAGCCAGGGTCAGTCGGGGCGCTAACTGCTCTGGGTTTGGGGGGCCCTGCTGCCCTTATTACATAATGGAATTAAAGTTTCCTCAAAGCCAGGAGGTGGTGGCACATGCCTTTAATCCTCCCACTCGGGTGGCAGAGGCAGGCAGATCTTTGAGTTTGAGGGTAGCCTTGTCTACAAGCAAGTTCCAGGGCAGGCAGGACTTCACAGAAACTTTTGCTTGTAAACCAAACACACACACACAAAGACATACATCCAGAGAGAGAGAGAGAGAGAGAGAGAGAGAGAGAGAGAGAGACAGAGAGAGAGACAGAGAGACAGAGACAGAGAGACAGAGAGACAGAGACAAAGAGAGAGACAGAGACAGAGAGAGAGACACACACACAGAAAGAGATTGATTCCCACACTGTTCTTCAGAAAGATCAGGACATGCTCTGTCTTGTCACAAAAGATGACTGATCATCTCCAGATTTGAACAAAACCATACTGTAAGGTGACACCATCTCTTCAGAGTCCTGGAGGAGCACAGGTGAATGAGGATAGAGTGGTAGGTCTTCCAAGGCTGATCGTTAGTTTCACATAACTGGAGAGGCTGGGTGCCTGGTGGTTAGCCAGGTCCGCCCCTGGACCCTTCATATTCTCAGCTAGTTTCAGTTCATCTTAGATTGGGGTATCTCTTTCTGTGGTAAATGTATTCCTAACCTCTATGGGGTCTTTGAGGAAGCCACACTACTGTAACTGACATCAGTACAGTGTCCTCCTGTGTTTGTGGTTGGCTGACCAGTTCCCACCTCACACACATAAGTGCACACAACCACAGTGCACATGTAGAAGACAGAGGAACAGTTACAGGAATTGACTTTCCTTCCATCCTGTGTGTCCCAGGACTTGAACTTAGATACTTGAACTTGGTGGCAGTCACCTTTACCTACTGAGCCGTTTCTATGCCCCTACTCCCTTTTGAGACAAGATCTTGCTGTGTCAACCTGGCTCACCTGGAAATCTGTGTACACCAGTGTGGCCTCAAACTTGCAACAATCCTCCTGCTTCAGCCCTTCAAGCCCTAGGATTGTAGATGGACAACCATTGTCAGCAACTAGGAGTCATACGGCTGGTCACAGCCTAAGATCTGACCTTTATTACCTGCCAAGCTCAGCTCCTGGTCACACTCTGAGCCCTAATCTTGATCACACCCTGAGTCCCTAAGCCTGTCACATACTGAGCCTTGCTCTTATTTGCACACTGGGCCTTGATCATGCTCATACACCAAGCCTTGGTTTTGGTCACACACTGAGCTCCTTTTGACTGGATAGTATTCTGAGTCCTGATCTTGCTTATGCTCCAAGTCTTGACTCTGTTCAAATACTTCTCTCTGATTTTACACTGAGCCTTGATCCTTATCACAGCCTGAGCCATGACCTTGGTCATGTAAGAACACCTGTCACAGACTGCGCCATGACTGTAGGTCACCAGGACACAGAGGGTCCTTATTTTCTTTTCCAGTGCACCAGCTGAGGCTACAGCTGGGACTTGAGCCCTGGGGTCTTAGACCTCCCTTCCACCTGAGCCTCATGGAAGGGAAGGGAGAGGGGAAGAAGGAAGAAAAGGGCTGGCTCACCTGGAAAGAGACTAAGGACCCTGATGACACCCAGGCTAGCCCTTCTGGGGCCATGAAGCTAGAGACAGAGAAGGTCCATCCATGGCTGGCAGCTGTGGGAAGACTAAATAGAGCCAAGGTTGCTGATAGGGACAAACTCTAGGACACAGCCAGAGAGCTAAGTGTCTCTGGGCACCCTCAGTGTTGAGGCCCTAGTGTGGCACAACCTGGAGCAAAGCTTTGTATCCTGGTCTGAAGAAAGAAGACAGATCAGCTTCCCTGGGAAACCGCTTCTCCAGGACTTGTTGTACTCGTGTAGAATATGAGAGGAGGTTCTGCAGTGAAGAGTGTCCACTGTTCCTCAGAGCACCCAAGGTCAGTTCCCAGCATTCACACCAGACAGCTCGCCACTACATGTAACTCCAGCTCCAGGACATCCAACACCTTCCTCAGTAGATCCTGAGAGTCAAAGTCAGACAGACACACACATATACACAGACCACACTCCACACACATACACAAACCCACACATGCCACACACACATAGACATACCACACACATACCACACTCACATACACACACCACACTCACATATACACCACAAACACCACACACACCACACTCACACGCACATACCACATCAAGTCATACATACACATACACACCACACACACATACAATTTAAAAATAACTGAGAGACAATCAAAAAAGACAAACATTGGTTGTCTTTGAACCTCGGAGTCTGGTGTAGAGTCCAGGAAGACAGTAAGATGTACACAGTGCCCATTGTAGGGTCACCTAAGGCCTATGGAGCCCTTCTGTCAAATATACGTGATCCTCAGCAAGCTGTGGCCATAACACAAAATAAAACAGGGACCCTGAGCACCCTTGGCTCTGGCAGATTCGAGGCCAGGCAAGCTGATTTCTGACTTCTTTACTCAAGCACAATTTAGATTCAGGATCCCGGTGGGAGGGCACGGGATTCTGACCTAGCAGGCTCTCCCTCATGGGCTGTTCATCATCTGCTGTCCCTTCCCAATCACTCCACGCTGAGTCTTGCCTATCAAGAAAAATTTGTCACCAACCTTCCAGAAAGTGAACATCTTGCCCAATGGCCTCCCTCCTTCCCCCCCCCACACCCCTGGTGCCACTAGAGCCCCTAGGAGAGTGCCAGGGCAACGCACAGCATCTCTGCTCTGCACACACAGCAAGACAATGAGGTTCAAAGAGCGGCTCCGCTGCACTCCTGGGACCCGCTGTGCAGTCCCACGCAGACTCAGCTGTCATGATCCCAGGGGACCATCGGAGGCCAGACAGGTCTGAAATAGAAAGCCAGTCCAGGCTCTGCAGGGGGTTTGCCCAACTCTTGACCCTGATCCAGTTCTACCAAGCCAGCTGAAGCCCAGCCAACTCAGGATAGAACACGGTCCCCAGGACCAATGTGCTGGAAGACACAGAAGCCTACGCTTTGCCCAGTACCGGGCCTGGAGCTGCTTCTGATGCCTGCATGGAGAAAGCAGGCCCGGCTTTAGCTCTGTGTGTGACTGGCAGCTTGACAGAAGGGACAGCTCCAGGTCTGGATCCCCTCTTTCTAACTATGTGCCCTTGGACAGGTGACTCTACCTCTCTGACTCGTCTTCCCTGAGAGTGGGACCCAGCAGCTCCTTACAGGGTTAGAAGATTGAGTAAAGGGGTTGGAGAGATGGTTCAGTGGTTAAGAGTCCTGACTGCTCTTCCAGAGGTCCTGAGTTCAATTCCCAGCAACCACATGGTGGCTCACAACCATCTGTAATGGGATCCGATGCCCTCTTCTGGTGTGTCTGAAGATAGCTACAGTGTACTCCCTATACATAGAATAAATAAATCTTAAAAAAAAAAAATGAAGGTTGAGTGAGGCCTAGCATCACACCGTGCTTAACATATATCACTGTGGGTGCTCCATTCTGCATCTGTCTTTCTGTGTCTGTCTATCTGTCCGTTTTGCGAGAAACAGTTGCTCTATGTAGCCCTAGCTGTCCTGAAACTCACTCTGTAGACCAGGCTGGCCTTGAACTCAAAGATCTGCTTGCCTCTGACTCCTGAGTGCTGGGATCAAAGGAGTGTGCCACCACCAGCTACACTCTGCACTTCTTGTTGAATGATGGACCCCTAGACTACGTTTCTAGATGGCAAGACACGACCCAGCAATTGAGCAGACTCTCTCAACTTCCCCTGTTGGTGTGGGCAAAGGCTCAAGAGCTTGGGTTGCTCTCAGATCACCTTGCTTGGGGCCATGGTGGGACCCCTTGAAGCCTTCTCAGCCCTTTCCAGGCCTGTTCGACCCCCAGGAGGCAAAGATAGCTAGGTGCCTCCTCCCCTTCTTACAAAGTTCATGTTGCCCCAGAATCCCAGCAATGCCCTAGGGTTCCATGACACCTCAGCCACCTCCCTTCTCCAGCCTCCCCTGCACCTGGCTTGTCTGTCGCCTATGTCACCTTGTCCCCCTCAGACAAAGCCCAGCAAGCGCAGCAGCAGCCAAGAGCCCCACTGAGGCTGTAGACCTCTGCCTCAGGGCTGCCTCGGTTCCTGAGCCTCAGTGCCACCCTTCTCCTCAGGTTTGTATGCCCTGCTAAGTGATAGGACAGGACCCACCCAGGTGTTTCCTGGAGGTGGAAGGGCACTGAGGAGGAAAGGCCAGCACAGCCTTTCCTGTGTTGTTCCAACGTGGAGACAGGGCAGGGATAGGAACTAGCACCCAGGTTATAGCCAGGTGTCAGGAACAGGTGGGCACTGATCCCTAGGCAAGGATCATGGCTTTCTGGACCCCCCCACCCACTGGCCAGCTTGTGAAATGTGAGCTCCTCCAAGCTCCAGCCCTTTTCTTGCCTGCCAATCAGAGTCTTGCCCACAGAAGTGACTTTGAATTCCTACCCCTTAGCCCTGCAGTCTCACAGAAGCCTGAAACCTACCTTCCCTCCAGGACCAGAAGTCAGTGCTGACCTAGGGGAGGCAGTCTGGCAAGCCATGGGCTCCTGCATGGGGCTCAGTTTGCTCCAGTGAGAGAGATACAACAAGATTCTATGGATATTAGGATGGGTGGAGACCAAGGCTGGGGGATTACACCCCTCTTCTAGAACCTTTTGTTCCCACAGGATCAAAGGCACACTGGAGCCCCTAAGAGTTGCTGAGACTCTGTGTGCAAATGGCCACTTCCCCCCCCTTCCTCCCTCATCCCCCCCCCCCAGCCTCATCAAGCTCTCCAGTCTCTTCTGTGCAGGCTATGCAGCTGCCCCTATCCGGATGGCTTCCCCTCCCTCTACCCATCCAGGCAGCCCCCCCTCCTGTGACACCTCCCTCTATCCACTCCAGAACTCTGCCCTCACTTCTTGTCTGGGCTGGCTGGATCTGCCACTAGGCACCCACTTCTTCCCGTGCTCTTTATCACACCCAGTGTGAGGTCTGAGGGCCCAGGGCCTCCTGCACACAGCCCTCCTGGATCTGCGACGTCCGAATGGCTGCCCAGTGGGTGCTCAGGGAAGCACTGTGCTAGGACTGAAGTGGATGACAGACCTGAGGAGCAGAGGGCTAGAGGGAACTTCTGGCAGAGCAAACAACCCTACACAGCCTCAGCCCTTGCCCTGCCCAGAGACCATCCCCTGGCAGCCGTCAGTGGCTGCACCTGCCTGGATCCCCCAAACCCCTGGCTGCTGGAACAGGACCCACCCAGCAGATGCTTCCTTCTCTCAGAAACTGGCCAAGCTGTTCTAAGACAACCCATAACCTTGGGCCAGAAGCCAACCCTGCCCCCCCCCTCCACTCTTCCTGGTCTGAACAGCTGTGGCTCACCCTTCTGTCTAGGGAAGGTGTGGTATCTCTGACACCCCCCCAGGTTCCCTCCGGCACCCCCCCCCACCGCTCCTCCAAGGCAGCCGGGCCAGCAGGCGTGGGGAGGGAGACCGCTCCGCCCCCACCCCCCCACCCCTCTGCCTGTGTCCAAAAGCAGCTGGCTGGCCTGACGTCAGGCCCTGGGAAGGAGGCACTGTCTGTTGGTCGCAGACAGTCAGAGCTTAGGCTCATTGCAGAGGAAGGTGCGGCAAAAGCAGGTGAGTTTGCCCAGGCACCGCTGCCTCCTGTACCCCCATGCACAGAGCGGGGCATCTTTATTGCCTGCCCAGCTGGGAGACTTAGGAAGAAGAGAAGGGGAGAGAAACAGTGCCAGGAAGCAAGCCCAGTTCACAGCCCTCTGCCACAGAGACGATCGCAGAGATGAAAAGAGTGAGTTCGGAAGGGAAGGGGCAGAAGTGGTACCCTAGCTGCCCTGTGGGGTTGCTTTCTGTTTGGAGGGGGAAGGGCAGAAGTGGCCCTTCCCTATCCCGCGGGGTTGTTTTCTGTTCTCCCAGGGACCCTTACCCATCTTGCCCACTCTGGATTTCATTCATGCAATTGATCACACACGCTTGCTTGCTGCACATCTGCCGCTGAGCCCAATGCCTGTCTGGGACGTCCCTCAGACCGAGCTAGGAAAGAGCGATCCAAACAGCGTTTGATGAGCACTGGGTCCCTCACCACTAGCACCAGGAGGAGGCAAGGCTTGGAACAGTATCTGCTTTCTCTACAGGGAACCACATCTGCTCACGCCTGGCTCAAGGCCTCTGCTCTAGCCCAGGTGCTTTCTCTTTAGGAGTGGGGAAACTGAGGCCCATCTCCTCGCTAAATTTTCTGCTCAGCCCACAACGGGACCTCCGAGCCGATGCTTCCGGGCTGAGCTTCCGTGGTGTAGCTGCCCTGTGAGAAGGCTATAGAGCAGGGTCCCGAGGGGGCTGGCTGGCTGGGAACTGGCTGGTGGCCAGAGTGGCTGGCGGGGCAGACATGGAGTGGAGCAGCTGGGTAGACTCAGGCAGGATTGAGACAGGCTGGTGGAGGGAAAGCATAGCCCACAGGGGTTACCTGCCCTTGCCTGCCTCTGTGTGCTGCCCCTCAGCAACAGGCTGCCAGGGGCTTCCCTCCTCCAGGGGCTACCTGGCTGTGTGTCTGCTGAGCAGGTCTTTCTGCGAGCACAGTCAGAAGGAAGGGAGCTGTGCTTCCTCCTGGGAGCCTTCAGGGGATTTCTTCTAGTGTGAGGTGGGGTTGGCTATGGGGTCTTTCCTGTTTGTTCCTTGTTTTGAGACAAGGCCTCAATCTATATCCTAGGCTGCCCTGAAATTCTATTAACTTTATAGCTTCTTAGTTTAGGTTGACCTCAAAGTTGCAGTAATCTTCCTGGGTGAGCTTTCAAGGGCTGGCTTTAGAGAGTGTGTGCATCAGACCCAGCTCCAGTGGGTTTGGGGGGGTAGGGGTTGTTTTGTAGTTCTTTGGTTGGTTGGTTGGGTGGGTGGGTGGGTAGATGGGTTGGTTGTTTGGTTGGTTGGATGGGTGGGTAGGTGGATGGGTTGGTTGGTTGGTTGGTTAGTTGGGTGGTTGGGTTGGTTGGTTTGTTGGGTGGGTAAGTTGGTTGGTTGGTTGGTTGGTTGTGTTGTTTGGTTGTTTGGGTGGGTGGGTGGGTTAGTTGGTTGGTCAGTTGGTTGGTTTTAGTTTTTAAGTCAGGGTCTCCTATAGCCCAGGCTCACTGTGTTGCTCAGACCTCAAACTCACAGTGATCCCCTTCCTTCCACCTCTCAAATTCTGAGATTGCAGGTGTGTGCCTCTGTGCACAATCATGGGGGGGGGGGGCTTTCAGAAGCATTCATTTGCAATCTCCACAGCTGTCCTGATGCAATTCTATGGCCACCTAAGCCACACTCTCACTAGTTCCAGTCCAGCCAGATACCACACAAATAAAAACAGGGAGGCAGGTGAACATGACACTCTTGGGCATGGAACTGCTGTACAGAGCATGAACTAGGGAAGGTGAGTGTCCCAGCTGTGCCCCTGAGGGGTGAAGTATGTTCACAGATGTCTGGGTAAGACTCCTTCCATAGGTCTAGTCAAAACTAAGGCCACTGTGTACCTAGGTGGCCCTGGCTTTCCAATGAATATTGGGCCACACAATGACTACCATAGGGCTTTGAATGTGTCTGGCCAGCCTTCCCCTACACTACTCTCTTAGATGGGTGTCCTGGCCCTGCTTCTACTGCAGCTGTGAGCTGTATGAGGAGGGACCACTCAGCCTAAGTTCCTTAAGACTCCAGTGCTAGGGTTGGAGCCAGATCTAATACCTGCAGAACTCCCAGCTCTACCTGCGTTCTGCAGGGGGATGATAGGAGGCTGAGCCAGTCCTCCTCTGCACAGTGGAGGAGAGGCACCACAGGGCAGGCAACGGGCCTGGGCTGATACGCACTCAGCTTCAACAGAGCTTGTACCTGGGGATGAGACAGTGCAGAGGTCAAACCTAGTACTTGTGCCCCTACTGTGTGACACAGAGCATCAGAATGAGCCTCTCTAGGCCTCAGTCTCCTCACAACCAAAATGGGGTCAGCAGAATCTACTTAGGGTTCCCTTGGGAGGGGGAGGGGTTAGTGAGATCTTTGGAGGTATTCTCATAGGGACCAAAGAATTATGGGACTTAGATCTTTTTCCTCAGGGAAGGTATCCAAGGTACCAGGGACTTAATGGGGTTCAGGGAGTGTTGTGTGGGATACTGACTGTGAGCACTAAGCGCTTACATCAGGTGACTTAGGCACAGGGACCAGAGTGTGCAGACTCCACCAGGTAATCCAGGCGCAAAGAACAGCCTGCCCAAGATGGAGAACGGTGGATGCAGAGACCATGTGGGCCAGGCACTCAGAAGAATTAAACACTTGACCCCCGTCCCGGACCCCATCCCTGCACATTTAAGCAGCTGTTAGAAAGGCTGAATTGGCAAACAAGGTGCCAGGAACTGGGAAAACTTTAGTTGTCTAGGCTAAAGGTGAGCTAGGAGCCAGCAGGGCAGGGAGACCTGAGAACACACTTGGTTAGAACCCCCAAGTGTGACCAAATGTGATTCCCCAGAAAGATGTGGCATTCCCATTAGTCCCGTTCCCAGGGTCTCAGGTAAAGTTTCTCAGATGGCAACTTTGGGGGAAGTCGGCAAGATAAAGCCCAGGTCCTACATGGGCTCTTAAGGTCCTAACCATGCCTCAGAGAGCTGCCAGGTGACTCAGAGAAAGCCAGATCTTTATGCCAGGCTAAATGAGGGGAAACCGAAGGGCAGTTCAAGCCAACTGAACACAGTTGCTCATAGATCTAAAGAAGTTGCTAGTAAGTCCAGCACAGTAATTCACACACATGTAATCTCAGCTCTTGGATAGCTAAGACAGGAAGATTGCTGCGGATTCAATGCTAGCCTATGTTTACATAGGAGGTTCCAGTTCGGCCTGGACCAGAATGTGACAACTGTCTCAAAAATCATGATTAGTAATAAAAATAAGCGAGCAGGTGCTTCCCTGGCCATGGCTCTCTTGGCCTTAGAAGAACCATGTAGATCTTTATTACGGTTACACTCTGAGCGCTGGCAGACTTGTACATACACCTGTAACTTCAGAATCCCCAAGAACCTCCTAGTTGCTGCGACTACCCTCGTCACCATGCCCCCTCCCTTGGTCCCAACCAACGTATATTGGGTCCTCAGGGTCATGACCCTAGGCAGATGGCTTGCCTCTCCTATAAAAGTTGTTGCCATTTGGTGCTGTGGAATACTCATACTCCTGCCCAGACGATCCCTAGAGCCTGCCCCTCCCAAGCCTGGCACAGGAAGTCACGCGGAGCAGGATCCGGAGCCACCTGTTAGCTTCCTGGTCCCACGTGGAGCCAGGCAGGGCAGCCAAACTCCAGAAGAGCAACGGTGGGGGCACTGTTCAGCCAAGAAGCCACGTGCAGACATCAGGGTAGGTTTGGGCAGAGCCCAAGGAGAAGCCAAGACAAGCCACTCCCCACTCACAGGTTAAGGAGAGAAGTAGCCATGGTCCCTGGTGACCAACAGGGAATCCTACGCAAGAGAGCATGCCACAGCCTTGTGCTCAGAGCTATGAGGGACAGAAGTAGCCACTCTCATCGGAGTTCAGGACACGGTATATCAACACGACCTAAAGAAGTTCGATCTGTCCCTGGGAGCTTTCTGAAATCTCTAAGAAATCCTGGGCTGGCTGGCATGGTCACCGGGGACCCTTTGGCATGCTCACTGTAGTTTACAGCTCTCTTGGGGTGATGTGGGCGTTTCCCACTGAGCCACACAACACCTCTATGCAGCATTTAAGTAGGTCCCCAGAGTCTTGATTTTACAAGGTGGAGTGAATCCCAGGGGTTTTGGGTGGGGGCAGAGCAAGCTCAAAGCAGACAATTCATGGAGTATGGTGGTGTGCTGGGGTAGGGACAAACCCAGGAGTCTGGGCGACTTCAAAGGGCTTCCTGGAAGAGGTGTCAGTTTTGCTCAACTAGTGGATAGGGAGGGCACACAGTTGGAGACAAAAACCAGTAACAGCGCCCCACCCCCCCACCCCATCCCCGCCAGCTCCACCCTTAGTGGAACCCTGAAGGCTCTGGGAAGGTGAGGAGTGGTTAGACAGTGAGTATTAGGACAAGAAGTCAGCCTTGCTCTGCCGGCTTTGGCAGGACCGATATGCTGTGCTGGGCTCTGACAGTTCGCAGCCCCTAAAGTGCTCAGACTGGTGAGAAGGTACAACATCCAGCATCATAGGAGTAGCAAAACTATGAGTGAGGAGCTGAAGGCCCAGCTGAAGTGTCCCCCAGAAGCTGGGCAGGGATCATACCGGTGAGAGGGAGAGTTTCTCTCCAGCAAGTAAAAGCCTTGGCAGCAGAGGGACACTCCAACCCTAGTCAAGACCCAGCCTCAGGAAAGGGGCTGCATAACCCCCGCCCCCCAAAGGCTGTTTGTGTGTGATCTGGGGGACCTAGCTCACCATAGCCTGTCCTCAGCAAAGCCTCAACTGGCCTATAACATGCAGGCTCTGGCTCTGATCTCCTGGAGGAAAGAAAAGAAGTTAGCAGGGTTAAGCAAGCCTCCACCATGCATGCTCACTCTCTGCAGAGGCCCACAGCAGACTTTTCTCTTTTTTTTCTTTGTTTTGTTTTTTTGACACAGGGTTTCTCTGTATAGCCCTGGCTGTCCTGGAACTCACTCTGTAGACCAGGTTGGCCTCAAACTCAGAAATCTGCCTGCCTCTGCCTCCCAAATGCTGGGATTAAAAGTGTGTGCCACTACCACCCAGCTAACAGCAGATGTTTCTGCCCCAAAGCAGTGGAGGTAGGGAGGGTGGTAAAAAGGCATAGTGGTCCCAACAGAAGCCTCCTCCTTCCTGGAGGAAGGTGTGACTGCCAGACTCAGACAAGTCTCTGTGACCTGCTTGCCTGCAGCTTCTCTCTTCCTCAAGGGCCAGGCCTGGGCCTCTTCTTCCAGGCTTCCCCAGTGTACACACTTTCTCCACTGGGACTGGGGAGTCTGGGCGTGATCACTTAAAGATGCACTGAGGACTTCAGTGTGAGAGGAGGTTGGAACTAAGGGAGCACTTGAGGGAATATCAGGGGTGCAAGAAACAATGGGTACAGAGGTGAGAGACTCAACAGAAGGGGGCTGGAAGGAAGAAAGGAAGGAAGGAAGGAAGGAAGGAAGGAAGGAAGGAAGGAAGGAAGGAAGGAAGGAAGGAAGGAAGGAAGGATCACATGCCCAGCATGAAGCCCCAGTTGTGAACAAAACCAGAGTTTCATGAATAGGAACAGTCTTAGAGGGGATCAGGTACCAGTAGGCAACTGTTCTGGGCCAGGGTCCAAATGATCATCAGGGTTCTGTCTGTGTATCCAAGCACAGCAGAGACGTATGTCTAGGAAGAAGAGATCATGCGTGCAGGATCAGGACTCAAGATTACCTGGGTCAGGGTGTGACAGAGATGCCTTATTGTGTCTATGAGCTTGGAGATCCGTGTATATCAGATCCAAAAGAAACTCGGGGCCAAATGGCTATCTGTGGTGCCTGTTGGCGTACCAAGGTGCACGCTGGCCTTTGGGCTCTCTCAGAATCACAAGTACCTGCTACAGAGTCCATGTTGGCACTCTGGCTCCTCTCACTCCGCCCCTCCCCTACACTTCTCCAGCTCAGGGGCTTCCCCTCCCCACCCCCACCCCACGCCCTCCCTGGTTTATGGATCACTAATAACTCTACTGTCTTGGCTATATCCTCTCTCTTTTGTCTTCATCTCTTGGTCCCCCTCTCTCAGCCTCCTCTGCCCATGCTCTCTCTGTCTTCATCTCTCCTCTCACTCCTCCATCCTCACCCCCATCTCCTTTCCTGCCCTAGTCCAGTCTGCTGGCCACGTTTGCTACTTTCTCTCTTTGTTCTGGATTCTTCCAGAGACCTCTGGCTGTGCTCTCCCTCATATCTACAATAAAAACCTTCTCCTCAACCATACCTTGGAGCAGTCATACCCTCCAGGTTTGTATACCTGGTGCTTTGGACACTCTCAGTTTACACAGGATTATACATTAGGATTAGGGCTCATTCTATCTCTGGGATCAAGTCTCAGTGTGTAATCAGGATCAGGGCTCAGATAAGGATCAGATCTCTTACAATAAAACAACAACAACAACACACACACACATACACGCACACACACACACACACACACACATACACAGCTTATGTAGCTCTGGCTAGCCTGGAACTCACTATGTAGATCAGGCTGGCCTCCATCTCACAGAATTTACCCCCTGAGTATTGGAATCAAGGTGTGCATCACCACACCCAGCAGAGCACTCAATGTTTGACTAAGGTTGGGCTCAGAGTGCCACATGAATGGAGACTTCTTGTGTTACTAAGATCAGGGCTCCGTGTCTGACAAGAGTCAGGGCTCAGTGTGTGAGCAAGCTCTCATCTCAGAGCGTGACAGGAACCAAGGCTCATTGAGTTACTGAGATCATGGCTCAGCGAACAAGTTTTAGGATTTACTGTGATACTCAGTTTAGAGCACAGCTTTATTCAAAGTGAGGGCTCGGATTCTTGGAGCAAAGCATCAGTATGCGTGTGTGCCTCCTTCCTCACCTGTCTGGGCTCTGGGGTACTCTGAATGTGGCTCCTGGCTCTCTCCAGGCTCAGGAGCCCCAGAGCCCCAGAGCCCCACCACTGGGCTGCTGTGTCCCCCACACCTCAATAACATTTCTGGTGATCACAGATGGCATTGGGGAGTTTCTGAGGAAGCAGGACCCTGAGGGTTAGCTTCACTCTGGGACTGACTCCCAGAGGGAGAGCTGTAATGTTTATTACAAGTCTCTGATTAGGACACTCACCCAAGGCCAGAGCCTAGGGAGAATCCATAGGGAGTAGTCTGTCCTTGCTCGGCTCTGCTATCTTTTCTCCCAGCATTTTCTTAGCTATAAAGTAAGAACCCAGTAAGTGGTATCTCTCTCCTTCCTGGGAACCTTCTGTGTCCTTGATCCTAAGGTACAGCCCATAGCCCCAAAATGCCAGGTCTTACACCAAACTCTGTCTCAACTATAGAATATCTTTCCTGCTCTCTCTCTGCCTGGTGCCTAGGAACCACAGGGCCACAGGAAGGACATACGGTTTACTCAGCAAACACTTTCTGAAGTTTCTAGAAGGACTTGTATCCTGGGCAAGACAGAGCTCCTCCTAGAAACCTCAAAGTGGTAGATGTCCAGGTATAGAACTCTGGGATAGAAAGGCGTGCTGAGGGCTGGAGAGATGGCTCAGTGGTTAAGAGCACTGACTGCTCTTCCAGAGGTCCTGAGTTCAAATCCCAGCAACTGCATGGTGGCTCATAACCATCTGTAATGAAATCTGATGCTCTATTCTAGTGTGTCTGAAAACAGCTACAGTGTACTTATATAAATAAATAAATCTTTAAAAAAAGGGGGGGGGGCATGCTGGATGACCTCAGCAAGCAGTAGTCTCTCTGAGCCTAAAGATAGAGGTGACCACCAGCCCTGCGTGACCCTTCCCTTCAAAGTCAATGCTGAATCTACCCTACTAGATAGACATCAGACTCTGTTCCACCAGGAGATTTCTCCTGAGGAAAGACTTGGTAGCTTGTTGTGGGTTTCTGTGGCCAGAGGAAACCTGTGTGACAGGAACCTGAGGCCATGGGGCCAGGCCCTGGGAATGGACAGTGCTTGGGCTGTGTCCAGCAGCCAGCCAACAGGAGGGATATAGGGAACCAGCCTATGGGTGGGGAGGGTCTTCTTGTGCCCTGCAGGGGGTGGGGTGGGGCAGTGGGCACCAGCCACACTTTATGTGCAATTCTCCTCCTGGCCTCATCCCAGAGGCGCCTTTCCCCCGAAAAACCCCAAAAAATGTCCATATTTGGAGGGTCAGTCAGCTGGGGTGGGGGTGGGATCCTGTTAACCCTTCCTCTTTAAATAAAGGGATAAATCCAGAACAGAGTTAAACACTATGACAGGAACATAAACAGCGGGTGGCTCCAGCCCAGCCCCCTGCTTGCCCCACGCCACCCTGCACGGAGTCCAGTGTTTATTTGACTCACACCGGAGGCCAGGCAGCTAGGCAGCTTCTGCGGGGACCCGCCTCCTAGTTCCATCTCATACACCCATCCAGCCTACTGAACACCCATTCTCCAGAGTGGTGGTCTGGAGCTGGCCCCGAGAGAAGGTAAGGATAGACCAGTGCCCAGAGACTGGGACCTTGACAATGGGTGTGGGGCAGGGGAGTAACAGGCAGTTTCTAGTCCCCACGTGGGTTAGCTCGTCTTTGTCCCAGCAGAACTGGTTCATCATCCACAAGCTATGTCTGCAATGCTCCCAGAGGCAATGGGATTCCAGTGGCACAGGATAGAAAAGAAGGCACAGTAGTTAAGGGACTTCCCAGAGGAGGTGCAGCTAGGGCATGTGAGAGCTAGCCCTGAACTCACATAGCAGCCCCATGTGATGGCTTTTCTCTGGAGTCTGAGGACAGACCTCCGTGCAAATTTTTGTCTATCCAGCAAGGTCGGTCGGTCTCTGGATCCTCAGCACATGCTCGGTACAGTGTCCAGGTGGAACGGAGGGAGCTGCGCCAATCAAAAGCATGTTCTGGGAATGCCAGATACCTGCAGTGATTCCTTTGCTTGCTTCCAGGCTGGGCGTGCACTGACCACTGCCATGCCCTCTGCATTGTCGATGAGGCCCTGGGATGCTGCGCTCCCCAATACTACTGCAGCAGCATGGACCAATGGAAGTCCAGGGCCAGAGACGCCCCTGTTCCACCAATTTGCCCAGATGGATGAGAAACTGCAAAGCACCTTCCCCAGCCTGTGGCTGGCACTAATGGTCGTGCACGGCACCATCTTCCTTGCTGGACTGGTGCTCAATGGACTGGCACTGTATGTCTTCTGCTGCCGCACGCGGGCCAAGACACCTTCGGTCACCTATACCATCAACCTGGTGGTGACTGACCTGCTGGTGGGCCTGTCCCTGCCCACACGCTTTGCTGTCTTCTACGGTGCCCCCGGCTGCCTGCGCTGTGCCTTCCCTCACGTCCTGGGCTACTTCCTCAACATGCACTGTTCCATCCTCTTCCTCACCTGCATCTGCGTGGACCGCTACCTGGCCATCGTGCAACCCGAGGGCTCCCGGCGCTGGCGCCAGCCGGCCTGCGCCAAGGCCGTGTGCATCTTCGTGTGGCTGGCAGCGGGAATCGTGACCCTGTCTGTACTGGGTGTGAAGTCTGGGGGACGATCGTGCTGCCGTGTCTTTGCTCTGACCGTCCTGGAGTTCCTGCTGCCGCTGCTGGTCATCAGCGTGTTCACGGGCCGGATCATGTGTGCACTGTCGAGGCCTGGCCTGCTGCGCCAGGGTCGTCAGCGGCGTGTGAGGGCCATGCAGCTGCTGCTCACGGTGCTGGTCATCTTCCTGGTCTGTTTCACACCCTTCCATGCCAGCCAGGTGGCTGTAGCTTTGTGGCCCAATGTACCTAAGCATACCAGCCTCGTGGCTTACCACGTGGCTGTCACCCTCAGCAGCCTCAACAGCTGCATGGATCCCATTGTCTACTGTTTCATCACCAGTGGCTTCCAGGCCACTGTCCGAGGCCTCTTCTACCAGCGTGGAGAAGAATTCAAACCCAGCAGTATGGATGCGGTCAGCATGCACAAGAGCACCAAGGGCTCAGCCCCCACTCACATTCTCAGCACCGGTTCTCACACCCTCACCCAGCCTTTGACCAACGGGCCCGAGCCATAGGCAGCAGTACTCTGCCAAGGGTCAAAGGTCAAGGCTCTGGGAGGTTACCATCCAGACGCATCATGTTTCTGGACAGCAAGTTGATTTCCTATTGATTTGTTGGATATGGCTGTCCAGTGTGTTAGGCTGACAAACTGAGCCCACTGTGCTGTGATTGATTAGCAATGTCTGCAAGGGCTCCATATAGGGTATAATGGTATGAATGCTGGATGCTTGCCTTTTCTATGGTTGTGTAGTATCCACTGAACACTCAAAAAGGTACCTAGGAGCTGTTCCTAGCCTCCGTTATTTGTTCCCTGAAGAAGTTCCTCCAGAGAAAGCACAAAGATTAAGGTACTGATGACTCCCAGGAGGGTTAAATCCAACCAGAAGAGTCTCTACTACAGGCAGATGGAAAAACAAGAGTAGAAGGTCAACATTTTGAGGGCAATAGTGTTAGGTACAGAGAGTGGAGACACCCCCCAGGCCTCTGCAATCTATACCACAGGCCAGCATAGCAATTCAAGGTGGCCCTCTGTGTGCCAGGAGTTGGACTTGGGTAACTGGTTGACATTTGAACCACTGCAACCCCAAATGAAGAGGCTAGTTTAAGTTGTATTCTTGTGTGTGTGTGTGTGTGTGTGTGTGTGTGTACACGCAGAGGTAAAATTGACCCAGACACCACCACTGGATTATAGTGGGCTCAATGCCAAGACTCAATGTCACAGTCTCCAGCTCCTGCTTCTATGGCTACCTCCCAGACTCCAAAGACCCAGCCCAGGAATAGTCCTGAGCCCACTGACCACTGCCCTGGACTCTCTGTGGCTGCAGCCCTGTCCAGACAGTGGTAGAAAATGCTAGGAATAAAGATACGAAGCAACTCAAACACAGGGCCACCAACCCAAGGCCTCTTTGTCTTGTAGGCTCTCCCCTCTGGGGGCCAGGGCTCCCCTGGGGATGAGCCTCTGATCACCAGATCCATGCTGGATTCCAAAGAGTCTTCTTGCCCCTCTCTAGTTCCAGGCTCCTGTGGTGTTTGGGGGAGTGGTCTGTAGTGGAGGGGAAGGCTCTGGGTCACAGTTCCTGGAGCAGATTTGCACTGATTGAGGGAGAAGTCTCCTATGTTTCAGGGACCTGGGACTTGAGCAACTGGGGATGGGGGCTAGTTAGGGCAGGGGCAGGATACACAGTTTTTCTGATTCCAGACAGGGCACCCATATCCAGATAGTCATGGCCCTCCTTTCCGGCAGGGAGTCTGGGCATGGGGTATAGCTCACTGCTAAACTGCTAGCTCAGCATGCATGTGCCCTGAATCCAACTTCTAGTCCAACACAACAAAACAAAAAGTGCACTAGAACCTGAGGTTTAGAGGAAAGGCTTTGTGGAGGTCATGGGGGAGGAGTGTACTTTGTAACTCCAGGCCGGTCATGCCACCCGTCCCCGTCCCTGTCCCCCACCCTCCTTATCCCATTTAGGTCTCCATTTCCTGGCTGGGATGACCTGCAATTCAGACATCAAAAACATATGAAGTCAGTGGGGCAAGACCCTGTCTGGGGTTACTTCCTGTCTGTATACCTGAGAAGCAGGTAGCAAAATCATGACATTCTTTTGCCCCACTAGCCACCAGTAAACCCTCAGTAAAAGGTAGTGCCCCATACTGAGATCCCTCTCCAAATACTAAGTCATATTGGGCCAGAGACCCCAGACTCCATCTTAAGGAGTCTCTCAAGTTCCCATAGACTATTCATGACTCTCCTGGGCATCCCAAGCCTGTATCCTTATGATTTGAGGCATGATGCCCCTCTGACCACGATTCCCTTCTGTGCTATGAGATCCACTTAGATCTCATAGAGGTGGGGTCTTTGGTCAGTGGAAAGGAAGGCTGAGGCAGGACAATGGCTTGCTTCAAGATCAATCCCAGATTGCCCCTCTGGGAGCCAGTGATCACAGGGAACTACACCAGCCCCTTTGACTTCACAGGAATATCATTCAAACCTTCTTCTTTTTCAGCATGCCCCAGTCTCCTACAGACAGTCCCACTCTTCAGTCCCACACCAACCAGTCTGTTATCTCTGCCCTTTCCCATCCCCATCAAAGCTCCGGCATCCTGGTTCCCTGTCCTTTTCATTCTAATACACACTAAAGAATGAATGACTAGGCTTGGTGCAAAGGAGCTTGTAATTATTCTGGTATGATCCTTTCTAGAAGAAAGGGATTCCTAAAGCAGATGAATAGATTCCCCTCCTATCCCTAAGGCTAAAGAACACCATCAACCTGTGTTCCCCAGGGCCTTGAAAGCTTCTCGGCCTTAAGAGCCTTTAGTGAAGAATTTTGAGGACCTAGGCAGGAGCTCTGAGAACTCAAACAGCCTCTCTCAAGGTTGTGGGACCTCAGCCTACTCCTGCCCTACTCCCTTTGCCTCTCTCTTTGGAGATGGAGAGTAGATTTTCAGGGCAAGGCATCTTGACAGGTCTCCCCGGTCTTGGGAGGTCAGAACCTCACCCTACTTCGGGGATATTTCAGCTAAGGGTTTGTCTAGGAGGGCTTTGCTCAGGCCCATAGTGCCTAGGCTATGAGGTCTTGGTGACCAGTCTTTCTTCCCTCCCCAGATTTTCAAAACGCCAGTGACGTGGAATGTGTATTTATATCCGATGTAAACAGCATCCTTCGCTAGAAGTCCTGGCCCGAAATTAACACTGTTTATTTTCTCTGTGCCTGGCTCGGCACCCAGCTGGCAGGTGGGGGCTGGTGGGGGCACCCAGCTTAAAGGGACCTGCATGCCCCTCCCTGTCCTCTCACTGTGGGACACCCAAGGAGGGAATGAAGAGATAGATGAGCACCTAGGTACCTCACAGTATCTCACCAGATCCTTAAGGTGTGATCTAGAAGCAGAGGGAACATTCGCCTATCTGTGGGCCTACTAAGTGCCTAGAAGCCATTCTCTCTGCCCTTAAAGGTGAAGGTACCTACTTCAGTTCATTGACGGGAATGCTGTGTCTGGGAAGGTTCTGCTTAGTCCTCTGACACCCAGCTTTTGTCTCTCAGACAGCCTGACTGGCCTTGGCCCTGGGAGGCTCAGAGGAGACAGGCGTGCAGGGAGGGACTTTGGCTGTACGAAGGGTCATCATTCTCCTTGTCTGGCACCCTAGAGCAGCCGGAGGCGTCTAGAGGTAAATATTAGGAACTGTTTAGATTAACCTCCATTAATAGCAGGAAATGTCACCTCGGATGCCTGCCCTGGCTTCCTGTAGGCCTGAGGCGGAGCTAGTCCAGCCCAAGCTGATGGCGTGCAGAAAATTGCTCAAATAAATTCCAAGCTCACACCCTCCACACCCATGCTCCCAAAATCAAGGCCGCCTTCTGGAGTGGGGGGGGGGCTGGGCCTGCCATAGGTTTCTGAACCTCACTCCCACTTCCTAGGGGGATCCTGAAAGCCAGGTACGAACAAGGGAAGGAGCTATCACCTGCCTGGTTGCAGGTACCACCATATATCCTCTTCTTAGAGGGAAAAAGTGACCTTGGAAAAAACAAGGAGATAAAGCAGTGCCTTCCAGTGTCACCCAAAGACCAGATTGGAACCCCTCACACTGGCCATGCCCCAGCCAGGACCCACATGCATAGGGATCGCTGAAAAATATGGGTCTGGCCAAGGAGGCAGAGAGCTATATCCCCTGAATGCCAGCAAGGGTCACTGGCCTCTGAGCAAAGGTATGGGGGCAGGGCAGAAAGGGTGGGAAGGCCTCTCCTACTCCCAAATCACTCTCTTGGGCACATCTTCCCTATTCCAGAGGTCACAGGACCTATGGCCTAGGAAGACCCTTAGATTATTCAGTCCACAGTGCTTCTCTGCCTGTGGCTCCTCCCTCTGTCTCTACCCTATCTCAAGACAGTTCTACTCACAATATTGCCAGTCCCTCCCGAGCACTTACACACCTGGGGACCACCTCCCTCTTTTGCCTTGCCCCCCCACCCTGAGGTCACCTGTGCCCATACCCACTCCTCCCCAGATCACCACAAGATAGGAGCACCCTTTCACCCTGCTCCCCTCCCCAACTCTCACCCCACCGACTTTACTATCTATCTTACTGTCAATCACTAACCACCCTAAGGCCTTCTGATTCTCCAGGTGAGCCCATTGTCCCACACCATGACATCTTCCTGTACCCTGGTACTGGTTGGTAGCCTGCCAGCATGGCTGGGACCAGGCTTTAGTCAACCTGTGACAACAGTGAGTGAGTCCAGTCATAGGAGGGCTTCATGGCAAGGAAGGAGTCCTCTTCCTTAGCCCCCTCCTCCATCAGTTTCCTCATCTGCAACCAAAACTCAAGTTCACTGACTCCCAGCCCCAGCAAGGGGGCGAGGGAGCCCCGGGAATCACCAAGCCTGCTTCATCTCTGTCTACTACCTGGTATCAGATCTCATCTGAGACTTAAATGGGAAATGTTCTATAAATGTTCTGTTGAACCTTCTAGTCCCCTCCTCTGTTAGTTCTTGGGCTCCTTAGGCCTTAAGAGGCAGTGTTGTAGATGAAACCCACCTTACCCTGAGTGGAAGCCCAATCTGTCATAACCTGGGGAGGTCAACAGGCACAAGTAGAGTCTAGGCTAGTCATAATCTGGACAGGGATGGACCCTGCCAGGTTCCCTCTAGTGACCCACCAGTTTCTTGGTCTCTCTAGGTTGATGACATAACAGTACTTCTGGGTTTGGGGCAGTCTGTATTTTACATGGACTGGGCCCACAGACCACCAATTCACAAGGGACACGGTAGGACAGGCACTGGCTGCCAGAGCCTGCTAAGCTGGGATGCGTCCCTGAAGAGCTGGGACCAGGATCACCACTTCCCTGCTTGTTCCTCATTTGTGCTCACACAAAGCCCTTCATTTCTTGGCAGCAGAAGCCAGGCTTCTAAGAAGACCGTGAGCCCCATGGCTTCAGCCTCCTGTTGCCTTATCCAGCAAAGGAAGCACCTCAGGTTGGGGAGCAGGGAGCAGGTCCCAGTGGGCTTCACTTCCTGGCCAGACCAAGGCCGCCACCTCCTACCCCTGCATAGCAAAGACATCCAAACCTACAGTGATACGATGCGGCAAGCCTCTCCACCCCACTGACCCATGATGTCAAGTTCTTGCCTGTGATGGGGAACCTGAGGCCTTTGAGTTCCCCACCTCATCCTTCCTAGAGCAAAGCCATGGGGTTATATCAGGGAAGTTTCCAGAACCCTGCTCCAGAGCTCACAGCCTCATGAGGACAGGAGCCCAGGGAAGGTCCAAACCAGGGGACTGGGTATTCCACTTTCCTGCCAATTGTTCACATTCTCTCAAGGTCTTCTTCTGACCTTGAGTAGACTCTGTCTACCTTAGAGTGAGAATACAAGAATAAGTGAGAGTGTGTGGCCAAGGCAGAAGGGTTACCTCAAGTTCAAGTCACCATAGGCTACATAATAAGACCCTGTCTCAGAAGAAAAGCAAATGAGTATTTATGCATATGTAGGTATGTGTCTACATATACATAAACACATGCTTCTGGTCATTCGAATGTGTATATGCACATGTATATATACATAATATATATATAATATATATTATATATATATGTGAAAGTGTATGTGTGAGTCTGTGTTTATGTATACATAGATGTGAGTCTACATGCATATGCCTGTATATGCATTGTGTACAAGTATATATGTACACCATGTGTATGTGTATGCATAGTTTTAAGTCTGTGTCTGCATGTATATATACCTATATATGTGTGTGTGCATATGACATGTGAATCTGTGTATACACAGATGTTGATCTGTCTATGTAGCTTCATGTGCATGTATATATGAGTATGTATGTATATGTATGAATCTGTGTATACACAAGTTTAAGTCTATGTGTGTATATATTCATGTATATATGTATATGTATGATACATGTAAGTCTGTGTATACATGGTTATAAGCCTTTGCATATGTATCTGTATGCATGCATGTGCATGTGATGTTGTCATGGCTCTAAACCTGAAAGGATTTGGAGTCACCTGGGAGACACCATGCCAAAGAAGTTTAATTGAGAAGGGGGGCCCACCCTCAGACTGGGTGACCCCTTCTTACAGGTAGCCCAGGTATGGAGGTCTGAGGAAAAGGCAGAGCCGCTCATCTTCCTGTCTTTCTGAATGGGTTCAAAGCAGCACCATTAGAAACTTCGCTCCACTCTGGCTGGATTGATAGGGAAGGTCTCTTGGGGTGCAGGACCCCACTTCTGGCACAAGTTTTCTGTGTTAGTTACTTTCCTTGTTGCCATAACTTAACAGTTGACAAGAAACACCTTAAGGATGATGGTATGGTGGCCCAGCAGGGACAGGCACTTACATGCCAGCCTGATGGAGCTGAGTTCCATCTCCATGTCCCACCAGGTGACAGGAGAGTACCAAATCCTGTGAGTTGTCCTCGGACGGCCACATGTGTGCCATGGCATGTTCACACCTGCACTCTCCCACACCCAACAAGTAATAAATAAAAATATCTTAAAAGACAAAACTAGAGGGCTTATTTAAGGCTTATAGTTGAAGAAGAGTTCAGTCCAGCATGGCGGCAAGAGCTTGAGATGGCTAGTCACATTGTGTCTGTAGTCACGGGGTCTGTGTGTAAGTGCATCCTGCGTGTGGCCACGTGTGTGCGTGTGTGTGTGTGTGTGTGTCTGTGTGTCTGTGTGTCTGTGTGTCCATGTGTCTGTGTGTAATGAGTCTGTCCATCTGTGTGCCAGGATACATGAGGGGGCATTTGTACACGTGTGCACATACATGTAAGTCTGTGTGTCAATCCTTGGTATTCCACATTTAATAATTAGTGATTTGTTTGAGCTACTTAAGAGGACAAGGCTATCCCCAGGAAAGCCCAGCCCATTCACTCCTTCACTCGCTCTCTACTCTTATGCTATGCCTCATGTAATATGAGCTCTCTCTCCCAACAGCACATGTACACACACACACACACACACACGTGCACACACACAGAGACAGACATGCACACACACATGCACATACACAGACAGACATGCACACATGTACATACACACACACACGTGCACACACAGAGAGACAGACATGCGCACACACACAAGCACACACACGTGCACACACATGTGCACACACAGAGACAGACATGCACACACGTGCACACACATATGCACACACAGAGACATGAATACATGTGCATACACACACACACATGCACATACACAGACAGACATGCACACATGTACATACACACATGCACATGCACACACAGAGAGACAGACATGAACACACATAAGCACACACACACATGCACACACATGTGCACACACAGAGACAGACATGTACACATATGCACACATATGCACACACAGAGACATGCATACATGTGCATACACACACACACACACACACACACACTGTGGTCTCTATGATAGAATCCTCAGCTGGCACTCCTCCCACCCATCAGAGGTGGTCAGAGATAAAAATCGGTTCCCGGGTCCCAGGCTGGGTGCAAAACTCGCTGAGCTTCATCCTGACTTGAAATAGACCTTGAGTGAGGAGGCCACCTTGTAACCTTGGAGATGTCATTTGCACCAGATATCTGTGACCTGAGGCCACCAGGTGGCGCTTGCTGGCTAGGAACAGGTGTCAGAAATCCTGCCAGCCATTCTGAAGAGCCAGTTTGCCAGCAGCTGAGTTACCTGGAAAACCCACCCACTTCTAGAAGACAGAGGTCCTTGAGCTCAGCCAGCTGCAGGGCAGGACCTCCGCTGTAGGGGACAAGTTCAGGCAAAGGGCAGAGCCTTCTCCATTTTTTTTGCTAGGGCCCTGGGAGGACATCCTCATCATATGCCTGTCCTCTTGAAGGGCTCACTGAGGGCAGCACAGCGGTCACACACCCTCACTACTTCTTCAGCTACACAGCTTGAGTCCTGAGCATCTATGCCATGTCCTCGTCTGTCCTAATGAAAAGTATATGGGCAGTCATCTCTGAATGTGCCGTTCCCTTGCAGAAGGGACCCTGAGCTCAGCACAGGTAGAACACCCATTCATGAGGACTTCCATCTAAGGCAGACACCAAGACTCTCTTGGGGAAGCATCCAAAGGCCACGCTTGAAGAGCAAGCCATCAGCACAGCACAGCACAGCACAGCACAGCGCAGCAAGCAAATGCATAAAGGGAAACAGAGCGGATGCCTTGGCTTTTGATGAGGGGTTGGGGGCTGCCCTGGGGTGGGATGTGAGGACTGAGCAGGGGAGAGGCTCTCTGACCCAGGGATAATGAACCTGACCTCTGGCTCTGGCCTGAGTTACCCTCAGCCTGATGCTCTTACCAACCTGTTGCCTGGCATGTGGATGTGCAGTGCCTGGGAGGGGAGAGAAAGAGAGCTGTCCTTTAGTTAGGAAAGCTATGGGTGGCCAGGCCCTGTGGCTGAGCAGGCCTGCAACCTTGACCTTAGTGTCTCCTGATATAGTACATGGGTAAACGATGCTCTAGGCTCAGAGGCGTCCCCGCCTGTAAACTGTGTACAGTGTCAGCCAAGAAACCAGCTGCCTGTGAGCACTTAAACCCTGGCGCCAGCCAAGAACCAAAGAGATCAGCTGACTCTGGCCTTGGAGCCTGAAGGCTCAGCTCCACAGTGTGCAAGCTGTGCCCGAATCCAGGAGCAGAGCCCTACTCTGCTCAGTATAAAGCTAGCTCTAAGCAAGTATTGTCTTCCCTATATGACAATGAGGAAATAAAGAGAAAAGGAACCTCAAGTAACTGGGCCTGGAGTCACCCCCCAGGAGTAGTGGTGGGGCTGGCAAGGAAGCCATTCCCTTCCCTCCCTTGGGCCATGACTTTAGGCCTCTGGCCTCTACAGCAATAAACTGGTGGCCTCTGTGGACAGTCACCACCCTCCTTCCAGATATGCCACACTACAACTGCAGGTGATTTGTGGGAGCAGAAAGCACCCCTACGGTCACCCATGGTCACCAGTTTAAATATTTTATTCAGAACTGAAGAGATGGCTCAATGATTAAGAGCACTGGCTGCTCTCAAAGAGGGTTCGTGTTTGGTACCCAGAACCCACAGGACATCTCAAAATCATTTGTAACTCCAGTTCCTAGGGATCCATCTCCTTCTTCTGACCTCCACAGGCACTGGGCACACAGGTGATATAGATACATAAATGCAATCGAACACTTATTCACAGAAGGTCAAAATAAATAAATAGTAAGGGAAGAGTAATTTTATTCACAAGCCACGCATGGTGATGCATGCCCATACACATCGCAGTCTGGAGTCTGAGGCAAGGAGATTAAACGTGGGGCTGGAGAGAGATGGCTCAGTGGTTAAGAGCACTTCCAGAGGTCCTGAGTTCAATTCCCAGCAACCACATGGTGGCTCACAACCATCTGGAATGGGATCTTCTGACGATGTACTCACATACATAAAATCTTTCAAGAAAGAAAGAAAGAAAGAAAGATAGATCAAATTTTCCAGGCTATCCTTTGCTACATAGTGGGATTTACCTCTAAATACACAAACAAAAATAAGTAACCGTAATTCACTCTGCTATTTGAGAACCCAGAAAGTTGCCTTCCCTGAGTCATAGAATCTGGCTGGCAGCTGAGCCCACTGCGTGGGCAGGAAAAACAGGTCCGGGGATAGGGGTGTACCAGCAAACAGTACCTCACATATCACAGCAAACAGCTCCAACCACAGAACGCTGGCAACAGCCCTAAGCCAGGCAGTAAAGAAGCAGCAACAGGCAGAGTGAAGAAAAGATGTCGGGTGCCAGGGGTACGCAGTCCTGGGCCTCTGTCATGAGGCAGAGAGGATAATACAGGCCTTAGGGACCAGGTGGCCATGACTGTGACACTGCCCGAAGCTGCTTGGCGGCAGAGGACAGCGTGGAATGGCAGACCACTGTAAGCCAATCAGCTGGCTCCGTGGTGTGTGGTGTCTGACCTGCCATAGGGCTTCTGGGTTCTAGAACCATCTATGGTCCAGCACAGCAAGAGCTTGCGTCAGGCAAGGTGTCGACCAGCTCTCTGACCAGATAGATCATAGCTCTCCCACCCTTTCTTCCACTGCCCGCAGCCTGTCACCATCCACAGAGCGAGCCCCCATCACCTGCCCCTCTGCCAGGGGTTCTTTGGTGGAACATAGGAAGATGGTTGGGCTGGAGGTAGGAGGGGGCACAAAGCTTTGACTTTTCACAAATGAATCAGACAACTTTTCTTTAGCTCCAGAGACTTCCATACACCTCCTACCCATGACCATGGCTTCTGGCCATGGTCACCCAAGTCCCTCAACGTGGGAATCTTTAGGTTGTTGTGCTTGTCACGGACCTTTAAGGCGCGTGAGACGTGGGATGACTTGAGAAGAGGAGTGTGGTCATATTCCCGAGCTCTGCAGGTCAGGTCTGGCTTTAGCTGAATATCAAGTCCTTCCCTCTCCTGCTCCTTCCAGGAAACTGTAGATGGCAGCTTCTAGAATCCCTGCTGAGATGGGCTCAGCTCCATCCCCTGCAACCTGTGTCTCTCATTAGGTTCTCCTAGGATGCTTGTGAGAGCAGGCGGGTCCTGCAGATGGGGGAGGGGGATATGAGGACATTACACTGTGAGCTGGGGGTGGGGGGGAGATGGAGAAGAGGAGGCCCCAGGTCCCAGCCAAGCCCAGCTCTGGTTTTGCGGTGGGTTCCCCCCTGAAATCTATGTGGCTGGAAAACTGGGACGGAAGCAAGGTTCAGCCCTTGGCTGATGTGACCTTTGGGTTTGTGATTTTTGCCTCTCTGAGCTGCTGTTTCCTAATTGCTAAAATGGTCACGATGACCCTCATGCCTCAAGTTACTATGCTAAAAATTCCGGGAGGGAGCAAGGCATAGTTCACTGCACACAGTCCACCACTCCATCGTCCCACACAGTCTCAGGAGCACCTCCTATCAGCTTTGTCGTGACACCGGGTGGGGTTTGGGGTGTGCAGCAATGAGCAAGGCACACTCCCTGTCCTCAAGGAAACCCCAGCCCCAATCCAGTGTGGTGAGATTCCTGCAGAACTCCACTTGGCTCCTCTGCCTGCCGGGAGAGCTAAAGAAGGCTCTCCAGAGAAGTGACAGTCGAGCAGACTTTGTTTTTCCCTCTCTTTCTTTCTTTCTTTCTTTCTTTCTTTCTTTCTTTCTTTCTTTCTTTCTTTCTTTCTTTCTTTCTTTCCTTCCTTCCTTCCTTCCTTCCTTCCTTCCTTCCTTCCTTCCTTCTTTTCATTTCCTTGAGAATGCTGTAGACCACATTCACCTCAAATGCACTCCTGGCAATCCTCCTGCCTCAGCCTCCCAAATGCTGGGATTTCAGGTACAAACCACTAAACCTGGCTTAGTTGGGTTTAGCAGGATATGTAGGAGTTTTCCTATGGGAGAAATTAATGAAAGCATCTCTAGCGGCAATCACTCTGGAGATAGATATAAAACTGACATTTCACAGGACACATGGATGATCAGCCACCCCTGTTCCTCGGGTACCTTGCCTATAGAGGAGACTAGAAAAGCCCACCTCCCAAGGACGCTCCCGGCTCTGGATGATCCTCGGCCTGTGCTCAGACTTCCTATTTAACTTTCCATGTGTGTTGTGAAAGCCAGGGCTATTTTTGTCCACACTTGACTATTTGTGGGTCCAGAGCCTGTCCTTTCCCACAGAGGACAGAGCTGAGCTGCCACAGCTACACTGACCACTCCCAGGCTATGGAGGGAGGGGAGGCAAATAGGGTGGGGGAACAGATTAGTGAGGGACTAGATGGCCACCCTAGGAGGTCCAAGGCTCCTCTGGAAACCACATTTAGAACTCCTGGGGCAAACCAACTAGTCTGGCTAGTTAGTTAGTTAGTTAGTTAAATTTTATTTTATGTATGGGTGTTTTGCCTATATGTCTCTGAACCATGTGTGTGCCTGGTGTTCACAGAAGCCAGAAGAGGACCTTAGATTCCCTGGTGTCATGTGGGTACTGGGAATTGGACCCAGGTCATTGAACCCAAGTCTCCTTAAAAAACACCCAGTGCTATACTGACTCCAGCCTAGTTACTTTTTTACCTGTGTGTCTGACTCTGTGATGGTGGTGGGTCCCTGGGAACGGGAGTTATGGACTGATGGGAGCTGGCCATGTGAGTGCTGGGAATTGAACTCAGGTCCTCTGGAAGAGCAGCCTGTGCCCGTAACCACTGAGCCATCTGTTCAGCCCTAGTCATTTATATTATAAGCAGAGCCGCATTCTGTAGCCCTGACTTGCCTAGGACTCTCTCTATAAACCAGGCTGGCCTCAAACTTTTGTGCTCAAGTATAACTGGAAAGCCTCCTTTTACAGATGAGGTGGGACCCAGGCCAGTGCCTGGGGAGAAGGTCAGGCACCTTCCCCAGCACAATGTGCTCCTCCCTTATCAACAAGAAAAACTACATATTGCCTGCCTGGCAGAGGCCCCTTCTGGTTGCCTAGCAACCTCCCCACTTACTTTGCAGTCCAGAGTATTAGCCCAGGGGTATTGAATCTTGGAAGAAAACTAGGGAGAGGAGAGTCTGGCTTTTCCATAAACCAAGCTATCTTCCCCGTAACCCCGGATGAACAGCAGGCCACTACCTTCCAGTCAGCTCCCTACATCTGTCTGAGAAACCCAGACACAATGGTCAGCTTTCTGCAAAGCTCCTGGCCGCTACTATCCTGCTCCCACCCCAAACCTCTGGTTAGGAGGAATGACCCTTCCTGGCAGACACAAGAGGCTCTACTCCTGTGTGGTGAGACTCAGGATTGGGACAGGTAGGGAAAGTGGTCCTTAGGTCTACTCCAGGCTTAGGCAGAGGAACGAGATCATGCCTTGGCCAAGACACAGTATTTCAAAGGGCAAGAGGACTGAGAACAGCCAAGGACAGCTTTGGGAGAAACAAACTTCACAGCAAGGCTGGCCTGAGCCACTGACATTGATGCCCCAATCTGAATGGACTACCAGGGAGCAGACAAGGGTAGAGCCTGCCTGGGGGTGGGGATAGGCGGCAGGAGGAAGTGTGAGCAACCTTTGCACGGTCCATTAAATCCAGTGAGCCCCATTCTGCAGCCGCCCAGTCTCCTAGGATACAGGAACGTTCACATTAAGAACTTTCTGACCCTCAGACCTGAGGGCTGGGGAACCTAGGGGTACATCAAAGATGCCTAGAAGAACAGTAGCTCTGACGGGCCCATCCCCAGCACACAGCCAGTAACCCAGCCAGAACCACCTCCCCCTTCCAGTCCAGTCGTCTGCTATCGAACCTACAACTTTCTACACCTCTTCCCAAACACCAGCTCTGGGAAGTTCTAGGACACCTCCTCCAGGAAGCCTGCCTTCTTCCAGATTTCCAGCCCAATTCTCAGCAAGTTTGGCTCCTTGAGTAGGCTGAGGGACCCCAGAGCTGGAAGGTAAGGAGTGTAGGGGTAGATGCAGCCATGACCCTAGCCCCAGGCCCAGGGTCTGGGTAGAGCTGGTCTGAATCAGTGGCCTTCCCTGACCACTGGACTACTGCTACAGTCAGAAGGCAGAAACAGGTAAGTATGCACCAATGGGTAACCACATAGATGTTCTTCAGTGGTTGATACTTGGCCACAGAAAGGGAGCACTCTGACATGCGGATGAAACTTGAGAGATGGCTTTTTTTTTGTTTTGTTTTGTTTTGTTTTGTTTTTCGAGACAAGATTTTTCTGTGTAGCCCTGGCTGTCCTGGAACTCACTCTGTAAAACCAGGCTGTCCTCAAACTCACTTGCCTCTGCCTCCCAGAGTGCTGGGGAGAGATGGCTTTATGGTTAAGAGTACTGGCTTCTTCCAGAGGACCCAGGTTCATAACCCATTACCCACATGATGGTTCACAATCATCTGTGACTCCAGTTTCAGGAGATCTAATGTCCTGTGGCATATGAGGATACCAGACACACAGTGATGCTCATATATATTTATTTCCATGAATGATCTGCCTGTGTGTGTGTATGTGTATATATGTATGTATGTATGTATGTATGTATATGCATACATACATATATACATATACAGGCAGAACAAAAGAGGGCCAGGTGGTCATGGTGCACGCCTTTAATCCCAACACCCAGGAGGCAGAGGCAGGTGTATCTCTGAGTTCAAGGCCAACCTGGTCTATAGAGTGAGTTCCAGGGCAACTAGGGATACACAGAGAAACCCTGTATCTCAACATACTCTTCCCCTTCCTCCTGTCCCCTACCCTCCTGCCCCCCCCCCAAAAAAAAGAATGAAAGGAAGGAAGGAAGAAAATGTCTGGCTAAGTGAAAAAGCCAGATTCAAAGGCAGCTCTGCTGATTTGGAGGAGTCTGGAAGACCAGACCCTGGAGCAGAGCAGGGAGCCCGTGACTAGGGCTGCAGTGGCTAGGGCTGGAGTAGTACTGGGAGCAGCTGCTGCGGGGCGCCTGGCTTTTCGCACAGGGAGATGCACACTGCATAATGACGATGCTTGCACAACCATGTCTATCCACCAAATGCCAGAAAAGGTCGACCCAGTGCCAGGAGTGGAAAGCTATTACTAAACACCCTTATCTACTAACAAGAAGAACAACGCCCTGAGGAGGTGTGAGCACAGACCACAGGTGCTGTTTGTGTTTGCAAATGGGCTCGGGATGCTCCAGGCTCAGCCGGGTATTCAGCAAGAGGCCAAGCCAAGTGTGGGAGACGCGAATCCTCATCAGGAGACTGCTTTGAAAGTGGTGGCGCACGTTTGTTATCCTACAACTCTGAGCCGAGACAAGATGAGGACTTCTGCGGGTTAAGGCCAGCCTCTGTGATTGACAGAGTCAATCCCAGGCTAGCCTACTACACACAGTAAGAACCTGTCTCAATGAAACTGAAACCCAGGGGCTGAGAATGCAGACAACTCAGTTTAACTAACAGGTTCAGATGACTCGGTTTAACTAACAGGTTCAAAGCCCTGGGGTTAACCTTGACACCTTGTAAACTGGGCGTGGCAGTGCATGCTTGCCCGTATTGTGAGCATAGGACATGAGGGCGGGTGGGGAGAGGGATGGATCAGAAGCTCAAGGTCATCATAGACTACACATAGTGAGTTTGAGGCAAGCCTGAGCCACATGACACTCTCAAAAACAAAAGGGAAAAGAAAGTGACCCAGAGACTGCTCACCCTGACTCCTCTAGTGACACCTGAGCCGTGTCAGACACTGACCAGTTTCCCCCCACACTCCCACCCTGCGCATGTGTGACAGTTCATACACACACACAAATGCATGTGAGAGTCTGAGTGTCACGGTGTCCTGTTGATCATTTACCTAACTCCTGTGTCAGCCCAGCCTAGAGGCAGGACACAGTCCTGTCCTCATGACTATCTCCTGTCCTAGAGTCACGTTCCCTGCTCTAGAATTGGCCTGGCCCTTTCCAGCCCACAATGGCTGCTGGGTAGCAAGAACCTGGGGCTCATTTGGCCACAGGCCCCTGAAATACCTGTCTCCCTACTGTCACCAAGAGTGGCAAATTCAGCTATCACTTCAGAGGATCATAACCAAGGTGAAGATGCAGGCAAGGTGCTTCCTTCTGGAAGCCGGGAAAGTGAATAGACCCCTTGCTCTTGCAGGCAGCTTGTACTAGGCTCCCTAGAGGAAGGGTGTTGTCACCTGACTCCACCCATTGGCCTGAGTGCCCCCAATGAGGAAGGGCATCTGCTCAACAACTCACCCAGGAGCTCCCAAGCCTATCTCGGTCTTGCATTGCGCAGAGCTGGCAGAGAAATGGTCCCCATGTCTGTGGAGAACATATATACTCATTCTGTAGCAGCCGTGAGCACGCAAGGAAGAGGCAGGCTTCTGGGGCCATCTGGTGGCCACCTCCTCTCACCCATTCCCACTCTGAGCATGGCTAATCCCACCCTGTAGCTCTTGGCCCAGATCCATCCAGTCAGTTCCTGAAGGTCTCCTATGACTCAGGGTTTCCCTTCTACATCCAGACCCTATCTTTTCTGCCCAATATAGTTTTCCCATCAAGCCATAGGAGGCTAGTCAAGCCCCCGTGGAGATTCTTGGGCAACTCTGCTCTTATCCCTTTGTTTCTCAGGATTCCTGCCTGGGTGGGACCCCTGTGCCTTCCTCCCTACACTGACTGATTTCCCCCTCTGCCAATCACATTCTATCCAAGAGCCCACAAGATTCTGACTCCAGTGCGGTGCTTCCTCAAGCTCCTCCCTCATCAGTCGTCCTGGCACCTAGCAACCCCTAAGTTGCTAACCAGGTGTTCCTGAAGGCAGGTCCCTAGGTACCAATTGTGTCTCTCCCCACCTCGGCACTTCTGGTTCAGCTCAGCCTTTGCAAACTTTCTTTTATCCTCTGAAACCCTTAGCAGAGCCAGCCACTCAAATAAATTAATGTCCCTGTCCCTGCTGACTCACTTGAGAACATCAGCTTCTGCCAATGACTGGCAGCCCTGGCCACCAGAGAGCAGGTCTATGCCCAGCCCAGGCAGGACAGGGTCATAAGCCATCTGTGTCAAGTGTGGGGGTTCTTGGATCGTTACTATTTCTGTAGAGTTGGGGTCTCCAGGTCTGTGAAGTCTGTGATCTTATTTGAACCCTACAAGGAAACAAGGATTCCTGGCTTGATACAGGTAGGGAAACTGAGCCTGGAAAGGGAGAAAGGCTCTGATGCTGAAGGAGCTATCACTCACTGGAGATACTCACTGAAGCGTGTTTTCCAGCAGACAGGTCCTGGCCTCACTCCGGTGTCTAGACTGTCTTCTACCTCACTCTACAGAGAGCCTGAGGGGAGATTTCAGTGCAGACTCCTGGACCTAGGGGATCCAAAGAACCAGAAGACTCTTCATCTGGAGCACCCTAAGGAGAGCAAAGACTTTGCAGCCTTCCCTACTCTGCCTGTCCCAAACCCCCAAACATATAATTCCTTTCTTTTTTCCTTTCTTGTGTGTGTGTGTGTGTGTGTATGTGTTGTGTATTTGTGTGTTGTATGTGTGTAAGACAGTTTTTCTCTTTGTAGCCCTGGCTGTCCTGGAACTCAGTAAGAGTTCTGTAACTCAGTAAGACACTCTGTAAGACCAGACTGGCCTCAAACCCACAGGGATCCATCTGTCCCTGAATTTTAAGTGCTGGGATTTAGGACATGTGCCACCACTACCTGTCTCTTTCCTTTTTTAAATAACATTTTATTTAGTTATTCTGTATATTTGTCGTGTGCATGTATGTGTCAGGGTGCATATATGCCAGGGCATGAAAATGGAAGTCAGGGGACAACTTGTAGACATCAGTTCGTTCTATGTGGGTCCTGGGGATTAAACTTGGGGCTTGGGGCTTGGTAGAAAGCCATAATCACCAAGCTATCATGCCTGACCAACAGGTCACACATGGCCAAGGAGGGGTAGAGAGCCAAACTCCCTCAGCACAGGACCCCCAGCCCCTCCCTCTCCTGCCTCCACGGGGCTTGCGGGTGGGAGGTCCTGGGTCTCCACAGCAAGGACATGGAGGGCTCAGAGCTGGGACAGAGGCTGCCAACCTGCAGCTCCCATACTTCCCTGCGGTCAGAGTGTCCTCTGCAAAACCAAGGAATTCAGGACTCCTGGCTCTCTACACAGCACTCAGGGTGAGGCAGGGACAGATGGACATCATCCACAGCAGGCTCTCTCGGTCAGCTTGGAGGTGAAAGGAAGGACTCAGTACTTAGGCCCCTGCAGCCAAACTGGGCTACACAGTGAGACCTGGCAGCAGGTTGCCTCTGGGTCTTCCAGAACATTTTGTAGAATGGAAACTTGAAAGATGTGGTTGATTTCTGAAATCTTGAAAGATTTGGCTTGGTTTGGTTTGGTTGAGACAGGGTCTCATTCTGTCTTAGATCTTGAACCCCAAACTTAAACAAACAGCTGTGGTCCTAATCACCTGTCAAAGCTGATTCTCCCAGCATCCCTCAGTTCCACCTGGGTCAGGGTTCTCCTGGATGGCATACCTTCCCTAAACGTCTCTAACTCCATGGCCTGGCTTCCCTTCCCCCAGCTGCTCTTCCCTAGATAGTCACGCCATTTTGGCTATACCAGCCTTTTTACCTTTTGGCTTCTTGACCAGTGTCTTGGCCCAGGCGGCCCCTCTTGGTTGTTAGCTCCATTCTTGTTCTCCCTTCCCACAGCTTCTCACATGGCCAGTTCTGTCAGCCATGCATACTCAGGACTCTCCCAGATGTCTCTGCCTCCGCTTGTCTTCTCCCTTTATCTAGGAAAAAACCCTCAGCCCCTTAGGAGTAGCCATGTTCTTCCTTACTTTTTCCTTACCCATCCCCCCACCCCCACCCCATTCATCTGGTGCTGAAACCAGAGACTCGTCTGCTCTGTAGTCAGGATTGCCCTTGAGTTTAGACTGGCTTCAAAATGCTCGGGAATCTTCCAGATTGCAGGTGTGAGCCTCTGTACCCAGTTCAGCAAACGTTCCATAGTGCTGTCTTTTGAGCAAATGGCTCCTGAGTGAGCCGGGCCTGGTAGCACATGTTTATAATCCCAACACTCAGAGGCTGAGATGGAAAGACTGTGAGTTCAAGGCCAGCCTTGCTACATAGTGAGACTCTCAAAACATCTATCTATACGTAGATTGACTGTTTTAGCCCATGCCTGTAATCCCAGAATTTGGGAAGGAGAAACAGATTGATCGGTTCTGAATTAAGAATTCAAGGCCAGCCTCAACAATACAACATGTTTGAGGCCAGTCTGGGCTACCTGAGACCCTTTCTTTAAATAAAATAAAATAAAATAAAATAATAATAAAGGTGATAATCCAAGCCTGTAATTCCAGTTCTTGGGAGGTGTGGGCAGATGGACCAAGAGTTCAAGGCTAGCCTGGCTCCATGAGACCCAGTTTCAAAAATCCAAATAATAAAATTAAGCTCCTGACATTGGGCAAAGAAGAGGTGGAACACAGAAGAAGGCAGAGCCGGCTCCTCTCCACTCAACAGGGGGTTATGACTAAGGCAGACCCACAAGATTACACATCCGGGGACTAGCAGGGAGAGGGAGAGTCCGTGAAGAGGTGATACTATCACCATTGAAATGTTAATTACACACCTGGCCATTGTTTGCAGCTCTGAGGGTGCTCTTTATCTCTAATTTCTGCTCCCTCTGCCCTGCCCAGGCAAGCCTGCTGGGAAGGGCTGGGGGCCCAGTGCTAGAGAATGTAAACAGCTCTGTCAAGCCCAGGAGCTGGTGGGACGTCTCATCTGGGGCCTACCTACCCTGGGCAAAAGCTACACGCTCCTTTAAAAAAAAAAAGAACTATTCCTTGAAGTGTCACAAGTGACCGCCAGCTCTTGCCTCCCCCCACCCCCAGTACTGTCACCAGGATATCTGGGAAGCCCAAGGCCGGTGGATAGAAATGTGCCCAGGTTGGATTTCCTAGCAGCCATTGCTGCTGAGCTAGATGCCAAAGGTGGTTTTTGCCTAAGGCCTGGGGACTCCCTCTGCTGAATGACTTACAGTGACCTGGTGTCTTCTCTAGATTCAGGCTAAGGAGAGCCAGAGGCTGCCTGTCTAGTGCATGTGTCTCTAATCCTTACTCGGGCAAAAACAGGGACAGACACGCCTGGTATGACTTGGGGGTAAGGGGAAGTGTGGCTTCCCCGTAGAGAGCTGTATCTCTCATCACCACAGCTTGGCCACCTTATCTAAAGCTGCCTCTAAGTCTAGGCTTCCCCAGAGCCCTGCACTCCTGTGGTCTCCTGTTCTTACTCTCATCCTAACAAATCTCTGCTAGGTGGTAATCACACCCATCCACAGGATTCGCACTTAACCTTTCCCGGGTGAACTCAGCCAGGGCAGGGAGTGTGCCTTGTATGTCTCACTTGTTCTCGTCTTAGGCTGGCCCAGCCCCACAAGGGCGACTCTGGGAGAGCTCGCTCACCCACTACGGCAGTCAGCAGCATCGTTGGCAAGAGGAAGTAAGGCAGGCAGGGTCGGTCATGAGGTCAGGGTGTGCCCCATGAGAGCGCTATACATGCTGACCTCAGTCACCTACACAAGATCCCTAAGAGACCCAGATTGGGGGAAGAAGGGGCTCAGGGATGCCAAAGGGATCCAGGACATCCTAAGTCAAGCCCTGTGAACTTCAGGATGCACCGCAGATCTTCCGGGCCCCATCTCCCAGCACCAAGCTCACGTCATGGCCAAGGGCCATTCCCACTTTCACCCTTGCCTCCCTCCCGCCCACGTCTGCAAGCTCTGGTTTCCTTGCCCAGAAACTGCCATGGGAACCTGGAATATTTGTGCATACCTATGACCTGAGACTTAATCCTGGTCACATGCTGACCCTGTATCCTGGTCCTTGTCACGCTGAACCTTGATTATGCTGGTTACACCCTGAACACTGATCCTATTCACAAGCCTAGGTTTTTGTCCTAGCCACACCCTGGACCCCTGACTGTCAGATTGCAAAGGAACGGGAAAATCTCACTCTGTACCCTGTGGCTCCTAGAGCACTTCTTTCACTGCCCCCTCCCCCACCTCTCCACCCCAGGGGCTGGGCCTCACTTTCTCCCGGCTTGATTCCTATATAACTCAGCCATTTCAGCCACTGACTGTCTTGGCTCTTGACTCCAGTCTTGGCTCTCTTCTTGTCCCCTCTCATGGGGGACCCCCAACCCCCATGACTTGGTCTATTCTGCTGGTCATGTTCAGTCTGGAGTCTTCCAGATGCCTCTGGCTGTTCTCTCCCTCATATCTATAATAAAACCCTTCTTCCTGACCACACCCAAAAATGGTCATGTCCTCATTTTCATTTACTGACCCTCACGACACTCTCAGCTTTCATTTTGGTTATAGATTTAACACTAGTTTTGGTCACACACTGAGCCCCTAACCTGGTCCGTCACAGGCCAACCCCTGACTTTACCCATAATGCACAGGAGTTCCAGTGTCAAGCAGCTTCCAATCCAGGCTTCCATCTCTGACTTCCTGCCCCAGTTCCTACCCTCGAGCATCCCTTCAGGGAACTGTCACAGTCCTGGGGCCTGATTCTAAAGATCAGAAAAGGTTCACAGGACTCCAGGGAAGTTTGGTTTTCATGGGCCTGACTTATGTTCTAGACAGAGCCTGGGAAAGACAGGTAGAGGATGGCATAGTGTTTGAGCTACCTGTGTGCCCCAAACTGGTTCCTATGCCCTTGCCATAGACCACTATATAAAAAGGGTCAGCAGTCTGAGGGAGAGATGGCATAGAGAACCAGCCTGGTCCCAACTCTCTCTTGGAGCTTGGGGTACCTGGATCAGGGACCAGTTGGGTATGCCTCAGGTGAGCATGGTATCAGCCAGATATAAAGGACAGTCATACTGGCTGTATAGACTGGAAGACATGACAACTTCAAGGTATGGTCAAGGGAAGGTTTTTATTCTAAAGATGAGAGAGAAAACAGCCAGAGGCATCTCGAAGAGTCTAGAGCAAAGATTTTTTTTTAAAAAAAGTAGTAGACTGAACATGGTTGACCACACAAACACACACACACACACACACACACACACCCGCCACCATGAGAGAAGCTAGAGCAGAACATGGGAGAGGTGTGACAGAGTCGGGGTGGGGTTCACAAAGAGAGCAGATAGCCTAGATAGCAGGGTTATAAGAAGAATGGGGGGTGTGTGGGGGGAGGTGTGATCTTGTGATCTAGAGGGAGTTTGGGGGAGGGGAGGAGCTCAAGAGGCCAGATAGTGTGATGTAGAAGCCTGCGGTGTGTGTGCTGAACACACAGTATACACCTAGCCATCCATGAACACACACTGCTGCCAGTTGCACCTTCTGCCCTCAGAAGGGAGGCTCCCCCACTGACGCTCCTCTCCATCCCCGCCACCTCCCCTTGCCAGGGCCTCCTGTAGGCCTTTGCTTTCCTCTCCCCACCTGCACCTGCCCCAATGGGCTCCCCACTCCTGCAAAAGCCAGTGCTCCATACTGTCCTCTATGCATGGTTTCAAGCACACATTGTAGCCAGGCCTGCTCTGGGCATGGGCACTTGGGGGACAGGTGTTGTATTGCCACAGTGGATGCTGGGATCTTGGGGATGTCACTGGGGCTGAGCAGGAGGTGAAAAGCCCCCCTAGAGAGCAGTTTCTGCAGATTTTTATGAAGATGAGGGTAGTTGTCTCTGCCTTGGAATCTGAGTGTCTGTGGCTCTTCTGGGATGTCACATCTTACCTTATGGGAGCACACAAGGAAATAGGGATTGAGGGAGGAGGGTGATTCCCAAAGGACAATTTAAGGTTTTCAAACGAAGCAACCCTCGGACTGTTTGTCATAGCTTAATTTAGAAGGAACCTGCAAAAGAAGGTCTGGTGATGTACGGCTGTGGAACCCAGAATTCTGGAATAAAGAAACCCTCATGTTATTGCATCGAGACCGTTTCTCGAGAGTGATTTGGGTGTCGCCTTCTGGGGTGTGGGGTGCTGGGGCACCCTCGTTTTTGGGGGGAATCTTACAATGCATGCCTGTAGGATCAGGTGGGAGGAGGAAAGGGAGTTAGTTCATAGTGACTTTGAAGGCAGCATAGGCTGCAAGAGACTCTGTTTAGAAAACCAGAACACAAGAGCCTCTTGGGGCTGTAAATGGGTAGTGAAGCTAAAGGGTAAACTGAGGGCCATAAATACCATTAGCTGGACCTTTCTGACCCAAAGCTAGCAAAAGCTAGAAGAAAACTCACAGAAGTCCAGTCAGCTGTTACATGTCTCAAGCACCACCCTGAGCTCGGGGGGGGGGGGGGGCACACAGAGTGGGCTTTAGCTAAGTGCTGGGGGGCTAGGTTGAGCTTAGCTGCTTCTCTATCCTTTGGCAAGCAGAGATGCACTTTTTGTAATCAAGGTTCTCATCGTCCTGGGCGGAAGGCAGCTTTTACACCTATCTGGATGAGCGCCTTGGTAGACCAAGTCCAGGCCATCAGCTTCTCGCTTTTCCTCAGTTTGCTTGCTTTGTCTCCAAGGTACACAGCCCTCTCCCTGAATTCTGCTTTATATTACAAGTTCCCTGACTCTTCTGGTTTCTGATGGTTCTTTGTCTGGGAAGGCACTAGGGAAGATGTTCCTAACCTTAAGCTGTCTGTCTCATAAGGAAGAGTGGGTTCTCCCCGGTTCTGGGAACACGCCTGGGTAGTCCCCAGATCCACACACTGACACAGACTTTCCCCTGGCCCTCCTCTTTTGTTCCTTGGCCTCCTTTCCACTCCCACACTCCTGCCTATCTTGGGTGTAAGGACAGGGGCTGGCTCCCCAACCTCTATCCCCAACAGCTCCCCTCCGGGCCTCTCAGTATGTCATAGAGGGCCAGGCCCTCAGCCTGGTGCCCTTTCTCCCATTGCCACATGCGGTCACACCTCATCTTTTCAGAACTGGCACAGTTGCCAAGACTGACAACCAGGCACCATGCCCAGTGCTCTGGCCCTACCCATCAGGCTCTCCCTTCCCATCCTCTCCCCAGCCTCCATCTCCAGCCTCTTGTCCTCGGCTTCTTTCTAACCCCTAGCCTGGACCCCGCCTGGCCTTTGTCCAAAGGCTTTCCTTTGTCCTCTTCCTGCCCTCAGTAGATCCTTCCTGGCCACCTTTTCCAACCTAGAGTCCCTTTCAGAGCCTTGAACTTCTTGGCTCAAGACATGCAACCATCATGCTAATGAAAATAATTACATTAAGCCTTACAGCAGCAGCAACTGGCCAAATGCATAATGGGCTGAGTGAGTGAACAGGTTTGATCCGGTGAGTGCTGTGTCCCAGCCAGCAGAAGATGCAATGGGCTCAGAGCCTATCGGCTTTCCCTACTCTCCCCGTGGAGGAAGGAAGGCCTGGTCAAGGAAATTGAGCATCACCACGCTTATCCCAGAAGGCCAAGCTCATGGTGGGGAAGGGGTAGGTTAAGAGTATAGGATCTTAGAGGCATTTGGGGGAGATAGCACAAGGAACATGGCCAGCTGCATATCCTCCGCAGACACTGGGGCAGGCAGGAGCTGGCTTTGATGACAACTAGAGAACTGAGAAACAGCCAATCCAGTTCTGCATCACACTATCCTGCAGCTGGAACTCTCCCAACTGCAAGTCACAACTCCTGTGCTCATCCATAGAGCCTAGAGGGGTACCACAAACATTATAGTTGGCATAATTTCCTTAGGCTGATTTCTTCCTAAACTCTGACCCTATTGTCTCCAGATCCTTGGGGGCCCAGATATCCAGGGTCACATGTACTGTTGCATAGGTTGTAGATGATAGAGGGACCTGAAAGGTCACCTCGCCTAACTTAGCTCAGCAGTCCACACTTCTGTCTCCATCTTGTCCCCTAGACAAGCTTTTAGCACAGTTCACTTTTGTTTTTGTTTTTGTTTTTTCGAGACAGGGTTTCTCTGTATAGCCTTGACTGTCCTGGAACTCTCTCTGTAGACCAGGCTGGCCTCAAACTCAGAAATCCACCTGTCTCTGCCTCCCAAGTGCTGGGATTAAAGGCGTGTGCCACCACTGCCTGGCTACCACAATTCACCTTTAAATTACATTTAAAGTCCCAGTCGGTAAGTGGGGCTTGGATCAGGAAGTATGCTGCTCAAGGGCATACAGCTCATCCAAGGCAGACCAGAGTTCAAGACCTGTGTCCTCCAGCTTTGCTGTCTGTCCCTTGCTGTCCTGCTCAGCCTATCAACGGGGACTGGCCTTCTCCCCCTAGCTCAGGGCATGTCCTATCTTCACATACATTTGGAGATAGGTGATCTGATCTTACTTCCTTGTTTGTGACTGGGCTGCTTTTAGAATTTGCTTCCTATATAACCACAGCAAAAGTCAAAGCACTTGGGACAAAAGCCAACTCCCCAATGTCCACTGCTGGGCTTAACTAAGCCACAAGCATTGGCTTAACTATGGAAAACCCGCAGGGTGACAGAGTAAGAGTACTGTAACTCCATGTAAAACAAGGCAAGTCCCTTTGGTTCAGAGGGCTCATGCCTGAAGATCACCAGAAAGCTGGATAAGGGCATAATAACCTGACTCTGGTCCCCAGGATAGACCTGCCACTGACTGTCCGTTCACAGGAGGATCAGCACTTTCTTCCTCTCAGGGACTTCATGAGGAGCTTTCATTTGGCCCTGATGAGTCAGGCATGGTGGTACACACTTGTAATCCCAGTACTCGGGAAGATGAGGCAGAAAGGTTATTTTAAATTCTAGGACATGCCAGGCAGTGGTGGTGCACGCCTTTAATCCCACCCAGCATTTGGGAGGCAGAGGTAGGCGGATTTTTGAGTTCGAGGCCAGCCTGGTCTACAGTGTGAGTTCCAGGACAGCCAGGGCTGTACAGAGAAACCCTGTCTCGGAAAAACCAAAAAACAAACAAACAAACAAAAGATCTAGGGCAGCGGGGCTGGAGAGATGGCTCAGCGGTTAAGAGCACTGGCTGCTCTTCCAGAGGTCCTGAGTTCAATTCCCAGCAACCACATGGTGGCTCACAACCATCTGTAATGGGGTCTGATGCCCTCTTCTGGTATATCTGAAGACATGACAGTGTTCTCAGATACTTAAATAAAATCTTTATAAATAAACAAAACAAAGATCTAGGGCAGCTTGAGCTATGGACACAGACACATCACACACATACACTCACACACCATTTCTGCCTGTCTGGCAACCCCCATCCTGACAATCCCTGTGTTTGTACCCAGATATCAGCTATGAGCATCCTCAGATGTCACCTCACTATGCTCCAACAGACACCTACAGCCTCTGCTGAGAAGCAGGGCCAGTGCTGTGCTGGGCTGCCAGTGGATCCTGCAGCTATCCAGATCTATAGGTCCCATACCACAGCTTCATCTACAGATTCAGACACCTCAGTACCCCAAATCCATTGTGATAGTTAGAATGACAATGACCTTCATAGGCTTAGATCTTTTGTTTTCACGACTTATTTATTTTATATATGCGAGTACACTGTCCCTTTCCTCAGACACACCAGAAGACAGCATTGGATCCCATTATAGGTGGTTGTGAGCTACCATGTGGTTGCTGGGAACTGAACTCAGGACCTCTGGAAGAGCAGTCAGTGCTCTTAACTTCTCCCGATCCCACTGGCTTAGATATTTCAATCATTGCTTCCCAGTTGGTAGAACTATTTGGGGAAGATTAGGAGGTGTGGCCTTGTAGGAGGAGGTGTGCCACTAGGGTGGGATTTGAGGTTTCAAAAGCCCACACCATTCCTAGTTAACCCTCTGCCTCAAGCCAGGCGGTGGTGTTGCATGCCTGTAATCCCAGCACTCTGGGAGGCAGAGGCAGGCAGATTTCTGAGTTTGAGGCCAGCCTAGTCTACAGAGTGAGTTCCAGGACAGCCAGGGCTACACAGAGAAACCCTATCTTGAAAAAAACAAATCAAAAAAAAAAAAAAAAAAAACCTGCCTCATGCTTGTGGATCAGGATATAAGATCTCAGCTACTGCATGCCTTCTGTCATGCTCCCCACTAATGATGGTCATGGGCTCTCACCCTCTGACACGGTAAGCCACAAATAAACACTTTCTTCTGTAAGTTGCCTTGGTCATTGAGTCTTATCCCAGTCATAGAAAAGTAACTAAGACAGCCATCCTTATTCCTGGATCATCAGACAAAGAAGGGGTGATCAGGTGCAACATTGGAGCCTTCTTGGTTCCTTCTAGAATTGGGTCTGAAGCAATCAGGGGAAGACGGAGGGACAGGGGGATCAGGAGTACAACCCAGGTACACCAACCCCATGTTCCATGTCCAAGGAGACCCCCAACATGTGCAGTAAGCAGCTGCATTTGAGTTTACCACACACTGTACTCCCAATCTGCCAAAGGCAGGAAGTTCTTACCACTCAAACATGGCTGGTCCATCCACCTCCTACCCTTTACCTCCTATCCTACTCTGCTGCAGTCTGATCTGTGAGGTCTCCGGATGTCTTGAAGTGGTTATACTGCTCCTTCTCTGCAGTTCCCCTAGTACTTCATCAGGAAGTTTGAGCACTCAGCTGCTCTGAGAGGCCTGCCTGCCCTCAGGGATTCCCTTTCAACTGTTCTGAAGTGGAGCCTGGTCCCAGGGTATCAGTCACTAGCTACTCTTCCCTACTCCTTGGTACCCTGTTCACAGCTCCATATTTCACATTTCAGTGGTCACAGGCACCTGTAAACGAAGATGGTGCTATCTTATCTACTTGAACCTGTCCATAGACCGTGAACCTCAGGAGGGCAAAACTGGCATCTCACTCCCAGATAGGCTCCAGTGCTTACTTAGCGCAGGGTCAGACACAGAGTAGGCACTCAGTAAATAGGTGACACATAGTAGGTACTCAATGAATATGTATGACAGAAAAATGGAAAGAGAAAAAGTCACCCCAGGACCAGGCACTGTGAGCAAGTTGGAGGATCTTGGGCACTCACTCTGAAGGACAAGATACCTGGTGAGTTTGCTTCCAGGGATGGGCTGGGTTTGGGTCCTCAGAACAGAATGAGGCTCCAGTGAGGAGCAAACATACGACCATAAGTAGGCCCAGCCCAGAAGTAGGCCCTGCCTACAGCTTTCCCCCCAGAGGCCATGCTCTGTTCTGGCCCATGTGCACAACACCAGTGCATTGCATTCTCTATAGAGGTCCACAAGGGAGGCATCTGGGGCCTCATTTTACAGAGGTGGATTTTAAGGTTTGGAGTGTAAGTTCCCACCCAGACCACCCAACTATGCTGTAGAACTTGGATGAGAAACAGGGAGTGTGTTTTTTGTGTGTGTGTGTGTGTGTGTGTGTGTGTGTGGTGTGGTGTTTGTTGAGAATTCTGCTATCTTGGGGGAACACCCTGACATTGTCTAAGCCCAGATTTCGGGAGGTACCTCCAGGAACTTGGATACAGGGCTCTGGTCCTCTGTACCTCAGAGGCTCTGGCCTCCTGCAGCTGCTGGGGGCTACTCTGGCTGGCTGCCCACCAGAGTGTGAAATGCTTCCCGAGGGAGTCCCTGGGGAAACCCCTGGCAGACGCCTGCTGCGAAGTGAAGTGTGTTGGGGAGGCCTTCCTTCCGGCTGATCCGCCTGGGCCTCCAGGGTCAGGCCTCAGGTCACCCTCCAGATGGGACAGGAAGCCCATTAGTCTAGATTGGGGGCTGGAAGGCGGGAGTTGGTCTAAGGCCCAGGGCTACAAGCCTGACGACCTGAGTTCCATCTCCAGATCCCACACAGTGGGAAGAGAGAAACAACTCCCAAAGACAGACAGAAGACACACACACACACACACACAGAGAGAGAGAGAGAGAGAGAGAGAGAGAGAGAGAGAGAGAGAGAGAGAGAGAGTAAAACATTAAAAATTAAAAACAAAAGCAGGTCCAGCAGGGGAGGAGGGGAGGATAGACACTCCAGTGAACCTCATGGGGTTCCAAGCTCCATAATGTGCCTACCAGAAACACAGCACCGGGCCAGTCCTCACCTCTTGTACATGCTGGGAGAGCTTGTCCTGGGCCCCTCTTGCCGATCCTGTTTGTGTTAGCATCCGCGTTAGATCTCCCCTGGGCCAGCATCTACAGGGCAGTGCTCCTCCCGGGTCTCTGCTTTGAGCACCCGCCTTGAGTTCCTGCCCTGACTTCCCTCAATGATGACTTGAGACCCTCGAGGATAAGATGAGGCAAACCCTTTCCTCCCCAAGTTTGCTTTAGGTAGGTCATGGTATCTATCACAGCAAAGATTCAACACTAGGGCACCTCGTAGCCCAGGCTGGCCTGAATGCATAGTAATCTTCTTCCTGCTTCCTAAGAGCTGGGATTATAGCACCCATCTTTTGTTCTTTGAAAAAAAAATAAAAAAGAATACTAAAACTTTTTCAAATTACTAGGCAGTTATAATGATGCAAGCTTGCAATCCCGGCCTCCGGTAGAGGGAAGCATGAGGATTAAGAGTTCAAGGCCAGACTCAGCAACTCGGGGAGTTAAAGCGCTGGAATAACCCGAAAGTGTGCTTCTGTTTGCTTATCTGTAGAAAGGAAGAGATGCTAACAGAGCTTACTTTATTGAGCCAAAAGCCCTGCTACTCTTTCAAGGACACCTGCAAGGACCTTAAGCTAGTTGCACAATAGATTATGGGCAATCTTTTGGCTGGAGGGATAGATAACACAGGAAGTTCCCTCAATCCGCAGAAGGGAGGGAGTGACTCCCAGTACTTTTCTGGAGCATAGCCCTAAAAGGTGGAGCAGTTCTTGTTGATGCCCTAGATGCTTATAGGCCAGATAGTCATGGTATATGCAGCAGTAAACAAGAGACCCTGCTTTAAAATAGAGCGGACAATGACTAAATCCCAAGGTTGTTATCTGATATACATACACACTATGGTATATGTGCTCATATATACATACATACATGCACACACATTACATCATATATTTACATACACACACACAGACACACACACACACACACACACACAATGTAAGACCCTCAAAAACCGAGGGCACCCCAGCAGATCCCCAAATCACTCTCGAGAAACGGTCTTGATGCAATAACATGAGGATTTCTTTATTCCAGAATTCTGGGTTCCACAGTCGTACACCACGCAGGGGTAGAGGACTGTGGACCCTGAGTGCCGAATTGAGACAGCTTTTATAAGTTTACAACAAAGCCTGCGAATCACAAACCAATCATTTCTTAGCATCGAGAGCCCAAGAAATGCAAGCCAATCGACTTGTACCACTCCATAGTATTTAGGCCAATCAGTTTAAATTATCGCCCACGCTCAGTGGACCAATTAATTTCCTATTTTCTTGGAGTCTATAGCTATGTGAACTCCTGGATAGGAGTAGTGGCGTAAGCAGTTTACTGAAGCAAGATAAGCTTAGCTCATTTCCAGTTACCTTGTGGGGCCAGGATCACCTACTCAAGGTCTTTTTGCCTAGCTCTGAACAAAGGGCGGGATCTGGAATGTAAAGTGTTGGGTCTCCTTAGAAGGCTAGAGTTAGGCTGTATTTTCTATTCTTTCAACACACACACACACACACACAAATCAAGAACAACTTTAGCGCTGTAAGTAGCTGAAAACCTCAAAGGAGGAGACTATTTAATGGTCAATGAAAGTTATATGAAATTTAACTTTTTTTTTTCCCCAAGACAGGGTTTCTCTGTGTAGCTTTGGCTGTCCTGAAACTCACTCTGTAGACCAGGCTGGCCTCGAACTCAGAAATCCACCTGCCTCTGCCTCCCAAGTGCTGGGATTACAGGCGTGCACTACCACTGCCTGGCTGAAATTTAACATTCAGTGTCCACCAATAAAGCTTTATTAGAACACAACAGATACTGGAGTTATTAGGGTGAGAGTCTGGGCCCTGGCAGCCCTAATAAGCCAGGCTTAATAGACCAGTTAAAAGTGGAAAATGGGCAAGAGATGGCTCAGAGGTTAAGAGCGTGTATTACTCTTGCTTAGACTGGTTTGTTCAGAACCACCTCTAACTCAGCTCCAGGGATCCAATACATTATCTGGACTCCAAAGAACCTGCACAGTCCTAGGGGTAGACCTGGCTGGCTTGAACTCAGAGAGATCTGCTGGCCTGAGTCCTGGGTGGGTTTAAAGGCATGCCTAGCAATAAATCTTTTTTTTTTAATGAAAATCAATATGACCACACTGTGTTGAGGAAGTAAGAGGTCTGGTTACACTGCACTCTCAAGGTTATCTTCTTCAGGGTCTGGTCATGAGATCCAGCTTCAATAGAGGAGAGAGGTGTGAACTGCTAAGCAGTCCTAGTCAGTCTCCCGTCCTTGTCTGGGCGTGTATCTTTCCTGCAAATTGGTCTGATAAGCTATAAGTCTCATTCCAGTAAACAAATTCCCCCTCTGGATAACATAAGGCTTCAGTCTTTTCCTTCTCCAGCAAGAGACACCCAGGGAAATTCCAGTTTCTTGGGTTACATTGTTTCAATCGCCAAAGGGAGGACTCAAGTGTTTCTTTAGAATGTCTTCTTTCTTCCTGGGAGTTTTACAATCATGCTCCCTCTCAAACCTTTCTTTAGAGAAAAGGTCTCCCTTTTCTTTGCTTTTTGTTTTGTTTTTGGTTTTTGTTTGTTTTGTTTGTTTGTTTGTTTTTGTTTTTTCCAGACAGTGTTTCTCTGTGTAGCTCCGACTGTAGCTCCGACTGTGTAACTTACTCTGTAGACCAGGCTGGCCTCGAACTCAGAAATCCTTGCTTGCCTCTGCCTCCCAAGTGCTAGGATTAAAGGTGTGTGCCACTACCGCCCGGCAGGTCTCCCTTTTCTTGACACTCCAGGCTTGCCTCTGACTTTCAGTTATCCTCCTGCCTCTGCCTTCCAAATGCTAGTATAGCTGATCCCCACATCTTCCTAAGACTCTGCCCACTCGGTCTCATGCTGTACCTGCAGAGGCAAAGTCTTACAGCAAGGAGGGCCTGAATCACAAAAACAAAACACTCTCTGCCTCTGTCTAGAAATTTACCAATCTTGACCATACGTGATCCTCATAAGTCCCTGAAGAGATGATATTGGTGGATGGGAAACTAAGGCACGGAGAATTCAAAGAAGTCACCAGAGGTCCCTGAACATTGTCTGAGCTAACCAAGTGCCATGGTATGCATCTCCAAGAACCAGGGTCTGCAACTCACTGTGTAACCCAGGAAGGCCTCAAACTTGTGGTAATCCTCCTGCTTCAACCTCCTAAATGCTGAGATTACAAGCATACACCACACACCCCATCAAATTCCCCTGACCCCCTTTTAAAAATGATTTATTTATCATTTTTATTTTATATGCATTGGTGGTTTTGAAGGGACTAGTCAGCCTGAGCATGGCAAACACGCCTCTGGCAGGCCCCACCCTTCTGCCTTGAGGCCGGGCAGTGGTGGCGCACGCCTGTAATCCCAGCACTTGGGAGGCACAGACAGGCGGATTTCTGAGTTTGAGGCCAGCCTGCTCTACAGAGTGAGTTCCAGGACAGCCAGGGCTATACAGAGAAACCCTGTCTCCAAAAAACCAAAAAACCAAAACAAAACATTCCTAAAGCTAGCCACCAAGGTCTATTCCCGTATTTGTCCACATCCTCCTCCTGAGACTATCAAAGTATCGAAGTCCAGCAACCGGAAGCTCTCTAATTAACATGCCCAATTAAAATTAAACACCCATCTGGACATGGGTTTCCCTTTCTCCTCTCCGTCTAGAGGCAGGTATCATCCCCACCTATCCCAGGACAAACATCCCTTCCCCCCTCCCCTGTTCCTTTCCCCTTCTCCTTTGTCCTCTATCTCCTGCCTTTGTCTCTTATTCTCCGCCCTCTGTCCCTCTGGGGCAAACAAATCTTTGTGCAGAGAACTAGGTCTCGGGGTATTCTGAGCCCAAACCGGTCCTTTATAGGTTGGCCTGCATGCATATCTGTGTAAGGGTGCTGCATTCTCTGGAACTGAGTTACAGATAGTTGTAGGTTGCCATATTCTTTCTGGGAATTGAATCCTGGTTCTTTGGAAGATCGTCCAGTGTTCTTAACTGCTGAGCTATCTTCCTAGTCCGACTTCACCTTTGTATGAGGACGCAGCCCACTGGGATCTGGTCTCAGCTACTTAGATAAGATCATCTTCTGCTCCCAAGGGTTGGGGTTCCCACATATGCCCATTGGGTCACAATTCAATGTTTGACACCCAGTGGGGCGCACTCCTCTCTGCACCTAACCTCCCAGTGAAGTGACCTAAAAAGTCTTCTAGCAAATCTGTAAGAGAACCAAGTTCTCACCAGGACACAGAGGGGTTGCGTTTAGAGGGGAAGCCAGCAGTTGGCAGTTCGGAAGAAGGTGGAACCCAGCCTGGTGGGGTGAATCAAGTTCACCCCAGGATGCTGTCAGAGGTAAATTTCAAAACCTGGGCCCTTGCAAAAGCATCCTTGCCCTCTTCCTCCACCCCCAGTCATTGGCTATAGACACCCACAGGTGTATCGATGTTTTTGCTCCAGGCCCCACCTTGCCCTGCTGAAGCCCTGGCATCTTCCAGCTAGCTGCCCAACCTGGCGGCAACTTTGCCTTTCTTCAGTGCTTTCCCACCTCAGCCGTAATCCTGGGAGGAGAGTCCCTGAGAAACACCCTTTCACCCCTTGACAGCATGGCCCTCCTGAGCTCCACAGAGGCAGACAATTTTAGAAAGTGCTTCACTAACACTTAGAAAAAGTTCTGCAGTGTCCTTTCCACTAGAGAGAAGCAGTAGGCTCAGAGAGGGCGTGGCCAGGCAGGGCTGGCCTGACCAAAGTTTAGCCCCAACTCCTACTGCCTCAGGTCCTCCCTCCTAAGTCAGAGCTGTTAGAGTTACATCACCCCGGAAGTATCTCCAGTGGGGCCCTCTGTAAGCATGACTTCTCCCTGCCCTGGAATCATGCTAGAGACAGAGAAACCCTTTAGAAACGAGGCTTGGCGGCGTAATCAGCATGTGTAAGAATGAGGAGCCCCATCAGCCTCTTGAACGCCCCCGCCCAGGTAATCTGCCTCATTTCTCAGATAAGGAAACTGAGGCACAGGGGACACCACTTTGCACTTAGCAGCAGCCAAGAGCCCGAGATGAGTGGATTTCTCTGCGTCCCTCCATCCCCTGGACCCCTGTCTTTCCATCCGCACACCAGGCAAATCCTGCTCTTAATCCCCTTGCCTTGGGGTCATTGCAGGATCTGTGGAGCCCACAGGAGTGGAATCCTCTCTGTCTCCCTGCTGCCACCAACTGTGCCACAAGGAGTCAGAGCAGGTGTGTGGCTGTGTTCAGGTGTTCTGGTTGGTCACTGAGAGCATCACATTGGCTGATCAGAGCATTAAGACTCAAATTTTTCCATCTGCTTCATAGAGTCTGAGAAGCTTCAGAAAGGATTCAGACCTCGGGGGAGCTGTTGCCTTTGGGATAAACAGTTTGCCCCAACCCTGCTGTTTCTCTCAACTGCTTCTCTTTACCAGGGAGTTCTAGGGAAATAAGCTCCCTTCCTCCTTTCCATAAGCCCTTCAATGGGAATGTTATCCCATTTTACAGATGAGGAAACTGAGGTCCAGGCAGGTGAACAGCCATAGCCAGGATAGATGTGTAGCAACAGCTCCTCTGTCCCCCATTGACGAGTACCAAGAGTCACAGGGATCCTGAGTAATCTCAGTCAGCAGGCAGAGACCCACTAGATAGCCCTAGCACTGGAGTCAGACATGTGTTGGGATCAGGGACAGGAATGCTTCTCACCTTGGGGCAGCTGAGTCTGAGGGCCAAGAGGCTGAGTGTGATCCTCACAGTTATCAGGGGAGAAGGTATTAATAGAAGATAACTCAGGGACCTGGAGGATGGCTCAGTGGTTAAGAGCATTGTCTGCTCTTCCAGAGCTGAGTTCAATTTCCAGCATCCGCATGGCAGCTCACAACTGTCTGTAACTCAAGTTCCAGGGGATCTGACTCCCTTACATAGACATACAGGCCAAACACCTAAACACCAATCCATAGAGAGGAGGAGGAAGAGGAAGAACAGGAAGAGGAAGAGGAGGAACAGGAGGAGGAGGAGGAGGAAGAGGTGGAGGAGGAGGAGGAGGAGGAGGAGGAGGAGGAGGAGGAGGAGACCTTGGTTCTGGAAGTCCACCACTGGGACCTAGGCAAGGGGAAGGAGGACCCAGACCCTGTGCCTGGCGGCTTCCATGACACTCTGGGGCCCTGAGTGACTTCTCAGAAAGACCCGAGCAATGAAAGGTACATCGGAGAACAGGGCAGAAAGGGCAAAGATGAACTTTGCCAGCTCTCAGCGCATCCCAGGCACTGAATGGGGAAGCCCACAGCCTACACAGTAAGCAGAGCAGGGCATACAGAGCTGTGTACACAATTTCGCATGCATGTGTGCATGTGTGTGTTCACCGGTGGGTCTAAAAGCAGTGCAGGTATGCATGTGTTTGCAAATCCTAGTCTTGTACCCTAGGGGCCACACACTTCATAAACTGAAAGTCTCCCTTTGACAGCAGAGAATCAAATGTGACAGTTGTCTGTGTCAGTGCCATAGCCCTAGTCATAGGGAAACTGAGTCAGGGAGTAAGGAAAGCAGGTTGTCTGACTGCACAGCTCAGGTAAGGAAAGTGACTGATTGCACCCTATACCCTTTGACCCCATCCTATATTGAAGTTAGGGTTAGTTGGGGTACAGCCTTAATGTGGGCTTGGGATGTGAGCTGTCAGGCCAGAGAGATACTGGGCCAGCACTCTGAAAAGAATCCAGAAACTCTCTTGGGTTTTGTGAGGTATGTGTGTGCTTGATGCTGCAGATGTGGGGCCTGGCGTTCTGGCTCCATGTGATTTGCCCTGACTCGATTGGAAATCTCTTTCCTGTGGCATGCGCGCCTTGCAGCCAGCTGTGCCCGAATGCCTGTTCTCACACTTTGGAGCCCCGAGGCTTTGTCCAAAGAGAGACCTTTCTCTCTCACCCTGGTGCTGTCCAGATCTTAAGGAGGGTGTCCCAAGGGCCTGATCCCCTACGGTGGGGCTGCCAGCCCAGAAGCCAAAGTTTTTGCTCTTAGACAGAATGGTAAAGAGGGCGTAGCTGAGGGCTCCTCAGGTGTAGGGTGCTGAACCAATCTAGCAGGTTGGGTGAGAACCAGGTGGGCCTCTTCCGTTTCTGTACCCCACCCTGTAGGATAAGGGTGACCTTATTCCTGGCCTTGAAGACAGCCTAGGGCACTGAACAGAGAGACCAGAGTTTTGTGTGCCCTCATGCAGGAAGGATCTTGGGATGGGCCAGCCCCTCATGGGTAGTATGCAGAAGATCACACAGGAGCTGACCAAGAAGTTCTAGACCCAGCATCAAGAGGAAAAGTTTCCAACAGGGTCAGCACCTGTCCACTATATCTGAAAAAGATTATTCCAGCCTGGCATGGAGGCACATTCCTATAATCCCAGCACTTGGAAAGGTAAAGACAGAAGGATCAAGAATTTTAGGCCCACCTTGGTTTAAAGTGAGTTCGAGGCCAGCTTGGGCTACAGAAGACCCTGTCTCAAAACAAATAAAACAGTCCTTCCAAAAGTTCTGCAAAGGCAGAGCTGGAGGTGGTCAGGTAACGCCAGTAGGCCAGGGCCATGCCACGGTGCTCTTTAGGATGCCTACGGGTTCAGTTTCTGAACCTGTATGTATACCCTGCAGAGGGCCAAAGGCCAGCAAGGTCCCAAGATGAAGCCTCCTAACTAGAAACGTGGAGACTGGCTTGTGGGGCTACAGGGGCACAGTCAAGAATCCAAGGATGGTGGGCAGCAGAGAGTGACCCCATGCAGCATCCCTGGGCTCCCCCTTTCTTTCCAGTTTTCCTTTGCCTCACCTGCTTACTGTCCTCATCTCCACCCACAGGTCCACCACTCTGGCCCCTCCCACTACCAGCTTCTCCTACTGTCTTTCCTTCCCACAGTCAGTCTCACCCACAGTGGATAGCTTCTTGGTCCACTGACATGACCTGACTGAGGAACTAACGAAGCCAGCAGGAACCTCACTGGGGACAGAGCAGCATCATAGAGCCCACCCCATCCCCCACCCGCTATGCTGCGCTGCACTGTTGCCCCAGCCTCTGAGTCCTTGCTGGAGCAGTAACCCCTGCTGAACGCCCTCTCACCCACCCTATGCAGGCCTCCCACAGAGCCTCCTGAAGAACCTTCCTGGGTCCAGGCTTCCCTGAGCTCCTCAGCTGTCTCTGTGGTTCACAATGGTGACCTACCCTGCCGTTGAGAGGCCAACTCAGTCTAGGCTTTAGCTGCATGGGACTTGAGTCTCTGGCACCCACGATAGAGCTTGGCAGAGCAGATGATTCTCAAGTGGAAAAGAAAGATGGAGGCTGTGTGGGCTGGTGCATATACGTAACCCTGGCACTTGAAAGGAGTTGAGGCTAGCCTGGGCTACATAGAAAAACCATGTCTCATGGGAAGGGCAGGGCAGGACAAGGTAAGGCAAAATGAAGTCCATCTGTTCAAATAAAGGAGGCCACTCTAACCTGAGGCCACCTTAAACTGTAACATCAGTTCCATCCTGAGCCCTATAGCTAGTCGAAGACTAACTAAGCCATGATCCCACTTAAAAACTAGTCATAATCTCAGGAGCAGAGCGAGCTGTAATCTACCTGGGACTTTTTTGTTGTTGTTTTGTTTTTCGAGACAGGGTTTCTCTGTGTAGTCCTAGCTGTCCTGGAACTCACTCTGTAGACCAGGCTGGCCTCGAACTCAGAAATCTGCCTGCCTCTGCCTCCCAAGTGCTGGGATTACAGGTGTGTGCTACCATGCCCGGCTTACCTGGGACTTTGAATACTAGTCACAGCCTATACCTGGTTACACACTGAGCCCTGAGCCTATACTGTACTACACTACTGATTTTTGTGGGTTTTATGTTTGTTGTTGGTGGTGTGTGTGTGTGTGTGTGTGTGTTTTAAAAAGATTTATCTATTATCTATAAGTACATGGTAGCTGTCTTCAGACACACCAGAAGAGGGCATCAGATCTCATTACAGATGCTTCTGAGCCACCATTTGGTTGCTGGGATTTGAACTCAGGACCTCTGGAAGAGCAATCAGTGCTCTTAACCACTGAGCCAACCCTTCTTGTTGTTGTTGTTGTTGTTGTTGTTGTTTTGGGTGTGTATATGTGTTTGTTTGTTTTTAGTTTTATTTTATATGCATGTCTGAGTGTCTGTATGTGTGTCCATACATCACATGTACGTCTGGTGGCCAAGATGGCCAGAAGAAGGCATCAGATCCCTTGAAATTAGAATTACAAGGCAGTCGTGGGTCACCCTGTGGGTACTGGGAACTTAACGGAGGTCCTTTTCAAAAGCTGCAAGTGTTCTTAACCTCTGAGTCATCTCTTCAGCTGCTGTGGGAATTTTGGGGGGTTTGTTTTTCTGGATTTTAAGATGGGCCTCCAGTAGCTCACTTGGGCCTCAAACTTGTTCTATAGCCAAGGATGATCTTGAGTGCCTGATCTTCCTGCCTCTCCCTCCCAAATGCTGGGATTTCACCACCATGCCCAGTTCTACACTGAGTCCTGACCCCGGCCATATGCTAAGCCCTGATCCTGGCTACACTCATACACTGAGCCCTAGGTCAGACATTCACCCCAATCCTGGCATATCTCAAACCCTGAGGCTTTGCTGAATCAGCACTGGCTCTGGCTTATCTGAGCACTGGCTTGGTTCCCATTCTGTTTATTAGGTTACTTTGCTGACTGCCCAGCACTCCCTCTCTAGGAAGCCTGGAGGGAGGTCTCTGCTCAGTTCTGCCCCAGGCCCCAGTCCTGCCCAAACCCGAGGTGCTTGGAGTTGCTTTCCCTTCAGATTAGGGAGGGCTGAGCCATCCCACTCACTGGCAGCCTGCAGCCCAGGAGGCCTCAAAGTACGTTTCCGCTTCCAGCACAGTATCCAAGGGGTGTCCCTGGGAACGAGCCCAAACACTCAAAGCTCCTTGGAGCTAAAGTAGCTCCGTAGACAACATGGAAAGTTGAAGTGGACAGCCAGCCTGGTCAGCCAGCCCTTCTGCAACCACCATTTTTGGCCTTAGACTTCAGATACTCCTGGCAACGTCTCTGGCTCCCCATTCTTAGGGTTAGACAGTACTGACCCTGCCACAGGCAACCAACTAGCAGAGCTACCGCCCGGGATGCTGAACCGCTGGCCTCACCTAGTCTCTGTGGTGAGTGGGCGAAGGGCCTTTTAGTTTGGCCTTGCCCTCTTCCAGCTCCTTCTTAAATTTTATTTGTTTTGAAAAGGTGTCTCAATTTATAACCTGGGCTACTTTGAAATTCTCTCCGTCACCTAGGGTGGCTTTGAAATGTAGCAATCCTCCTGCTTCAACCTCCCCATAACTGAGATTAGAGCTATACACCACCACACCTACTTCCCACATCCTTCTTTATTGCATCTTATTTAGTGCGTATGTGTGATGGTCAGAGGACAACTTCCAGGAGTCAGCTCTCTCTTTCCACCGTGTGACAACCTCAGGTTGTCAGGCTGGGTGCTTGGTGGCAAGTCATCTTGCCAGCTCCAGAGTTATTTATTTATTTATTTATTTATTTATTTATTTATTTATTTATTTATTTTTAAAGAAAAAGAAGCCAGCGTTTTCAGTGTTCTTGTGGTGTACTGCGCCCTGCTCATTCTAGCAGTGCCCAGCGTGGAATGAGGCTGGCCCTGGTGAAGAAACTAAGTGTGCTTGCTTTCTTCTTTCTTTGTGTGTATGTGGGGGGAGGGGCAGGGGAGTCAGAGAGCAATCTCTGGTGCTAGTCTTCGCCTTCCGTCTTGTTTGAGACAGGGTCTCTTCTTGTTTATCTCTGAGATACCAGGCTAACTGGTCCATGGATTTCTGTAGAGTCTCCTGTCTCTCACACATCTTGATGTAAGAATGCTGGACTGGCAGACTCCATTGACTATGGGTGACGTATGCTTATAAAAAGATAAAGAAGGGGGTGGGTATGTTCTATGGAGGTGTGGTGAGGTATAGGGGTAGTGGTGCCTGAGCAGGCCCACGCTGAGGCATCCCTTCCCCCTGAGGGACCAGTCACACAGCTGTATGCATAGATTTGGGTTTATTAAGGTCATGGGGAGGGGAGTTAGTAGAGGCAGAGAAAGGAAGAGAGAGAGAGACAGAGACAGAGAGACAGAGAGAGACAGAGAGAAGAGAGAAGAGAGAGAGAAGTAGAGGCCAGCCATATGTAAAGAGAAAGGGGGGAAGGGAATGGGAAGGGGGTAAAGGGGCGAGGGGACAGAGTAGAAGAAGAGAGGGAGGAGGGGGGCAAACAAGTAACTGTGGGATGGAGCATACCTGACTTCTGCCAGGTAATTGTGGGTGGAGTTTAGACAGAATGCTAACAATGGGTTCTGGGGATCTGAAATAGGCTTTATCTTGTTTTTTCTTGCTTAGCTTTTTGAGACAAGGTCTCACGTAACATAGGCTGGCCTAGATCTTACCATGCAGTTAAGGACGAACTTGTGATCCTCCTGCCTCTATCTTCCATATTAGGATTACAGGTTTATGCAACCACAGTTTGTGGTATGCAGTGCTGGGGACTGACCCAGAACTCCAGACTTTAATCCAAAGAGGGCAAGCACCTCCCAGCTGTCCGACCCCCTCATTCCTTCCCATCGCCTTTTGAGAAAGTATACTATGCAGACTGGCCTCAGACATGCTATGTAACCCAGGCTGGCCTCAAATTAAAAATCCTTCTAGGGCTTCTCAGGTACTGGGAGTATAAGCATGTGCTATACCATGCCTGGCTCTTAAGCTATTTTTTTTTAAATTTTTTTTTTGTTTTTACTTTTTTATTTTTATTTTTATTTTATTATTATTTTTTTTTTTTTTGGTTTATCAAGACAGGGTTTCTCTGTGTAGCCCTGGCTGTCCTGGAACTTACTCTGCAGACCAAGCTGGCCTCGAACTCAGAAATCTGCCTGCCTCTGCCTCCCAAGTGCTGAGATTAAAGGCATGTGCCACCATTGCCTGGTGTTATTTTTGTTTTTAAATTACATCAGGCTGGAGAGATGTCTCAGCGGTTAAGAGCACTGACTGCTCTTCCAGAGGTCCCGAGTTCAATCCCCAGCAACATGGGGACTCACAACCATCTGTAATAGGTTCTGATGCCCTCTACTGTTGTGCCAGAAGACAACAACAGTGTACTCACATATATAAAATAAATAAATCTTTAAAAAATTTACATCTACCAGGCATGGTGGCACACTCCTGTTATCCCAGCACTTGGGAGGCAGAGTCAGGCAGATTTCTGAGTTTGAGGCCAGCCTGGTCTACAGAGTGAGTTCCAGGACAGCCATGGCTACACAGAGAAACCCTGTCTCGAAAAACCAAAAAAATAAAAAATAAAAAAAAATTACATCTGTCTATCCATCCATCCATCTATCCACCTACCTATCCATACATACATCCATTTGTCATCTATCTTTCTATCTATCTATCTATCTATCTATCTATCTATCTATCTATCTATCTATCTTTCTATTTATCTATCTGCTCTGTGTGTGTGTGTGTGTGTGTGTGTGTGTGTAAAACATAAACACACAGAGGACAACTTTAGGGAATCATTTCTCTCCTTCCACCATGTGGGTCCCAGAGATCAAACTCAGGTTGTGAAGCTTGGTGAGCAGCACCTTTACCCGCTGAGTCAGCTCTCTGGGCCTCGGCTTTCTGTTGGCTGAATGCTGAGGGAGGCAGAATCACTGTTAGCTACAGGGCCCTGCGAAGGCTGTCTGGAGGAGTGGTACACAGGGCAGCCTGGGCCAAGAAAAGCAAGGGTCAGAGGATTTTGATCATAAAGGTGAGAGGGAGGAGAGACTGCCCCAAGTGATGTGGGGACTTGTCCTAAGAGATGGATGCCTGGCTGAGGACTGGGACCCTGTAGGGAGGAGCACCCTGGAGACTGCAGTACCTTGTTGATGCCAGCCAGCGGGGCGGTCCCATATATAACCTGTCTTCACCCTTCATTCTTAGAGCTGTGCCAGGTGCCTCACCCTGCCACCTGCTGTGGGTGGCTGGCTCCCTGCCTCCTCTCCAGGCTGCCCTGGTCATTAGGTTCATGGCTGCGACTTCTGAGGCCAGCCAGACTGATGTGACTCTTCCCTTGCCCCTGCTCATCTTGACAGGGTGACCTAGATAAGTGGTGCTGTGGCCCCCTTCTCTACAGGCCTGGAAGCTGCTTGCAAAAGCAACACAGCCTTCATGGGTTTGGATCCTCACTCAGTCACTTGCCCACTGTCTGATCCCGGGCCTCATAATTCAGCTGTCTCTGTTCCTCTTTCCTCTTCTACAGAGACAACACCGACAGCACAGGATTGCCTCGTGCTTGAGGGAGCGTCTTTGTGTTTTGAGATGGTATCGGTATCCTAGCCTTGAACTCAGGATCCTCCTGCTCCTGCCTCTGAGTGCTGGGATGTTGGACCTGTCCATGCCGCCATGCCTGGCTTATAAGTTGGCTTTGATCACACAGGGCCTGAGCTGTTGGTTGGTTGAGACAGGGGTTCTCTGTGTAGCCCCAGCTGTCCTAGAACTAACTCTGTAGAACAGGCTGGCCTTGAATTCATAGATATCTGCCTGCTTTGCCTCCTGACTACCTGGCTGACACCTGAGTCCTAAATTCTCCTGCTTCTACCTCCCCTAGGATTACAACTAAACAGCACAATGAACATCTTTTTGTTATTGTCAATTGTTTTATTTCATTAGATTTTTCACAACGTAGCCCAAGCTGGCCTCAAATTTTCATGGACTCTCTTTCCCTGGCTTCCTTTCCAAGTGCTAGGATTACAGATACGCACTATCGAGTGCTTTATCTGAGGGACCTTTCGATGCTGATGCTGTCCTGAATGTCCCTGGACCTCAGTGGGTCCTTCACAATCCTCATCCCAGAGTTGGAGCTATGGGGATATTTTCTACTCACTTCACATTTGGGGAAACAGGCTTAGGGAAGACTCACCTAGTGTGTAGTGACAATGGAAGGAACTGGAACTTCCATGGGAAGCCATGTGATCCCCAGGTGTCCCCCATGACCTGGGGGTCACCCTGGAAATTGTGTGATTGTACCCATGTCATTTGGACCCGAATGGCCCCATGACCTTGGAAGGATTTGTGGATTCCTGAGGATTTCAGTAATCTCTGCTTTGTGGCCAATTCTGGAGCCTAAAGTATTAACATAGCTTTGTGCCCAAACCTGAGGCATTTTAGGTTCCTCATTGCCAAGGCCCCTGGATCGCTGACCTGCAAGATTTCAGGTCCTGTGGAAGGCTAGAGGTCTTTATCTCGCTGGAGGGAGATCTTGGCCTCAGAGTGTAGGCTCATTTACTCTCTTCCTAGGGAGTCGCCCCACTCCGTGGGGGCCCCCACCTACTTCATTCCCAGATGTAAGTGGGGCTTAGAGCAGAGGGGGGTGCTTCCCCAGGGTACATGTTTTGAAGGGCACTTAAACAGGGCTAGCTGGGGTGAGGGTTTGGGGCACGCAGCTGGACTGTTTAGCCCCAGAGCAGAGAAAGGGGCATGACTCACAGCACTTTGCTCAGAATCTTTGGCAGTTAAATTAGCATGCTAATTGAGACAATGAGGAACTGGAAAATAGGAATTTTTTTTTAAAAGGTGTTCCCTGTTTTTTTTTGTTTTGTTTTGTTTTTTGTTTTTTGTTTTGTTAGTGTGGACTGGGCATGGTAGTACATGTCTGCTATGATCTTGGCACTCTGGAAACAGGCTGGAGTGTCAGGCATTGTCACCACCTCCTGGCTCAATGCCAATCCTGGTTTACCTAGTTAGTGAGTTTGAGGCCATTCTGGGCTACAAGAGTCCCTGTCTCAAAAGAAACGAAAGCACACAGTCGGATGAGCAAAGGTGCTTCCCCAGGGACTGTTCAGTCAGGCCGCAGCCTATGCCTTCTCCCTCTTCCCTCTTCGGAACCACATGTCTTATGCCTAGCAGCAGGTTGCTGTCCACTGAGTGAACATACCTTGTGATTAAAGCGATCTGGCAAAGTAGGAAGGGGCCTCAATTAATAAGTGGGTGTGTTTGTTGCTACTGTTGTTCTTATTGTTGTTGTTGTTTGGTTTAGTCGTCTGTTTCGTGACCAAGTCTCCCTCTGTGGCCCAGACTGGCCTCCTAATTCGCCATCCTGTAGCCTCAGCTTTAGCCTCCAGGTGTCGGGATTCCAGGCGTGGACCTCCACACCCAGTTCTTTATTGAATTTTAATCACAGTACAATCTGAGCCATCCTAATTTATACAGGGCTTCAATGTGCATCACCTCCCTCCCTTCCCAGGAACTCATAAGTCCAAGTTTATCGCTTATCAATCTGACACTTCCATGGCTGCAGAGAGGCTAGAATTCTCCCGGGAGAATTCAAAGGGTATCAGGACAGTCAGCCTGAAGAGTCAGAGGAGGGTCCGTGGAAGGGCAGATGGGACAGGCCCTTGGGAGTGTGTCCTAGATGCACACAGGCATCTGTACCTCTCAACAGCCTCCATCGGTTTTTCCCTAGGATCCTCCTACCCTCAACTGTCAGCAGCTCCTACCTTCAGCAGTTCCTGCAAGCAGAGAGGATACTCAGATAAGACATTTTCCCTGCCCCCACCCCCTTTAGCTTCTTTGTCTGTGAGATGGCATCATACCAGTGCCCAAAGTATGGAAGTCTAAGGGCTGGGTGTGGGTAGATCTGAGTGTGTTGAGTCCATCTCCTTTTCTGCTGGGTACTTGTTGGGCTTCCCTGAGCACTGTCCTCCCCTCTGCTGTGGTCCAGCAGGTTTGCTATGCATTCCGGAGTGGGAGACTCCTTTTTCTTAGCACAGGCTAAGGAGCAGTTTAGGGAAGACCACCGTTTGGTAGCTGTCTTGGTTAACGCAGGGTGCAAGTGCAGACATCCATATTGAAAGGGCCCTCATTTCTTTTGGGTAAAGCCCAGAGATGGGTGGGGAAGGAAAGACATGCAACAACAATAGACGGAATCCTCCCTTCCGTCGTCTGCCATCTTGCTGACTAGACACCTAATGAGATGTGACCCAGAGCTGAGTCTTGGCTGTGTCAACTATGCTGCACACTGGCAGGTACAACTTTTTAGGCCTTCTTGACTCAAGAGGACCCTGACCTGTCTCAGGGCTGAGCCTGTGGAACACCACTGGCTTCATAGACAGGAGAATGCCGGTTTTTGATTTATTATCCCATCTCCATCTTCAGATGCTTAGCAGCTGTGTTTTCAATATTTAGTTTTTCCCCCTTTAACTTTGTGTGTATGTGTGTTTATATGTGTGCATGCATATGTGTAAGTATGTGTACATGAGTGCAGGAGCCCACAGAGGCCAGAGGAGTTGGATCCCACATTGGGTATCAGGCCTGGCCTGGGACAGAATGCAGTCAGGTTGGCTCAACCCTGAACCTTTGGCACATTCATGTATACCTGTCTTAGTAAGAGTTTCATTGCAGGCTGGAGAGATGGCTCAGTGGTTAAGAGCACCGATTGTTCTGAGTTCAAATCCCAGCAACCACATGGTGGCTCACAGCCATTTGTAATGAGATTTGATGTCCTCTGCTGGTGTGTCTGAAAATAGCTACAGTGTACCTACATATAATAAATAAATCTTTTTTTTTTAAAAAAAGAATTTCATTGCTGTGAAGAGACACCATGACCTAGGCAACTCTCATAAAGGACAACATTTAATTGGGGCTGGCTGATAGGTTCAGAGGTTCAGTCCATTATCATCAAGGCAGGAAGCATGACAGCACCTAGGTAGGCATGTTCCTGGAGGAGCCGAGAGCTCTACCTCTTGACTGTAAGGCAGCCAGGAAAAGACTGATTTCTAGGCAGCTAGGAAAAGGGTCTCAAAGCCAGCCCTGGACAGAGACACACTTCCTCCAACAAGGCCACACCCACTCCAATAAGGCCACACCTAATCGATCAAAGCCACACCCACTCCAACAAGGCCACACCTCCTAACAGTGCCAATCCAAATGTACAAACACAGGCATACATAGTGCTACAGCACATACAGAACAAGGTCACACTTTTCCTTACCCTTCTGTGAGTGTATATGTGATATGTGTAGCATGTTGGATTTGTGGTGGTGGTGGTGTGTGTAGTATGTATGAATATACTGTAGTATGTATAGTGTAGTATGTGTATGGATATGATGTGGTATTTGTGAATGTGGTGTAGTGTGTGTATGTGTTGTGGGGTGTGGGGGTGTGTATTTTGTTGTTGTTGTTGTTGTTGTTATTGCTGTTGTTGTTTTTTGGTCTTTTGGAGACAGGGTTTCTCTGTATAGCCCTGGCTGTCCTGGAACTCTCTCTGTAGACCAGGCTGGCCTCGAACTCAGAAATCTGCCTGCCTCTGCCGGTGTGTATGTGTTAATGTGTTATGGTGTGTGTGTGTTGTGTGTATGTGAATGTGTTGTGATGCGTATGTGGGACAGTGTATACATGTGAATATGCAGTTACATACAGAGGCCAAAGCAGGACTTGAAGTATCTTGCTGTGTCTTCTAATTGCCCTGAGACAGGCTGTCCGGCTGAATCAGAGGCTTGACCTTTCAGCTAGGCCAGCAGACTGGAGAGGTCTGGAGATGTGCTTGTCTCTGCTCCTTGGTGTTGTGATTATGTCATGTGTAGTGCCGTCAGGCTTTATATATATATTTGAATCCAGGTCCTCTGTAAGAGCTGCCAAGGCTCTTCTGAGCTGTCTCTCCAGCCCCAATGTGAGGCTTTTTAAAATGTGGTAGGGATTCAAACTCAGGTTCTCACGCTTACAGAGCAAGCAAGCCCTATTATCTACTGAGCCATCTCCCTAGTCTCTCTCTCGCCTTTTACCTGATATCTTCATTTAGCTCTAGACCACGGAACTAAACTCCTGAGCTATTTCCACATCTCAGGCTCAGAAATTACCTTTTCCACTCCACTGACCCAGGTCCTCCTCTCCTCTGTCACTTTGTTCAGATGGAATCTTGTCATGGAGTTCAAGGCCCAGCTGGTCTTGGACTTGTGGCAATGCTCCTGCCTGTGCTGGTGCTCACTCATCCATATTTGCCTCCCTTTCCTCTGTGGCATCTCTGAGAGGAGCTCCCGACTCTAATAACAGAGTCCAGTGTGGCTTGAGGATGCGGTTCCCACACACTCCCTATCTGCTTGCTGATGAATGAAGGTGGAAAAAGGTCAATAAATATCATCAGTTAGTAAATAATTAAACAACGATCTAAGCCGCCCTTGGTACTTCGTCCTGCACGGTCTTTTTCAAAGGCATTTTTTTTTTTTAAATCTGAATATGATGGTATACACCAGAAGAATAAGATCATCCTTGGGTACGGGCAGAGTTTGAGGCCAGCCTGGGCTAAGGAGACCCTGCTTCAAACAACAACAACAACAACAACAACATGAAAGAAATCTTTCAAAAAGCTGATTTAGCACCATCTTCCTGCAATTCCGTTACCTGGGGAGTGGAGACAGGAGAATCAGGAGTCCAAGGGTATTATTATTGGCTACACAGTGAATTGCAGGCTAGCCTGCTTTACATAAAATTCTGTTTCGAACAAATAAAAGTTCTTGTTATTTTATTTAATCTTTCATGGCACAGAGAACTATATTGTAAAGGAAGATTTATTGTTTTAAATTGTGTGTATGTTTGTGTCTGTGTGTGTGATTGCAGGTGCCGGGGAACACCAACAGTATTGAGTCTCCTTGGGACCCGAGTTATGGGTAGTTGGATAGTGGTGAGCCCCTGATGGGGGTGCTGGGAACCAAACTTGAGTCCTGCAAGAGCAGTGCATACTCTTATCTGCTGGGCCATCTCTCCAGTCCTCATAACCATGCACATTTCCAGATGAGGACTCAGGAAGTACGTGGTCACATAGGTGACACACTCTGCAGCTGGAATTACAAGTCAAAAGCCAACCAGGGAGAGGCTGATGAGATGACTTAGGGGGTAGAGGTGCTGACTGCTAAGCCTGACGACCTGAGTTTGTTCCCTGAGACCCGCAAGGGGCTAGAAAGATGGCTCATTGGTCAAAAGCACAATTGTTCTTGCAGAGGATCTTGCACCTATATCAGTATCTTACAACCACGCGCAACTCCAGCTCCAGCTCTTGTAGCCTCTGTGGGCACACACACAAACACACAGACCCACACAGACCCACAGACACACACACACACACAGAAACACAGACCCACACAAACACAGACACACACACACACACAAATACACACACACACAGAAACACAGACCCACACAGACAGACACACACACACAAATACACACACACACAGAAACACAGACCCACACAGACACAGATACAGACACACACACAGACACACACAAATACACACACACACACAATTTAAAAAGAAAATCCCTGATGGGCAGTGTTGGTAGACATCTTTAATCCCAGCATGTGGGAGGGAGAAACAGGAGGATCTTCAAAAGTTCAAGGCCAGCCTCATCTACAGAGCTAGTTCTAGGACAACCAAGGCTAGGCAAAGAAACCCTGCCTTGAAAAAAGTATTCACTAAAAAAATACCCAAACAACAACAACAAAACGTCAACAGGGGAGCTGTGCCCTCCTTGGTGGGCACCCTTGAGTCCCACACAGATGTGCACAGGTACCAGAAGCAAACAAGTCCCTGGACTCACCCATCCATCATACCCACTTGCTGGCCCCCTCCCTCAAGCTTTGCCATTGTCCTGACTCCCAAGGTCTGCTACACACATCTACAACTCCATAAGCATGAGGTGAGGCGTAGACCTTATACATCTAACTTTTCCCTCCCCGTGATAGAGTTTTATAGAGTCAAAGCTAGC